>NW_017535230.1:305796-659837 GCF_001853355.1 Bactrocera latifrons
AAAACTATAATACTCTCTTTAGCAACATTGTTGCGAGAGTATAAAAAAATCCTCGTTCAAGGTCTTTTATAAAAAGAATATATAAAATCATTAAGTTTGTATGTGAGATATACGCCATAATGATCCGAACTGAACAGTTATACGACAACTTCTTCTATGCACTTACTTGGTTCTGATCGCTATATGCTAGAGAGGTTCGATATCGACGATTCAGACAAATTAACAGATTCTTGAGGAGAAGAAAATGCGTGCAAAATTTCAGATCGATGTCTCAAAAACTGAGTGACTAGTTCGCCTATATATGGACGCACAGACAGAGGAGCATACTTTAATAGATTGAGCTCATCATGCTGAAAGTATATACATAAGTCTGACGTTTCCTCATCGGAGCAGCAAACTTCGTTACAATCTTATTAAAACTTCACCAGCTTAAGGATGTGAGTTTTATTCGTAATACGTGTCTCCTTAGTATTTTTGTTTTTGTTTTTTAAGTAGGATCAAAAGGCGGAGTAGAGAGATTTAATCCACTAAACCTAACCTATTTTTCCACGGAAACACCTGATTAAGTAATAAGACCTTTAAGCCTCCTCTACGACACGCACTGACAGAGACCCAATCTGCTCCATACATATGTCTCAGGTTTGTCATGATTAAGGCTGCAACTTCCCTGACAGCTTTCCAGTTCTCAGTGGACTGACACATGAGTGTCCACCGTAAAACTACCACCGAGGGTAGATTTAAGATTTTTTATGGTACATGAAAAGCGAGGTCATTACAAGGATCCATGCTCAAAGTCTTCAAAGCACTCTGATCACGTCGGACAATTCACTTAGTTTCTAAATCACCCATGTCCACTTAGTATTTGTATAATATTAGGTGAAAATCTAGGACCCCATGTCGTCTGTCTATTCAAGAATGGGCATCATATTCGCTTTTACTTCAGCAGCGTTGATATTGTTCCAAAAGCACTGTTAACTCTTAGGTCCGACAGCCTATGCACTGTGCTTATTTGTCTGACAAATATGTTAATAGTTTTTATGACGCCTGAATTCATATTAGAAAACCAACCAATACAACCGATCTCATTTCCTTTGCATGTAAAAATCAACGACTGGAACGAACGCAGCCGTTATTTGCCATCATTTTTGATAAGTCGTTTAGGATTTTATTTGCTTTACTTGTAGTGTGTTGTAGGTGATCTTTAAATTTCCATTCCATTATTATCGAGTCCATTATTACTCTCAAATACTTTAGTTGCGGCTGTAAATGAATCTCTACTTCTTTGGTGGGAGATATACTTTCCTCCACTTTTCTAGTACTTATGAGCAAGACTTCTAACTTTTGCTCAGCCAGTTCTAAACTTATTGTTAACCATTAATTTAACGGCTTTTCATTGATGTTACCTTAGCACCCCATCACAGATTCGATAGAAGGCGGTGTAGAACCGCGCTTTGCGGTACTTCATCCTCTTCTTAATTGGCGTAGACACCGCTTACGCGATTATAGCCGAGTTAACAACAGCGCGCCAGTCGTTTTTTCTTTTCGCTACGTGGCGCCAATTGGATTTTCCAAGCGTAGCCAGGTGGAGGTCTCCTCTTCCTCTGCTTCGCCCGGCGGATACAGCGTCGAATACCTTCAGAGATGAATACTTGATGTACTTCATCAGTATCGAATAATAGCTTGAAACTAACTCACAACTCAACTATAAGATATTGAGGGGCGCGTATTTCATACAGAGCTCTGATTATGTTGTCCATTTTACTCATTATTCAGGGTGATCAGTGCGCAACATTTTTTCCATCGCTTGCTACTTACTGTGCATTTTACAGTTTCAACAAAATTGTTTGGTGTGCCAATGGTGGACCTCTTTTTCACAAAGCCGTATTGTCTTTCTGATAATCCACCGGCTTTCTGGATTGCTAACTCTGAGCGGTTTCCTACTTTAAATATTGCATGCACAGAGGTCGACATGATGAATATTCCTCGGAGGCTTTTTTGGTTTAGGAAGTAGAAACAATCGCTGGACTTTCCACCGTCAGGGAATATCCCTTCTTTTATACATGAATAGTTTTGATTTTAAAGACGTGTCTTCCTTTGGTATGCCATCTAATTCAGGCTCCTGGTATGATGGAAATTTATTCGTTTTAAACAGGTTTTATCGCGGAAAGAGGGAAGACGCTGGATTCGGACGATGGCGAAATTGATTCGTTCATTCTTTAAACTATTTCTTAATAATTTGTTAACAAAAGAATAAAAAGTTTCAATGAAAATTTAAAGTTATGCTTTAAACTCTACCTTAACACTGAATCCGTTGAGCAGAAAGAGGAATCCAATACACCAAATATGAAACCAGTAAAACCTTATCAAAACGAAATTTCCACGAGAAAATATAAATAAATTTCATAGATGAAAAAACCGTTTAAAAACGAGAAAGTACTATGTGTAATCTCTGCACATAGCCATAAAGAACTTGTGTGGAATGTACGAACATGGATTTATGGAACAGCAAAACCAAATAAAAATGAAAAATGCTTTTAAATACATCCAGGCATACATGTGTACATTTTTTGGATAAAAGTGAGAAAGTCTTTGTTGGCGGTAAACGGAAAGTGCAGAGCAAATTGCATTGAAGTTTTACACCCCGCGGCAAACGAAAATTGGAACTGCTACACAACAACTAAATTAAACACATATAAAGTTGAAAAATGGCAACTGACGCAGGCGACCCGTATATGGGTTGCAACCTACATGTGCTTTGCATATCGGGAGATGCATTTGTGAAGAACAGCATAAAGAAGGTCAATCAAAGGAGTTTACGAACGCCAAAAACCAAAATGTAATTAAACAAAACAGACCCAACGATTGTGTTAGAAGTGAGGCACCCAACTGCAGCGTGCAACAAATGTTACGCAATAACAAGTAACACAAAAAAAAAAAAAAAAAAAAAAAACAACAAATCATGCTGCATAATAAATAAAAATGTGGTTGGGAAAACTATGCCTCTACGCATGGCCGTGTCGGTTTGGCCCTAGAAAGAAGTACCTCTGCAGCGCTGCACTTCGGTCGGGCTCACATGTGTGCATAAATTAAGAAAGTGCGCGTCTCAAGTTCACTTTGAGTTTTTATTTGCATACTATGCGTTTCCGGCTTTCGACACGTCGAACGCGAAGCGGGTCCTACGGAGGAATGGGAGTAGTGCGCCGCATTTGAGATTTGAGGCAGGGTGTGTCGCACGTTCGACACTGTCAAAGGTGACACGCATTTATGCATAAATTAAGGATCAATCCTTTCGATACATGTTGCATAATGAGCTGAACAGGCGCACATTTGGGTTTGCAAATACAAACACACACACACACATTTGTACATCCATGTGGAGTTGCACACAGGTACATTACCACCTTAGCACCGCATTCGACGCATTTGCATACCGAAACGCGATTTTTGCGGGCCGCCCAGCGAAGACGCAATGCAAAAGGCCCATAAGGTGAAAGTACAACGAACTGCCTTCTATAAATTTGATTTGATCAAATCACTTCACTAACGCGAAGGGGTGATCGCAAATTTACGACCGGCAATATTTTGTTATTATTCCTTTCACAAATTCGCCGGTGATAATCATAGACATTAGCGCACGAAAAGGACACCCAAAACGCGCAAACCTCATCATGAACACGTGGAACTTCCTGTATGTACCTACAAGTAAAAGGCTGTGGCGAGGGGTTGCTCTTATACAACTCGGAAGCCGTTGCGAAAAGGCTTACGAATTTTGTGTTTTCGTCTCGGTTGCTTTGAACCGGCGAAGGTGAGGCACTTTCTTAGAAGAAAGAGCTGCGCCAGCGCATTAGAATTCTTCACGTATGTCGACCTTTCGCCGGAGCATGCGTATTCTTTTCACCTATTTTCATTATTTGTTTGTCTTGTAGATCCACAGAAAGTCTTTGCTGATTTGCATGAGAATACGAAATTAATATTTGGTTTGCTGCTGCTCCGCCGTGCAGATGCAGGGTGGCTTCGGCTGCGTGCGCGACGGCAAACAGTTGGGTTTTATAACGTCTTGCAGTTGCTTAAAAGGGTGCAGCCACAAATCTCAATAAATGAAATGTAAGGCACAACAACAACAACTACAAAGAAGACACGACAACGACACATTTGCGTATGCGCAGTGTGAAAATTATGCACGAGTGTAGAAATTTCGAATTTTCGCAATCCGCCGTGCTGGGTCAAAGGATGAGTATTCAAATAAGGGATCGTCTTCGCGAAGATCATTGAGCGAGCGAAGGGGTTGCTGGCTGATTGCCCTATTTGCCTACAGCACAAGACAGCATACAACACAAACGCGTATGCTGCAAGTGTGCGTGTGTGTGTGGGGCAGATAGCGACGAGGGTTTTGCATATTATTTAATTTTCTCAGCAGTCCGCCGAGCAACGATCTGCATGCTAACGCAAACAATGTGAAGGGTTAAAAGCTTTGAAATGAAAATTTGGAAATTCTTTTCCCATGAAAATTTTCTGCTTAACAACTGTGTATGTGTGTTTGTGCGTGAGGTAACCCATCAGCAGTTGATCATGCAAAGACAACAGTCAGGAGAGACAACAATATCTCAACAGAAGATGCAATCAAGGATAATCAATTTTTTAAATAGCACTGCTTCGAAATGGAAAAAAAAATAATAATAAAAAACGACGGCTGCGCATACGATTTTGCATGTGTGACGTTGCGACACATTCAAATAATGCCGACAGTGGAAGGTAGAAGGGTAGGCAAATGATAGCGTAATTTGAATTCCTCGCTGAACACTTGGGCAGGATGCATACGCGTTGTGTCTTATGCATATTCGGTTCAAAGTAATGCCAGATTTTAGCGAATACTCGTCATTCCCATTCCTCCTATTGTTTATCTATTGCGTTTCTTGTAGCTTTCCTTGGTAGACAGTTACATGCGTTGAGTTGCTGGCACTTTTTTGCAATGCAGAGATATGATAGTAGAGGGACATCCTTTGCTACTGCGCTCTGCTCCGCTTCGGCAGTGTCCTTAATGTGCAAATTTTTTCTCACGCTGCCAAATAAATGCAAATCACTTAAAGTTAAATCGGCGCAAAGGGTTAAACGATTTATTGATGACAGTTAACGTATTTCAATATATATTACATGCATATATGTAGTGCTGGTTGTAGGGTGACGAACAACTGACGAAGACTGTGTACTCACCTTAAACTTAACGAAACACGAAAAACAAAAAACGACGGCTCAGACATTTTAAAAATAAAACACGAACGATTTTACGAGTTGTACCACCGCAGGAGAAGGACTGGAAACTTTAATTTTAAATAAATGTTTAATTTCAAATAAATGATTAATTCTAAATAAATGATTAATTCTAAATAAATAATTTTGAAGGAGCTGACCAGGTGAGGATTCCTATATATATGTATGTATGTTCCACGAATTCGTCCGCCATTTTAAAATATTTGCAAATAAACATTGCAAGTTTGGCTAAATTTTTAGAAGCGTACGCTGCGGTTGGCTCAAATGAATTCCAGCCTAGAGCTTTAACCACTTTTTGCAGCAATTGGGTCGTACGTGAGGAATAACGCGCCGAATATTCTCTTCCATGATCGTGGAAGCTGCACCACCGACCCACGACGCGAAATAATGCGCTCACCAAAAGTTTCATTCAAAAAAACTAATTTTTAGCCTGTAGTATGGGTATCACTGTCTCACTAGATCCAAAGGTCGTCGTCTTAAACATCCAAAGTTTAATGTCTATATAGCGTTCTCCACTGACATTATAGCCGGCTTGATTTTTAAAGAAATATGTGTCAGAAAAATTGGTGCAAGAGAGGACACTCAACAGTGACGTTTTGAGGACTTAACGGCATATTATGTGTATTACCATGGCTCTACATGGCTTTTTATTAACTCATTTAACCAAAAGTGAGCTGAGTCATCACTGAACAAAACTTTCTTGTGAAAGTCGGCCATTTCATTTTGGCCCCATTTACGCAAAGGTTTTCCGGTCTGAGTATAAATCGAGTAACACCTATGAAAAGACCAATTCCATAAAAAGTTTTGTCTCATTGAAAACTATACATCTAAAACACAACACCCATTAGCTTCGACGCAACCGACGTTGACGATTTTATTAGAGCTAATGGACTTAATCTCTCTTAAATGCACACTATTAAAAACTCTTTGAATCTAGTGTTGTCCTAGGTGATTGTTTGACCTATGGGCCTGTGTTTTCTTATGTTACAATCTTGAGGGCTCCAATTGAAATTTGAAAGAATTGCAATTATAGAAAGCAATTCTGACATATGATATTTAAATTAATTGATCTATGATTGGATGAATTTAATTCATTCGATTCATATATGTGGAAGTTTAGTTAAAATTTGTTTTGCGAATTTATTTAAACCAAGCATACTCCAGAAAGTTTACTTATATATTATAATGGGACATATCTACGTTAATACTATCTTAAGTTTGACCATAAGCAGATTTGGAGTAAGCCCAAACAGCAAGACTTCAAAATTTCTTTAATTATTTTGACTCAAGTACAAACGATTCAATTACTGACGTAAAAACAGTAAAGGGTGATCCATTTCGAGGATCACATAAACTTCAAATTCAATGGGAAATGTTAACTGTCATTCGAAATAACATTCTTTGTCATTTATTTCCTGTGGATTATTTCCTTCAAATGCTGGCTGAGTTGAGTCTAATTTCAAATGACTCTTTCGTACATTTCGACTGACAAGCGTGATGCTTTTCTTCAAGGCCTGAATCGAAGCCGGATTGTGCGTATAAAATTTAGACATTACACATCCCTAAAGAAAAAGTCTAACGGTGTGATATCATACGATCTTAGTTGCCAATCGCCCGACGTAAAATGTGAAATTATCTGCTCCTTTAAGGAAGCATTGATTGATGCGATATATGGAAGGTGCCGCCGTCTTGTTGAAACCAAATGTCGCCGAGATTACGAGCTTCGATTTCAGGGACCAAATAGTCGGTTATCATGGCGTGATAATGGTCGCCATTTATGAAATATGGACTGATGATCCTACCGGCCTACAAACCACACCAAACCGTCCTTTTTTTCTGAATGAAATGACAGTTTTTGAATCTTTTCAGTTTGCTCTTCGTCCCAAATACGGCAATTTTGCTTTTTGAAATGTGCAATGTCGTTTGGAATTTTGAGTGGCTTTAGCTCTCGCACAAGCTGTGTTTTGTAGGTGTTCAATTTAAGAAAATATTTCCAAAGTCAGCCCGAGTTGCTGTGAACAAGGCCGAATCGACTCTGCACTGTCTTCGTGTACACTCTCAGCTGCGGCTGCTAGGCTTCTTCACTGTTTGCTGGACGTGATGGCTTCGGTCGAATATTATCCAATACTGAATATTGGGTCTCAAGATGGGTGATGGTGTTGCGAATAGTACGATCAGTAGCTCGAGGAGACCGATTATGTCGATCATAAGTTGAGCGAAGTGCGCGAAACACCATCTTTTCAGAACGTGAATTTTCGTATTAAAATTGAACAATTTGTAAACGTTGTTCAGGCGCAAGTCTTTCCATAAAATGCCAAATGCCAAACAATACTGAACAAGCATAACATGAAAGATTGACACAATTCACGCGTGGTGTGTCAAAACAAAAAAAAAAAAAAAGCTATTGAAGAAGTGCCTACTATATTTGGATCACGCGTTATTAGTGACTTTTATTAATAATGACGGAAATCAAGATTTTATTTCGTTTGAGAAGGGCATTTATTGTATTGGGGACAGCTGCGCATTGCCACGCTGCAGGACACGCTCTCCTCAACTCTCTCTTCAACTAGGTCATTCCGAATCGCATCAAGACAAGCAACACAAATGAGAGGGGAAAATCAAGAAGCATATTGCAGACTTAATTTCGATTAATCATTATATCATAAGTGTTATTATAATTATCACCAATAAATTAATATGTTGGCTGCAACACGCCAATGTAGGGTAACAGAGCTGAATATTTGAATAAAATTAAAATTTATGATTTTCACTTTCTGTGAAATGACTACATCATTGACGCGCTGGCACAACTTAATAAGCAGTCTGCTGTCACTTAGCTGGTATCAAGGTCAACTGACCTCACCCTTCCAGCCCATACAAAATGATAGCGCGATAGCCACTACGAATTACAATCCGTCGCGCGCATACTCAGAATACTCAACAACGCTTATTGAATAATAAGCAAGAGCAATAATCACATGCGGAAAAATTAAAAAAAGTAAAAAAGAAAACAAAAAGCCTAGCGCTGCTGAAAATGAAGTAATGTCTCAAAAGGCAAACAAATTTAAATAAATTCTATATAGAAGTCACAGAAATTATGCGCATACTAATCACTGTTGGTTGAAATGCATAATCGCGTGGCCAGCGCGAGTGTAGCATTCTCTGTTGCACATACATGGCCGCAACCAGTGGCATAGACAGTTGCCACAGAGACTGGAGTAATGCCATCACTCCATTCAGAAGCAACAAATCGCGTAACCGCTACATTTGAATAATTCAGCAGGACGCGTTGCTGCCACCAAACCACGAAGAAGATGGTAGCACAGCTCTGCTCGAATATACAAAAAACAAGTATGTACATATATGTATGCATGTGCATTGGGTATGTATGAGAATGCGCACATTTTGTAAGCACCTCCAACTGCAGAGATATTTGAAGAAAATTAATACAAAAATACCAATTCAATATTCCAAAGGTCTACGTACTGCAACATACCACATAATTTGGTACAACAAAGATGTCATTTCATGCCACCAGAATGCACACATACACATACGCACATGTGAAAGCGTATGCAATCACAAAAAAATATACAAAAGCGGCATCCCTTCGTGGCGCTCGCATTTTAATTAAGTAGCGCGCATGCGCAACGAGCCCTCAGCAAGCGGCTCTTCAGCCATATGCCTCAACGCCCGCCACACCGAACAGCACATACACATACATATGTACTTTTACCATACTTAAGCGCCTTGCGCTGAGTGTGATTTGATGCGCTGCCGTATGGCCTTTCGCTTTTTATCTGGGTTAAATGCCACTCAACTCAGCTTTTCTAATTAGCAATTCTAAATTTTATGTTAATTTTTAGTTGGGCTTTACTTTGACTTTTCGCCGCACCTTTACTCCCTTTACAAAAGTTCTAGGTATGCGCCTACCATAAGTTGTTGTTATTGAAATGCTGATTATCAGATTTTTTGTACTTGCTGAAAATAAAAAATGTTTGCTTATGGTTAGCAATTTATTTATGAAGGCAATTGAGGCAGCGCGCAGTCTTTTTGCTGCCGACTATCTGTTGAATGAGAATCCTTACGGCTCAATTAGTTCTACTGGCCGCACTTTTTATAATTTGCTTGTCTATTGATGTCCTTTTGTAATGCATATTGTGTGGTGAAACTGGATTTTTGACCCAGTAACCCAGATAGCTGCATTTGATTAATAAAATACTCAGCAGAATTATGCTAAGCACAAAGTAAAGCGTAGAATGTGCTTCAACACACTGCAGCAAATGCCAAAGGAAGGATTTCTGCGCATGATGAGACGGTATATTTAATTCCTTGTCTTCCAATACTTTTTACCAAATCCATTGCATTGCTGAATAAAGTTTAATTTGGTTACTAACTGGGGTACAATGGGCCTAATGATGAACTTAGTGCGGCCGACTCAGCTCAACCAGGTGATCCTTTATAACTTTTTTTTTTAACAAAATTCGTTTTTAATTCAACATGGATCTCTTCAGAAGTGATACATTGATTACTGCGACCTAACAACTGTTCTTTGTTCCAAAATAGACATCAGTATCGCCGATCACCTCTTTATTCTAAAAACAGCAAATACTCGCTGACCAGATCTGGAGAATACAGCGGATTCGCAAGTCCGATTTTAAAAAATTGTCTTGGTGAAACAATACTTCCTTTTTCTTCACATCCGGCCGCTTTCGGCGATTTCGTCCTTAAAGCGGTTCAACAACGCTATACAGCAGTCGCTGTTTATGGTCCTTCCGTTTTCAAGGTAGTCAATAAATATTATGCGTACCCCAAAATACAGACACCAAAAACATGCTAGCCAACTGCAGCGTTTTTCGACTCTACCCGGAGGACTGTGAATTTGAAGTGAAACAATTGAGCCGTAACTCGGCCAAGTTTTTGCTTCAACTTCTTCCTTTTAAAGCGCAATACTTTATGAACACGCGAAATTACTTTTTATAAATTTTTTCACAATACCAAAGCTGCTGCACTCAACATAACATATTTCGCAAACTAACGATACGCCAGCCGTTAAATTTATCCAGCCGCCTTTTGATGTTTGGATCCAATTAAAATTCATATGGATTCTAGTAGTTTGAATCTCAATTAACCCGTTATATTTTGCAGTGACTTCGAAGTTTCCTTCTGGGTGTTACAAACTTCGAACTTACTATAGAGGATAGAGTTCTTGTTTCGATTGAATTTTCAGTCACTTGTAAATTGCATTCCTTTTTTGGAGTATGTAACTATTTCATATAATATTCAAACTGTATGCGAAAATGCTTAGGTATGCTAAAAACTGCTATGTAAATGAAGGGTTACAAGACGATTACAGCAATCGCTTTTGCGCGTCGGCAAATCACTTGTGTGAAAAGTATTTTTTGCGAGTTGAAAAAATACTTGTTTGGTATATGATTTCGTAAGTAAACACAAGTAAAGCGATGCATTGTGAGCGAATATTATCTGGAGCAAAGCAGATTTGAGACAGGAAATCAAAATCAAAGGTTAATGCGAGAAAAGTATTGAATCCAATGCGATAAAAAGCAAAGAGTTGAATTGGTTTGGGGCCGCGTTGGATTAATAAGACTCTAGGGTGTTGTAAAATGACAACATCAAAAGATACCGCAAAACCCTATAAAAAACGGTAGAAAATAAGATATTGAGGATGGCTGGACTGTTCTAAAGGGGGAAGTAAAAAATGCTAATTTGGGGTTATTATATATTCAAAACGGTTAAAGAGTACATTTTTTATACCGAATTTGGTTTAATAGTGTTAGATCATATGTAATTTTAGTGAAAGTGCTGGAAACCACGCTTATAATATTTATATAATATCATCATGCAACACGCATATTTTTAAGCATTTTCACCTTATTGTTTTGGGGGCCTTCGAAATTTTTTGTAGTTTTCAAAAACTATTACTT
This sequence comes from Bactrocera latifrons, assembly GCF_001853355.1. NCBI lineage: Eukaryota > Metazoa > Arthropoda > Insecta > Diptera > Tephritidae > Bactrocera > Bactrocera latifrons. The sequence continues at coordinate 317,010 of NW_017535230.1, forward strand.
ACCAAACTGTATACTAATATGTTGCGAGAAAAACCGCAAAATTTCAGAAAATCATAGTATAATTTATTATTGAGCCAACAACTAAAACTTAAACTTTATCTTACAGTTTTATTTCAAATCAACAGAATTCTTTTAAAATAATTTATTATTTTTGCATCCCCTTAAGCGAAATCGTTGCTACGACCTTGGCTGCTCGTCTACGCATAGGGTGTTAATGGAAGTACATAAAATTGCAGACCAAAGATGCTCTTCAAAGATGTGGAAAGGTCACAGGTAGCAAAAACAGAAGACAACTTGCACAAACTGCTGACGTATACTCTCCAGTTTTTGTAATGTAACAGTTTTTATTGGCTCAACTGATGACAATATCAGCAGCCATACAAGCAAAGAGTTGCTGAAGTGCTCTTACCTATATATAATACATGCATATGTATGTAGATCCGTGCGTTTGTGTACGCGTTTATAACAACATTGCATGCGACAAGTCGATAGAAGGGTTGGAGAAACCATCCGGGACGAAAAGCAATCATAACAAGCGGTATATACATATGTACGTATGCGCGCTATGGCGATATGCGTATATTTGAGGTATCAAATAAAAAAATAATGAAAAAAGTTTCAGGTTTATAACAAGGAAAATTCCCCAAGATCATGCTTGTCAACTGTTATATTAAAAATCAGGGATTTATATGTTTAAGGAAATTTCACTTCAATTTAAAATTAGAATTACTATATGTATACCGGGATGGAAATCGAAATCCGGATAAGTAGCCAGGTAGCAGTTATGGCGAAAACGCATTATGTATGTACGTCTAAGATTTGATTTAAAAAAAAAAAAAAGTGTATAAATAGAAGAAATATGTGCTGTTTTGTTAAATATTGATTTGTTTTTTTTTTTTTGGAACAGTTTAGAAAGTGAAAAAACCTAAAATATGGTTTTTGGATAAGAGCAATATTTTAAACTGAAAACAAAAAAAAAAAAATAAAAATCAGTGCAGTCCGTCTCTGAGTAGGAAACCAGGCTTAGGAGCAGCAAGGAAAACATCTTCCAAGGAGGATCGTCAAATACTTGTAGAACGCCGTAGCCTAAAGGATCGATTCAAACCGCTGAGGACATCAGGATGAAGAATTACGACCCGCAAAAACGCCACATTTAACCAAGAAAATGCGTCAACAACGCCTCCGGTGGACTATAAAGCACCAAAGCTGGAGTGAAGTCGATTAGCGGAAAGTAATCTTCTCCGACAAATCCAAGTTCAGCATGTTACATAACGACGGGATGTCGTACGTAAGGAGAAACATTGGTAAAGGATATGGCGGAGAGCGGGTTCGAAGAACGGTTAAGCAGGGGGGCAGCCGAATGGTTTGAGGATATCATGGATTTGGAAGACTAGCTCTAATAGATGGAACAGAAAATGCAATTAAATGCCGGAAAATACCGGAGGAATATTTAACAAGTTCAATTGAAGAACACTTTTGCAAGAAAACAATCGCATTTTCCAGGATTATAAGGCAAGGTAACAGCCCAGATTTAAACCCCACTGAAAATACTAGGTAAATTATGAAGGCCAAGGTACCAGGGAGGTACTTGTAGCAAAGAAGAGACTTAATAGCTTAGCTGAGTTGGATAAAAATCTTGAGGAGACCTGGCATAACGAAATCGTAGCACAAACATTGCAGAATATGACAAAATCAATGCCGCAGCGCGTTAAGGTCATTATAGAAAGCAATGGATGCTAAAAACAATTTGATTTTAAGATTTTTGTGTTATATTCACTCTACCTGACGATTGAAAAATTGGTTTTTCTCACATTTAACTTTATTCAGGAATATAATAAGCACACGCAATATTAAACATCAAAGCCTAAGGCACTTGACCGAAAAAAAAAAAAAAAAAAAAAAAAAAAAAAAAAAAAAAAAAAAAAAAAAAAAAAAAAAAAAAAAAAAAAAAAAAAAAAAAAAAAAACATTACTTTTTAACTTTCTGGATTTCGATTTCCTATACTTTATATATATATTTATACCGTCCCCCACAGGTAAGTTATGTCAACAAAAACTTAACACTAAAAAAACATTAGCTGCACCGAAACTAGAATACCCTTTACAGATGGCCTTTTTATAGCATAAAAGAGTAAGCTGCTGAAGCTACAACCAATGTTATTTATATTTTGATTTAGTCCACTAGAGAACTAGTTACCTTGACTATGTTGGAAACAGTGTAAATCTGCTATGTTCCGGACTGAACTCTGATGATATAAAAATACATCTCACAAGAGATCGCCTTGCGAAAAATATAAAACGTTTGCTTAAAATATACATAGATAAACGACTGTCCAGTTTGGACTGCCAACGTACGCATGTAGCAAGTAGTTGATAACTAGTTCATTCCACAGCAGTTGTAGGAAGTAATTAGTCACGTATTCTAGCAGCTGCTGCTGTTAAATAATATATATAGTTTACAAATACAATTTTTTGCAAATGCATACATGCCTGAACTTATGTATTTATGATCCGCTGAAATTTGTTGTAATGCTACGAATTCCAAACTACCCTATTTGATTCAATCTCAGTTCCGGCATATCTACATCGTACTGTAGTGATTTCAGTGACATCTGGTTACGGTGGCGTGCATTATTGGTGGGTATTATAAGTGCGAAATCCAATTGGCGTTTTGCCAGTTGGAAACTAACTAACAGTCCTTTGTGTATTCGTAAACTAAGAAAATATTGTTTTTGAAGTGGTGAATGAACACCGTCTTAAAGCTGGCATCGCAACGAAATTATTGCTCCAGCAACAAGTAAACGCGTGATGGAACACGAATTTCGAATAAATTATGTAATATTGCTGCCCTGATGTCAATATAGTATATACTATATAGTAGTATATTGTATAGTATAGTATACTATATACCATTGTTCTAATGAAACTATTGTCTTCATAACTTAATGAAATGTCAATTTTATCCATTCGCTAAATGCTGATACAGAAATCTGAAACTAATCGAGTTCGATATGAAGATATATAGTACTAGATGAATAAATGATCAGGACGAGACGAGTTGAATTTCGGTTGACTGTATGTCTCTCCGTCCGTCCGTAAATTTAAAGTAAAATGGAATGTCTTGATAATACTTGGTATATATGTATGTACATATGTTCCTTGGTAACCAGGGAGAACGATTTTGTAGACAGTCTGCTTATCTGCATTCTCCAAAATGCCTTTAAGCGAAAAAATTGATAAAATTATGTGAATACTGTCTCAAACTCCGGCTCGCTTTATAGCATATATGTATATACGTACACTAGGGTGTGTCAAAAGAGCTAAGTTTTTCGTTTATCGCTTGATACGCCGAAAAATTGATTGACAGACATCTCTAAAAAAACCTCTACTAGTGTGAGCTCTTAATTGTAACGGGGGGGTCCTTCGCTTTACGGTTTTCTATTTCTTCATCCTGTTGTCAAATAAACAAATTTTTATCTGGATTCCAACTACTTGAAAAATTATTTTATTTTGTCTATGCCGTAGGAAACGGAATGCTCTTCATAAACGAGCATACTGTATAACGATTTTTTCGTAAATCTAACCGTTTAAAAATTATTAATTATTTTTTATTTATCAATTCTTTGACACAATGATAAAAGTAATAAATTGCAAAACTCATAGTCTTGCAGGAAATTTTCTGCTGTACTAAACTTTTGATTTTAAGGGAATAATTCGAAATTTTTTCCAAAATTCTCGTTTTTCTCTTGTAGGTAAAGTATACCGCACAATGCAGAGTCTGAAAGTTAGAAGATGTTATCTCGACTTTACCAAAATTTAAACCCTTATTTTGAGTAAAAGCAGGTTTCATAACAGTTGCAAAGCTTATATATTGGAATAAGAACTACTACTGTGGTTAAAAAATTGTAAGACTTAGTAATTCGAATTTCGAATACCCATTCGCCGGAATATTTTTGTTTTCTAGGCTGATGTAACTTTCAGAGGCATCTGTGCCAAATGACATATCAAAATAATCGTTAAAGCATTGACAGACGGCAGCGAAAGTCCGTATTAATTCAGGAATTTGTGAAGAGTCTCCGCAACCACTCTACTCACCTTATTTAACTCCATGTGACTTGTGGCTGCTGAGCAAACTAAAACGACGGCTTCTGGGAAAGTCAATTGAAGACTTGAAGGCTCTCCCGGAAATTGACTTTAACAACTGTTTCGAAGATTGTGAAAAAACGTTGGCACAAGTGTTCTGGGAGTCAAAACGTATTACTTTCAGAGGGACGACAATGATTTTGAAGAATACTCCAAGATTTTTTATATTATGAACAAAGTCTTCCTATTTTTTGCTATATATATATAAGAACTTTTACCATTTGGTAAGTTGTAGTAAATCACGGTCACTTCAAATAACTCTGGATAATCGACAAATCTTATTTTCGGTTATGAAGTACGCACTGACTTCGTTTATTCCCCCTAATTTGTCAGGAATATAAAGTGGGCGGAAGTGGCTGGCTTAACCAAAGAATTCCGCACATTCCACTAACTACAATATCTCTCCCGAAGCGAGCTCTTATTCACCTTCTATTTTATAATGTTCACCGGAATTCTTTTGATTACATTTATTATGTTACTGACATTGTGCAACAAGACATTGTGGGAGTTGGGTTTTGTAACCGGTACTGCACAGACGTTGTCCAGAGGTTCATGTTGTGCTCGGCATAATAAATTTACCGGAAGTGATTATATCATCATATATTATATGGCAATTGTGTGCCCAAATGACGACAAAATGTCTAAAATGCAAACTGACCGCTGCTGGTCATGTTGTTGTTGATTGTAGCGGTTCGGCAGTGGTCAGTGACAACGAGTAACAGCTTCCTGCCGGAGTTTTCATACAACCAAAACATATCTCTTCCTTAAAGACACATTCACACACGTACACAAAAGCGAAGGCGCGCATGGGTGTGCTTATACATCCGAAGATTCTTGGCATTCCAGGGCACCAGCAACTGTATTTACTATTCTGCTATCCCCGCCATTGTTCACTGTCCTTACAATTGTTATTACGGCTGTGGTTATCCGTAGCTTTATAGCCATTATTATTATGCTTGTTTTTACTAGCTGTCATATCCTGCTACGTTTAAGTTTAATTCTCAACTTTTTCCGCTTGAGATAATTTCCATCGTCCATTCATTTTGTCCTGGGGCATGCGCCTGCCCTACAGTCCTCTCCGCTTAATTGCATTCTGTAAATTGTGAAAAGTTTGCTTCAGTTGGTTCGGTAAACGGAATAATCAATTAGCATATAGTAGTTGGGCGAATTCTTTTATTCGAGGACATTTCGTTATTTTGTTTCATTTTTTATAGTCAAAAATAGTTTTATATTTAAATAAATACAACTTTAAGAACACTTGTAATTTTGATTTAATTTTTGGGCCATTATTTGAGGGAATTTTAAGCACATTTACGATCTATTTTACTGGCAATTTTATAAAAAAGAAATACTCATATAAGCGGTGAATACTGTAGTCACATTCAGCAGTAAACTATCCCTTCCCTAGTCTACATATGTACATATCTAAAAATGAATGCATGTCAGCTTATAAAAATATATACAATTTGGTTCAGTTTTATCTTCAATGCGAACTGTTACTTGGTCTCATTACAAATTAGACATTTTAACGAACATTTCTAAAGCTATATCTTTGAATGAAGTAACTAATGTTTCAACGTTATATAGATGTTTACCTCGATCATTTTGCAGTGCATAAAATATTCAGGAGAAATATAGGATAATAACCATAATAGCAGCACTCATTTCGGAAAATCTTCTACCAATAATATAGAGAAAATGGTCTACGTACAATTATGTGGGTAAATTTGCAGCGACTTTCAAGGCGAAATTTAGCTTCTAAGGCTTATATAAATAAAAAAGTTATTATTTGTCACTATTAAGAGAATATATATACCATACAACTGCCTGCACACTGTCTTTAATTAAAAACATAGGGACACATATTTTTCTGGAACTGTTTCCTAGTATATAGTTAACTATGACAGCGAAACATAAATAAAACCGGATAACTAACGGGTAACCCAAGCCACCTCTGCTTTATTCCATAGACAGATGACACTTGAGTCGTGTGAAGTTGTCATGTTATTTTTGTTCAGCATTATTTGGTATTTTATGATGAAAATACTTACACCTGTTTCGCGCGCTTCGCATTTTGGGACCCTGCTTTGATTACACTGTGGAACATTTTTGGGATTATTGTCTGGGGCGTGAGGGTGATGGTACTAGGTCAGTATAGTAAAATCCTCAAAGGGTTTGGCGTTCGTATGTGTCAGTTTTTTTATGAACTTTTAAATTTTTTCTTCGCTTTTTGCTTAAAAGAAAATTTCTTTTTTGCCAAAATGTTACAACAAAAAAAAAGAAAAATTTTTTTTTCTGCCAAAATGTTACAACTAAATTTTTTTTTTAAGCGAAAAAACATCAAGATAAGGAAAACATTTAAAAGGTCATAAAAAAAAACTGACACGTACGAACGCCAAACCCTTTGAGGGTTTTACTATACTGACCTAGGACCATCACCTGGACTTGGAATTTCTCACCCCCCAGATTAGCTGTTGTACTGTGTTATTGGATAATATTCGACCGAAAAGACAACGTGCAGCACGCAGTGAAGGAAGTATAGTAGCCGTAGCTGAGAGTATACACGAAAACGGTGGAGACTTGATTCGGCGTAGTTCGCAGCAACTCGGATTGACGTCTGGAACGACTTGGCTCGTCTTACGTCAAGATCTTAAACTGAAAGTATACACAATACAAAAATGCAAGAACTGACCGCTCTATGGACTCTTGAAAATTTCCAAGAAGAACCGACGTTTTCACGCCAAATTTTGTTCTGGTTCAATAGGTAAAAAGAAAAAATTGCCGCATTTGGATAGGTTTTGACCTATCCAAATCCAAGAAGAACCGACGTTTTCACGCCAAATTTTGTTCTGGTTCAATAGGTAAAAAGAAAAAATTGCCGCATTTGGATAGGTTTTGACCCGGTCGATTGGCCGCCAAAATCGTACTGTCATTCGTCAGTTACCAGTCGATTTGCTCGAACGAGCACCGAAAATTGGAATCAACGGATGTAATATCTGAGACGTAGCCATTTTAACATTTGATAGAGATGGTCTTCAACAAGTAATTGCCAAAAAATGTTCTTTCAAAAGTAAATAAACATTCCATATGAAATTTGATGTTTCTGTGTTTTTTCTTTAAAAGAGCAGGGAACCTCGAAGTAGGTCATCCTTTAATATCACACCTAAAACAAGTTTATAAAAAAAAACATTTTGACATAAAACTGGCCAAAAAGTATTATTTCAAAAGTATTCTCTAAGTTTAATTTTTACACCTTAGAGATTGACCGTTTTTTTTTTTTTTTTTGTTTTGGTAAAAACCCAGCCATATGTACGGTTTATAAGGGCTTGACATATGTCATTGATGTATAAAGTATTTGTATAAAGTGTTTTTAAAATAACATCATTGGTGTTTTATTTGTATAGGTACTGCAAAATTAAGGAAATGGATGGGAATTTACATTTCATTATGTTGAAAGTAATTTCAATTTCGCCTTTTTAACACACTGCAAGCTTAATTGGGAAATAGTCGAGCAGACGTTGAGATATGGAATTTAACTTAAAAGTACTCGGTGATATGCCCGTTGACCAATTTTGTCACGAGTTCCTAAGGAGCTCTTCCAGCATGGTCGCTATCTGACTTCACTCCCTTTCACACTGTCGTAAAAGGTTGCAAGTAACAGCTTGTACATATAGACAAACAAACACCCGGAATTCAACATATCTCGTCATCCTGATCATTTGTATTGTATATCTACCATATATCAAACTCGATTAGTCTCGGGGGATGCAATTAACCTTTAGGTTCGAATCCTGAATTGAAGCTCGTGATCTCGGCGACATTTGGTTACAACAAGACGACGCAACTTTCCACACACCGTATCAATCAATGGATGTTTTGAGATGTGATTATTAATGTAATTAAATCTGTGTTAAAAGTTTTCGAATTAAGTTGTCAAAATGATAACAAAAATTTAATTACCTGAATATTAGTAGCAAAACTTATCTGAATTTAAGTATGCTCTCTGCGTAGTATTACAGCGCACCTTTAAACTTTTTTATATCAGGTTGCCTTCCTTGCGCCGTTTTGTATTTTGAATTTCACGGTTATGTATAAAACGCTACAGAGCTCGTATCTGGCAAAAACATAAATCTTGAAAGATCTTGACATACGCTACAAAACGACATGCATGATTACTTTGAATATTGCGTTCAACAGTTATAGTTAAGGCCAAATCCGTTCCGTAAGGTGAATGGTGTTTTGGGGGAGGTACTCGGTCACTTCGAACTGCGGAGGAATGGTTTCGACGATTCAGAGCGGGTGAAAACGACACCATGGATAAGCCAGCCGGAGGAAGACCTATGACGACGAATACCGATCAAATCATGGGAAACATCGAGTTAGATCGGCATTTAGCATCTCGTGACATCGCCCAGAAGACGGGAGTTAGTCACCAAACCATTTTAAACCATCTGCAAAAGGCTGGATATGCAAAAAACTTGATGGAAAAAAACCTTCTGGGCCGAATCAACGCCTGCGATTTGCTGCTGAAACTGAACGAACTCGACCCATTTTTGAAGCGGTTGGTGACTGGCGACAAAAAATGGATCACATGCGAGAAAATCAAGCAAAAACGGTCTTGGTTGAAGGCCGGTGAATCGTCCGAAACAGTGCCCAAGTCGGGATTGACGGCCAGGAAGGTTTTGCTGTGTGTTTGGTGGGATCGGAAGGAAATCATCCACTATGAGCTGCTCCCATATGGCCAGACGACTTCGTTGATGACTTGTCAGAAGCTACGGGTGCTCGGAAGGGAGGTTTTATCGCATTCACCATATAGCCCGGATATATTGCCAAGTGATTACCACCTGTTCCTGTCCATAGCGAATGCCCTTGTTGGTGTAAAGTTGAACTCAAAAGAGCCTTGTGTAACACTTCTTATAAACCATTGAACAAGAGCAAAAAACTGGAGATATTTGACAACCTAATACAATGACTGGTGACGACCTTGAAGCAAATCCCCATTAGGTTATTTAGTTTGGACTAGCGAGTAGAATTAACAATACTAATGCGTATACATTTATGCATTTTTCTATTTCTTTATAATGAATGCAATAATTGACTAAGGAGTTTCCGCTGACTCCACAACGACTTGCCAAGCTGCTCTCCGTTTAGCAAATGCATTTCATAATAAAACGAAAGGAAGCCTTGTCCCTTTCCACTTGTTCGGCTCAACAGAAAGAAATTTTCCTCCTTCCACAATCCAATATGGAACACGTTTTAAAAAACACAAACCGAAACGAAACGTCTCGGAAAAAAAATTAAATTTCCAAATGTGCGAGTGTTTGAGAAAAGCAGAAAAACGCCATATACACAAGCACATCTATTCTACTTCAAAGACGCAGTAGGTGCACACGCATAGAAATTTTGTTCTCATTTTAAGTAAAGTTTCGTAAACAGATACGTATGTACATACATACATGCATAAATATGTATCGCTTTTTTAAGTTTTAGCTTCTTACTTTCACAAGGAGGAGTGTTATAGAGTGCGGCCGCTAAGGCAGGAAACTAGGAAGCAATAAACCCGAAGGGAAATGTAATAAACGAGCAAATCTCGTACGTGACCACCCCAACACCAACGTCTGAAGTGTTTAGGGTGCTGTTTTTGGGAGGGTGGTACAATGCCCCACTAACTCAATCGCTTTCCATTCGATGGTACATTCATTGGAAGTGGCATGCTAGAGTCTTGAGCTGACTTTCTGTTCGAGGAAAAAAATATCACGTTTTTTCAACATAAAGCGCAACAACAGAACTCTCTAAAAATAAAAGTTCAAAATGTTCCATTTTATTTAATCGATATTTCGTTGGGCGGCTGACGTAGCTAAGGAGGCATGCGGGGCTATTCAACTTAAAATAACAAACAATTCTGCAACTAACCCTCTCCCAAGTTGTGTTGCATTCAGTGTTTGGGTGCAAGACTCCTTCAAGTGGTCATAAAAATTGCGTGCGAAGCATTGAAGTACTACAAGCCCATACTGGGTCGCGCAACGAACAAAGGTCGGTCAAGTGTGAGGCTGTGGAGCCGCACGCAAAATATCCACTTAGGCACAATTTGGTGCAAATAAGAAATTTCGTTTATTGCACACCGGAGACACCACACGGGCGGCTTGATAACAAGTAGCAGTTAAAGCGAATGTGTACTCTTTATCAGAATGAGATTGAGAATGTAGTTGTAGGTGGGTATGCTAACGTTAATTTTCTTACGTAATAGTATGATCATAGTGTCGGCGTTAACCGTAATTTGTGCTAAAGTCCGACTCATAGTGGCTAATCGCTGCCTATATTGTACGCCATGACTTCCTAGAAGCGTTCACGCGTAAGCTGGCATGTTAGCTCCCAGAGGTATTCGAAGTCAGTTAATATTACGCACATAACATTATTTACATATGCAAACTTTTGTACAAACAAGAGTCTGCACCTGCGCTGAGCTTTGACGCGAATGATGCCTTATACCAGTGAAACAAAGCAAAATTAAAGAAGAATCCTCGTCTGAGTTCCTAAGTCCACCAGACACCCATTACATCTCTTAGCCGCAGAGATTAAGAAGCCTGTAGCGGAGTTACCATCCAGATCCCTAAAAGAAACTTCTCGAGCAGAAACGGTGAAGAGTTGGTAAAGACGATGGGAAGTCAGTCGAAATTGACGTTGAAGATTCCGACTGATTCCCAGAATTGACGCATGGCTACAAAGACCACACTACGAGGTAGGTTAATACTTAATCCAAATCTCACAGGGCATGGCTTTTCCAAAGCATATTTGAAACAATTCAAGCACGAAAGTGATGTCATACTGAATATTTGTGGAGTCGAGACAATTTAGAATTAGGAACATACGCTGTTTCTTTGTCATCAATATTTGTTCCTGATCGTAGGCGATATTTAAAATTGCATTCGGTGTAGAACCAACCCCTAATAACTTAGTACACCTAATGTTTCAATCAAACGATAAGTAGAAAGTGGTGGGCGAAATGACAGCCAAGCGATGAACAGCCAAAGAGCCCGAGAATAGCAACAAAAAAGAGAACTCTAAAACTCTTGAGGACCAAACAAACCTATGCCAAAATTACTAAACTATATGGAAGGGGTTTGGCGACAAACATTGCACGGCGTGGGATCGGAGACCAACAGAGGAGGAGGAGCATTGCTCAAACACCCTCCCGATGTAATACTTAACGATGACACCGCGGGGATCGGTAAGACTTTTACTTCGGAGCTCACACATTAACGTGGCGTGTAGGCTTTCATTGCTTCCGCTTCGTAAAAAAAATTACGATTATATATGAGTCAACCGACATGTCATCATTATACTTTGATGCAGTTCGCAGAACGGGCGCTGCTGATTCGTTAAGGTAAATAGAAATACACCTCCGCCAACTGCACAGCATTTATTATTTATAAATTCGTTCATAATTTCAAGTCAAACTATTTCGCAACAAACAACAACACGGCAACAACATTTTTCACTTAAATGCATGTTGGCAACATTTCGCGTGACAACAGCAACGTGCCATAGATTAATTATAGCCCTCAAGAAATATATGTATGTATGTATAAACTATGTTGCACCGGACTGATCTCATACAAAAGGCTTGTCAAACGGAACACCCAGGCGCATCGGTCCGGCAAAGCAAAAGCAAACTGCTAACCGTAAAAGCCGGCGCACGACTGCCTTCATCAGCACCTCAGTGCTTGTGCTGCTTGTGTGTGGCATGCACCACGCTTGCGTCACTGCAATCTGATCGATTTGTGCAAACACTTTGCTACTTCTTGCAGTTTTTGTGGTAGCTGACCGCACATGTCAGATCGTCAAATTTCTGCGAACTCTCGAACTTGAACGATACTTGACATGCTTTTGCAGGGACATTTAAAAGATGTTGTCAGCTTTCCAGGGAAGTCGAGGAAATGTGCGAATAGTATGAGTGAGATTACATTTAGTGGTAAGTACAAGGTACAGAAAGTCTTTAAGGCCACCTCAGACATTTGTTATAGTGGAAACTACAATTACCTTTTGATTCCATTGGCGCGACAATGTGATACTTGTTAGCGGCAATCTAAAATCATTCTGAAGAATTCCAGTTTTCAACGTACGATTTACGATATATACTTACATAACAAAACTACTAGTTGTCAAGTAGCTAACCTATAATAATTGAAATTGATTTGGAGAAGAACGTAGCTAGGACTTATTGTACGAGTATTAATTTTTATCTTGAAATATTCAACTTTGCTAAGAGCAAGCACGTTTTTGTGAATATTTCATCATATTGCGTTCACTACTTATACAACTGACATTATTCATGAATCTGCAAGCAAAAAAGAAGCATAAATTATGCGTAAATTAATCAAGAAGAACCTCAGATACATTTTAACAAGACAATTTAAGTAAAATGTTTACCAATAAATTATTATATTTTATAAAAGTAATATCATAGCGCAATTAAATAAGTTTTTGACTTGACTTGTCTTCTCAGATCCCTCTACCGATATTTTTGTTCATCGAGCAGGTAATGGTTCTATCTTCTTCTTCACTTATCGCTCATGCCGACGGCTCCATAAATCTTGCGGAGAAAAGACCTTTCAGCGCTTTCCCTTCTCTGTTTTATAATCGTTCATGTTTCTGTGACGTAGGTAGGGAAAAAAGAGAGACTTATAGAGCATAATTTAAGTTCGTCGAGAGAGGGAGTTGCTCCCCAATTGCCTACCGATCCCAAAGTAGCCCCTGTTGGCAAGAGTTATTCTGCGCTTCATCTTCAGGATTAGATTATTGGGGGAATTTATGTTCGCTTCGAAATATAATAACTTTTACTTTTTCAAACTAATAACTACCGACAGTAAAGTAGTTCCAAAGAAGCGAGAAATCTTTATGTGTGACCTCCGGGTACTTTGACTTGCCCTCGTTCACAATAAGGCAAAGCTTTTTATGGAAAAGACCGCTCTGACATCTCTGTTGTTAAGGCCTACGATGTCAATCTGCTTACCTCAGAAGCTTAGTACTTTTAATGTATATATTGCTATTATAACGGATTTTTTAATAAGAGCGCTACAACAGTTCTTTTTAATAAAAAAAAAAACGGTTTGGGAAATCAATAAATTTCTTTATTTCTGTGAAAGTCCATTCGATGCCATTATTTGTGGAACTCGACTTATTATGCATGGCTTCCAGACGCTGAACCTAATTTTCGACGGGTTTGAAGCATAAATCGCTGAATCGATGAAAATCCGAATAATTTTTAAGTTGTTACGCAGCCCAATTCACGTCAATTTGATTTTGTAAAGATGTAAGGATCTTTTAGCAAAACTTGCCACAAGGACGTCGCGGAGATGCCCAAAGCTTGAGAACGACGTGTAAGATACTGATTTGGGTCTTCCTCAATTAATGCGCTAGTGGCAGCAATATTCTCGACACTACTGGCACTTTTTTGTCTCACTGACATGGGAAAATTTTATGCTGCGCCTCTGACAGGACGATTATGACGACCATAAATTGGACGTAGCGCTCTTATTTTTTTATAATTTCGACTTGTTGTTGGATCGTATATCTTTCCATGATGAAATGACAAGCCTTGCTGAAGAGAAGTGTCTAAAGAGCTGTTTATATCGGTCTACTTTTATAGCCTTCTTATTGAAAACCTGTTATTAAAGAAGTTTGACAAATCGACAAAAAGGTGGTAGGTGACGATCTGTTTATCGAGGGTCTCTTCCAGGATTTGATTGCTATAGCTCCATAGTCTTCCACATAATCCGCTGAAAAAAATTTATGGATATATTAAGAAAGCGGGATCTTCATTCTTGTAGGAATTACAGAGAACATTCATATTGCAATCATTGGGAATGTATTCATTCGACCGAATCAAGCTTAATAGCTGGAAATATGCGCCTTTCCAGTTCCTTGCTGACAGCTTTTTTTTTTTCTTTAACATTAAACAAACACTTAAACAAAAAACTAAAATTACCTCTGGATATCTTTTTGTGAGTTATGTGAGCATTTAAATGAATTTTGATTTAATTTTTTGTCGTCTATATATGTTCTCGTATTACCGTAAGATGAGCTTTTTATTATAATTTTTTTTTTTGCATTTTTTCGCAATGGCTCTTACTAGAAAGGAAACAACTATTGTAATAAGATAATTAGTGATAAAATTGTGCTGTGAAAGACAAATTGTTGAAATTATTGGCAATCCTCCAAAAAATTATAAATAAATGGCGATATTGAGGAACATTGCGAAATTGCGGTGGGAAAGGCCGAAAAAAATGTTGACTAATATTGATGAGCGCACAATATTGCAAACCCAAAGATAAGTGTTCCTAAATTAACGGTTGAAGTGTCAAAAACAAAAAATAAACAAATATCGACTGAAACAGTTCATCGTCTTCTTCTTAAAAATATTTTGCATGGTCGGATTGCACGTAAAAAGCCATTTATTTGTAGTGTAAAAAAAGAAAAACGTCTGGAATATGCGAGAGCTTACGTTAAGTTTTTAAGTTTATGGGAAAGTATAATGTTCACTGACGAAAACAATATTAACATTTGGTAATCTGATGGACGAGAAATTGTATGGAGAAAGCCAAAAACGGAGCTACGAAGTAAAAATTTAGTTGGAACAGTGAAACATGGCGGTGGTTCAGTTATGCTGTGCGGATCTATGGTAGCTAATGTAGTGGACACCATTCAATTTATTAAATGTAACATGACCTATTCGATTTATTTGAATATACTGAAGAGCAATTTGAAAGCATGGAGAAAAGAAAGCTTCCGTCAGTGTTTCGGTTCCAACAAGACAACGATCCAAAACGTAGAGTGCTAATAATCAAATAATGGTTGCTTTATAAAAAGTTTAGACTCCCCCATAATCCTTCGGTAATAATGCCATAATTAAGCTGCAAAAATCAAGTCCCCGTACCAAAGAAGAACTAAATGAGGAGATTATCAGAATATGAGGCGAAATATCAAATGGAATGTTCTTACAGCAAACAACTCTTATAAGTTTTATAAAAGTTAGACCAAAATCTTAAATAAGAATCATAAAAAATTGCGATAAATATAGGCCCTTAGTGCCCTCCAGATCGTTGCGTTATTGCGCCATATTAGAGAAAATCTCTATAAGTAGTTATGTTTAATGGATTTTTTAAGAGCAGTATACAAATCATTCAAGTAGCGACAAAAATAAAATTGCAATTAAAAGCATTATCTTGCAATAACAATTAAATTTGCTGGATAACGGCGAAAAGAAAGAAGGAAATGGAGCTTCCCAATGAGCGTGGTGCAGTGGTGGGAGAAAACAGAGTCGACGGACATTTATTTTTTTCATCGCGTGCAGTGTGCAAAGCCATTAAGCAAGCGAATATTTTTAATAAACCATAAAATTGAAGAAAAAAATAACAAGCTCGAATAAAAACCGGAGCAAGAACTGTCATGAGAAGCGAAGTAGGAAGCGCCAGTGATTTTGATGGGCCATTTCGAGTGTGTCTGGACTAGCTGGGCTGCTGAGGGATGAAAGGCGCAAACCATTTCAGAAATTTAAAAAAGCGCGCCATTCAACAGTGATTTTTTGTGAAATAAAAAGAGCATTGCTTGCCATAGAGTGGGCGCTGCAGTGGTAGCGAAGCGTTGCATGCGACAAGGCAAAGCTATGAACATACTCGTACATGCTCGTGTGCATAACTGCTAAGGACATGGCATGGTGGTGTCGGCGTCGCTCAAATTAAGCGTTGATTGTCACCCATTCAACAATGTTGAAGCGGCGATTGTTACAAATGGACATAGCCCCATCCACTCGCGCGCAGAGACAGAGAGTTGGGCGCGCACATTACCGCGCTTTAGCGAAAAGATATTAGGTCAAATCCGGTGTTTTAAATGCAAAATAGAAAATAAAATCGAAATAAAAATGAAACAACAAATTAGAACATATGCCCGAATTGTTTGTTGCCGCCACGCTCCATAGCAGTGTTACACAGTGTTTCTCTGTTGTTGTGTCATCAGTAAAAATTATTTTAAATTGCTTTCTGCAATGTTTGTTCGTTGTTATTTCTATGTCATTGTTTTAAATGGTTCGAATACGTGCACGCCGTGGAGTGATTTGTCATAACATATACATACTTGTACATATATTGGTATAGATATTCAGAAAAATTCTGATTTCGAAGCGGTTATAGGATTGTGTATGTGCGGGACCTTTGTGTGTAATATCCTCCTCAGGAACATTTAGTTTTTATCGGTGGAGTACTTCTGACCATTCTAGCAATCAAGATCTAGTATTATTCAATAGCAAACGCAAAATTCCCAGAAGGAAGAAGGAACCAACTATAACTAACAATAGAAAAGAAAGCAAGCTCCTTGGCACTAATTTTACAAAGGAAACATTTTTGGAAACCTTGGATATAGTATCGAGAACGAAGCTGTCCAATGGGTGGTGTTTTGACAAGAACGCCATTTACTGAGAGGGAGGCGGAGAAGTTGTTAATCGCTCCAATATGAATGGCGGTCAGTGCCTGTCGGAAGTTAGTTGCGTCCGAAGTTTGGCCGGCGTATTGTTTAATGTCGTCGACGTAGTTGAGGAATGACATTTTGTTGCTCTTAGGTAGCGGTTCCACTCCAAGCAATTCCTGCTGGGCTGCTTTTGCAAAAATCATCCCTGGAATGATTACACTTCTTAACTGCGAGCATAAGGGCCTCACTCTGCTGGTGTTCGATAGAAGATATGAAGACGCATACTTTCGTAGTCCAACATCGTTTCTTTGGAACGTTTCCATGGAAAGGAAATACGTGGTAAGCCGAAAGGAAAGCATACAAAGAGCAGCTAATATATACATCAGTGGAGAACAACGCCAATCTGGCAATAAACGTTACTTTTATTTACTGCCCACAACTTGTTTTGCAAGAAACTGACAGCGAAGTCAGCTCTTAGACGTCGCCAATATTGCATTTCAGTCCAGTGCCTATACGGATGGGTTCAATGATCGAAGATAGTGAAGAAATACCTTGATCTCTTATTGGATGTAACATCATACTTCACGATAAATCAGCAATGTTTTCGAGGATATTCCTGGTAAGTGTAAAGCAGTTGAACTTGCCAGAGCAGACACCACAAGACAATTAAACTCCAAAAAAGGGGAACTTGTCTCTGGCTACTTGTAGCTCAACAACCAGACAACTCAGGCATTAATTATATATGCGTCGCACATGCCAAATAATGAAAGTAAATAGGAATGACATAAGAACTATGGAAGGAGTGTTAAGAGATCACTGTCTTATGGGGATGCCATACAACGCCTATTGTAGAAACTGTGTAGAGGTAGCAGAAAAGGAAAAGATATCTTCTGCGAGAATGCAAGGGTTTGTATGGAAAATAAATCTCAACTGCCGCTCGAAGGTTTCTGGACTATGTCTCAGAAGTTACATACATACAACTTTTTGTATTGAAGAATGATGATGGAGTACATGGTGTTTCAGAGAGATCATAGTAGAGGGAGGGGACTTCAATCCCGATAATTTCACAATGAACCTCTTAACGGCTTAAGCCGGTCAACGACACGCTTCTGTTATAGTAGAACTTGGGAGATCTACTGAGCTGCTGTCTGTAGAGAAGTTCATTTCGCCGCCATTTTTTAATTTCATGCTGGATATTGTGCAGTAGATATTTATGCGACAATGGTAAATATCTTCTCGGACGCAAGTTGTCAAAATTGTATGGAGGAGAGTGAATGGAAACACTCAGGCACTTCCTAATCCATTGCCCCCATTGTCATTGCTTTATAATCAGTTAAATTAGAGTCTAAAACTTCACAACCGACCGGCGCTATAGGCGATCCAAGTGGGATCTCTGATAGGATTGATCTCTTAACCTAACTTTATTAGGTGTGCTACTGACAGAATAGGTCTTGATACGTTTATTATGGCCCCTAAATCATTAGATGTTAGAAAGTCGTGTATATATGATAAAATATTAGCCGTTAACAAAAAACTCGATGACATTGTGCTCGACAATATATTGCGCAAATATTTCAAAAATGCCTAGCACCACTGCTGTTGCGCTCCATGCAGCCAAGGCGGCTGTCAATGCAACCGAAGAGTCAACGTCTGTGGCGTTACTGGGTAGACGGCTGCAACTGCGCCAAGCATGGCAGATTTCGTGCAGACCTGTCGATTGCCTACTGTTTTATTGCCAACATATTACGCATGCGAGGCGACCTTAGAGTCATGCGCCATGACGGCTGGAGCTGCTAAGACATTGAAGTTGGCAGCAATTCAGCTTACACAACATGCCTACGTAGCATTACAATAACAATAACAATACATTGCAAATATATCCTCGCTGCCGATATAAGTTTTGCAACATAGCGGGACTTTTCCCTAAGGTATATTAATTGTGTTCTTTTCACGAATGTTGAAACAACAGCAGATGAAGTGCTATATCTTTATGTAAAAATAGTAAGGGACATCTGGAGTATCACTAAGGCATTTACCTTACAAACCTTTGTCTTTTTATATTCTTCTTCTTCTTTATTACCGTAGATACTGCTTACGCGGTTATAGCCGAGTATAAAACAGCACGCCAGTCGTTCTTAGAATTAGAGATTCCAAGTGCAACCAGGTCCTTCTCCGTCTGGTCCTCGAAATGTTAAAACGAGGGAAGACTAAAACCCGCAGACGAGTGAAAGTTTATATTGAAATTTAAAGGTAGTCCCTGAGTAATTCAGAATTGTTTTACGCTAGATCCTCATTAAATCGTTAATGCTTTTCCACCTTGTGGCTTCCAAAAGTGCCTTGAGTGGCTTGTAACGAAAGTTTTAGAAATCATAATTGAACATACTGCGAAAATAATACGAATATTTGAGATAACTAAAGTATCTACATCCCAGACCAAATGTAAAAGCATCGGTTGCATTCCACCAAGTGCTTCCTTACTCCTTTGATATTGTTTTCCTTGGTCACAAGTCGCTTCGTTTGCGCTTTAACATTTCCCTCGGGCATACGATGTAGCCGAATCTGAATGGTGTATACAACTTGTAGTGGGAGGGTGTGGCAGAGCGGTATATGCAGAAATTCTGATTTGATTCGGTGGCTCCATGGCGAGCCACCTCTACCTCCTCTAGTTTGATGCGATAAGCACGTCGATATAGCCGACACACCGAAACTGATTCACTGCAGCTTCTACTAACATTGTTTTTAACGTCTTCTTACATCTGGCTGTATCCTTTGGTCTTGTGTGCTGTGCTTGCTCAGGCTTCGTTTGCCTGTCTGCATAGCTGCCTTGGGGCTACGTTTGACCAATGCCAAATTTATTGTCGACGCGCAGAAATATCGACAACGCAACTGCTACCGGGCATTTTCCAATCATGACAATGCGAATGAGCCATACACGTTTACTCACGCCGCTTATGAATGAACCACAACAGAATCGCACTAAAAAATATAGATCCGAAGCGATTGTTTGTGCATCAGCCCAAGAGGGACGGATGTAGGCTGTGCAAACGCACTTGGCTGCACGAAAGGCAGTTCCATAAAAGCACCACATATATAGTATGTATGTACATATGTACACGGGTATATATGTATATTTGCTTATATATTGCACTTTTATTCTGGGGCCTCTTCGTGATATCGGCATGCTAATCTGCAATTGCTACCAACTTGGCATTGCCAGCCGCACATACATTGGCAATCGCTGGCTGACCATCCTCCCAACAACAACAATAACATGCCATATTTTGTATATCAGTTGCTGACTCGCCGACTTTTAATTTGCCTGGCTTGGTCAAGCAGGCTTTGTTTGCACTTTTCGGTTGCATCTTCTCTTATTGCCCTTGAGTAAAGGTGACGGTGGCCCCGTAGCTTTTCGCGAAGGGCCAAGCACCGCTGAATCAACACACAACTCAGTAGCGTTAGCGAGCACTCTGATAAGATTTTGATAATTTTGCATTGCATTTCGACCAAGCAGTTGATAATAATATTCCATACTGTTGCCTTAAAGTGCACAAGTTAATACATAACGGCTAAGATTTGTATAAGGAGAATAGAAAAGTATGGCATTATAACTGTGTGGCTGTCACTTTACTGCAAATATCGAGCTCAATTAGCACATGAAACTTGTTCAGAATCTGGAGCCATTTTCAAGCTTATAAAAAACAAAAAAAAAAAAAAAAAAGGTTAACCGAAGCTAATATACCCTTCAGAGGTGCATGTCTTTTAGTGTTCAGTTTGTATGGAAGATATATGCTATAGTAATCCGATCTGATAATTTTCGGAGATTACATTATTACCTTAAGCAGTAATCCATGTCATTTTACATTGTTGCCTTATAAAATAATCTATACCAAATTTCGTGAGTATATCTTGTCAAATGCAAAAGTTTTCGTTACAAGAACGTGATTCCGATCGTTCAGTTTGTATGACAGCTATATGCTATAGTAAGCCGATCTGAACAATTTCTTCGGATATTACATTGTTGCCTTATAAAATAATTTATACCAAATTTCGTGAGTATATCTTGTCAAATGCAAAAGTTTTCGTTACAAGAACGTGATTCCGATCGTTCAGTTTATATGGCAGCTATATGCTATAGTAAGCCGATCTGAACAATTTCTTAGTATGTGACATTATTATTTTAGAAAATAACCTGTGCCAATTTTTGTGTATATATTTTGTCAAATGTGAAAGTTTCCCATACAATAACTTGATTCCGATCGTTCAGTTTGTATGGCAGCTATATGTTATAGTGGTCCGATATCGGCAGTTCCGACAAATGAGCAGCTTCTGGAAGAGAAAATGACGTTTGCAAAATTTCAAAACGATTTCTTAAAAACTGAGGGACTAGTTCGTATATATAGACAGACGGACGGACAGACATATCTAAATCGACTCAGCTCCTCAGCTCAATATACTGATCATATATATAATTTATAGGGTCTCCGACGTTTTCCCTGATCACCGAGGCATATTTAAGAACGAATTCGAATATTTAAAGTTGGCAATAAGATACTCTGCTCATCTCTTTAGATGTTTCACTCTTCTTCTTTATACTCTTTACCATAAATATGCGAAAATTGAGAAAAGTTGAATTAAAAACCAACCGTGGAGATATCTATACTTACAATCCAACAAATTTCCTGTTTTAACCAATGACATTTTTTGGTTTTGTTATTGGCTTGCGATCTGAAACAATGCCGAAATCGGTACATTCTAGCGGTGAAAGTGAACGACAGGTTCTTCACCTACTTTCTACCTGTATGTCAAAGTTCTTTTCTCCAAATGAGCACAGTAATGTAATAAGGGGACAAGTGAGGAGTTGTAAAGGAATTTTCCAAAGTGGTCACTGATATTCTTTTAAATTTAATTTTATAGAAAAATTTCGAAACTTAGTAAGGAAGAGATAAAATTTGGAATATTTTAAGAAATTTTGGGAAAAATGCGAAAAGTGTGCTGACAAACTTCTAGGCTCTAGAAGCAAACATGAGTACCAAGTTAAACTATCTCCGCAATCATCTGGTAAAATTTTCGGATAATTAGGAAATTAAATTTATGTATGTATGTACATTTTATAGGAAGAAAGAGTGATTCCACAAATATCGAAAATAAGATAAGAGAGGTACGAAGGGTGATGGAATCGTCCCATTATGGTAGATTACTGCTGGCCTGTAAAAAGAGATTGTCAACTGGAAAGTTATATTGAAATATAAAAGATGTTTTCAACATTTATCTATGTATATGTTTACTTTCAGGATTCGTTATTATTCAATCGGGTTTACCTGCATGGACAAGCGACTTCACAAATGCCCACAAAGAATTTTTTAGCGATGTTAAATCGTACGAGCTTTGAAGCCACGCCACAGCTCCACGACGCGAGCTAATGCGCTCACCAAAAATTTCCTTCAATAAATTAATTGTTTATGGCACGGAGCGGCTTGTCAGAACCCAAGGTCGTCCGCATCAACATCTTTAATCTAGGCATGAAAGTCATTAATCAAGGCTCTGTAGCATTCTCTATTGACTATAACATTACGGCCGGCTTCAGTTTTTAAGTAATATGGACCAATGGTTCCCTCTGTCCATGGATAATTTGTACATTACTATACCTGTTCAAAAACAAGTGAGCTTCATCGCTGAACAAAAGTTTATTGTGAATATTGAAATCGGAGTTAATTCACCAAACATGCGATGTGCCTGATGAACGCTTCACATGGTCGGCGTTCCTAAGAGTTGAATTTTAGAAACCAATATCCTTCTGCAAAATCTGCCATAATATGGAAGGGCGCGGCTTCACTTGTTGCGCGCCACCTAGATGGACTACGGATATGCTTCGATACTCTGCTCCGGAGGAGCAATAGCACCTTCGGTGCGCTCAGTACCGTCTCTGACGATGTAAGCCCTGAGCGATTATGTGACCGAAAATTCATTGCGAGAACCGATTTGCCCGCAATTATTTATGCAATGATTATAATAAACTAAAAAAAGTACGCGGAAATTGTAAATAACACTCAAAATATTTAATTATTCATCAATCTTTATTTTGTCGCCTTCAACGTAATCTCCACCAGATGTAATGCGCTTACGATACGATTTTTTCAGTCTTTAAAACACTTTTCATATGCATTTTTGGGGATCACTTTCTGCTCCTTCACGAATATTTTGTATCTCTTCGAAGGTCGAAGGTTTTCCAGAACGGGGCATGTCTTCAACGATATATCGATCGTGTTTGAAGGCTTTGTACCCCTTGTTAGCAAATTCCGTGGAATTTAATTATCATGTCCGGGTGCTTTTTTGTCTTAATGTACAATCTTTGATCAATTTAACTATGAATTAAAACAAATATCATAATGATATGTCTAAACCTACTACATTTCTAAAATATTATAAGCAATCGTAAAGCGAGTTGGGTGCTCAAACAAATATGGAATAGATGATAGTAAATTAAGAGTTTCGTGAATATAATCTTTGACGAAATAGTAAAATATCATTCTAACCCAATTTAGTGTTTGCTAAATTTGTATACAATAAGAAGATGTTGAATTCAAGATACGTACATATAGGTGTGAATATGTTAAAATTCCCTTTTTTTAAAGTGGAGTGGCAAATGCTTAGGTTCAGAGTCAATGCTGTTGTCAAGGCCACCTTGCTTTATTACTTGCCATTGACACTGGCGATTGCAAATGTGCCATGGGCAGACAACGAGCCGAGGATACAACGAGCCGAGGATACAACGAGCCGAGGATACAACGAGCCGAGGATACAACTCGGCCGAACTCACACACATTCGGTTTGTTAACTTTTCATTTTACGAGTTCCTGTTTTCGTATGCAAAGAATGTTGCCGAATGCGATATGAATGTGCCTGAAAGTACACTGAGTGTGAACACAAAAGCCAGGCTTGTGAGGGGACACACTGTTTGGATGTACATAGGTAAATGTTTTGAACGATTCGAATATTTGCGTGATTTGCTATGTTTTCTCTTGTTCTCACTAAGAAACAATATCGGAAACAATTTTTACAAGAAAATAAAAATCAGCCTTCATAATTACATTATAAGATAATGAAAATAGTTTGGAAATTAAGTTGTTTTTATTTACGTAAATTTCTTATGATAAAGAGTTATGAAAATAAGCCATATTATATATCATACATATCTTTCACGATTTGGACACCAAAAGTAATTTTTTAATTGTGAGATTGTCTGTCTGTATACATTTACTGCGATAAGAGTTGTATTTTAGGTTGTAGTACTCGTAGCGACAACTGGCCGATTTGTTATGCAAATTGCGGCGAATTAATATTTCGATTGCCGTTGACAAATGAAAAATCGCCTCGATAAACGCGACGCATAGAGTGCTTAATTAGAGCTAATTGCAGTCACGGTACTAATAACAACAAGAATCGATATGAACAAAAAATACAACATTGGTGAATAGTCGTTAGTTAGGTCAAGTGCTCTGCAAATTTCTAGACCTCGCGACTGCCTGGCCTTCAGAGTCAACGAAATATTTGGCTTGAACGAGTCGTGGCTGCCGGTGACTCGAGCACAACAAATGTCTGCATTTGCGATTAGCACAGCTGCTGTGGCAGTAGCATTTGCAGCATGGCAGCGAAGTGTAGCCTGGCGGCGTGAACTAGTTTGCAATATATTACTACCCACTGTATTACGACTGCAACAAGAGCAATGACATATGACATAGTTAGCCGATAGCGCGCGCAAGTGTTCCAACGAGTCAACAAGAAGCTTTTTATGTTCGACTATTGCCAACGCAAATAAATTTTGGGGGGTCGCAATTCGATACCCTTGAATTAAACCTATGCGTACATACATATGTATATTGCAAGAGCTCTAATAACGCACATAATTAAGTACACAGTAATTTGCACAACTTAGCATTAACTATTTAGGTGCTAGTTCTAGAATATAATAAGTAGATATGTGACTTTTATTAAGAAATAAATCGCATATATTTCGATGCTATGGGCAAATGGCTTGAAAAAATCCCAGTGCAGAGGCCCAAATTTTGACCAATAACGCGCCGTAGAAGAGTATAGTAAGGTATCAATCGGAAAGACAAGCGATTTCACATAGCCCCACAATAATTAGTAATAATGTTGGAACCAAAGGTTGTCCGCATCAACTTCTTCCAATTCACCCACGGCTCTATGAAGTTCTCATTAACCACAATATAATGTTTCATATTTGAAGAAATGTGATCCAATGATTCCCTTTGCCCGTAGAGCAACCCAATTGTGACTGCGAAAGTCAGTACGTCTCAACCTTGGCTAGTGAATTTTCATCAGTCAATGTTGTTTATTAATGTACCCAGCCATCCAACCAACAGTGAGCTTCATCGAATAAAATTTCCTTGTGAAAATCGGGAGAAGTGCGCCTCTTGTGTGGGGAACATGTGATTCGCTTGATGATCGCTTGGCTACAATTTTTGTACAAGATGGGTTTTGTAACCTAACCAACCTAGATTATTCAGGGACAACTTCCATGAACTGGATGAAAACAACTCCAGTAGTTGAGAATATGGGTAGATGGACTCATTCGGGTCTTTTTCGATATACTGCTCAACAGCAGCCATAGCGGCTTCAGTGTGGAATAAACGCGGTATCAAGCCGACCCATGGTTTTTCAAAATAGTATTGAATCTATTGAGCGACTATGTTGACCTGAATTCTGCACGTAGCGTGTGATGAGTCGTCTGAACCGAATTTTGGTAATAAATTTTCACGATTGCAAACGTTGTTGCGGAGTGAGTCTAGTCGTTATGAAATGGCAAACTAAATTAAGTATAAATCAAGTAACAGTTGGCAAAAACCAAATTAAGTATAAATCAAGTAACAGTTGGCAAAAACCAACTTCGGAAATTTATTGCCTCATTAAAAACATCTAAAAATTCAACCGTTACATTAACTATCCTCGACGTCGGTTGAAATTCGATCATATCTGCTTGTGCAATACAACGTTTTGTATATTGCTGGCATTTCCACTCTCATGTTGTGCTCTCAAAATTCGTAAAATCCACAAGATCATCATATTATGACACTTCATTTTCTACACACGTTGTTTTCTTATCATTCCTTAAACACACCAGTTTTATATTTTATAATTATAATTATGGCTTTTGAACAACAACAGTTTCATAAGATGTTAAAAAAAAATTGTAGTGTTAAGTAAAACATCGCTTCTCGTAAATGGAGACCTGACAGAATGACTAATGAATTTCAATTACATATACATACACATGTACGTACACTACGGCTGACCGAAAGCTGTTTAACTTTACTGTTTTGCACGCCACCGCAAGTACTAATCATCTGTCGAAAAATTACTATTCATCATTTGAAAAAAGTCCATAATATTTGTAAATATATTAGCCACTCACGCGTGGCCAATCAAAGCGGTCGGTCGGTCGTTGAACCCAGCCGACAAACAGCTGATCGACTAGAGCCGGCAATTGTTTTGACGCCAAAAACGGGGTATGTGGATAATGAACTTTTAGGTGGTTAACCACTGAGCAAGTAGATATTAGTGAGTATAAACAAATTTATCCGATATGTTTCGAAAATGAAGACATATGTAGGTGAGAATCTGCAATGTAAACGTTTAAATGTTATACAGACGTAGGTTTTAACAAGCAAGGAAGAGCTAAGTTCGGTTTTAATCCAACATTTTATGCTTTCGCAACTCTCAAGAATCAAAGCTGCGAACATACCATCAGGTGGTTATCAAGATCTAGATCAATTTCAGTCATAGCACTAAACTTCATGATCTTTAAGAAAACTTGTCTGCTTAATTTCATTAAAAAAATTTACATTTTAACCAATTAAAAGAGTTTATATTCAAAATAGGGTATATTGACAATAAAGAAAGGTCTTAACTGATTGCAACGGGTTATCCAAGTAGAGGTAGTTTTTTCAATAGCCTTTTTTAACAGACATTGTTTGGCATTTTGTCATGGAAAGACTTACGCCTGAACAACGTTTTCAAATCGTTCAACTTTGTTACGAAAATTCACGTTTTGTGAAGATTGTGTTTTGCGCACTTCGCTCAATTTATGGTCAACATAATCGGCCTACTGAGCGCACTATTCGGAAGACCGTAACTCATCATGAGGTCCAGCATTCATTATTGGATAATATTCGACCGAACAGACCGCGTCTAGCACGCAGAGAAGAAATTTATCGTAGCTGAGAATGAACACGAAGACCGTACAGAATCGATTTGGTGCCGTTCACAGCAACTCTAACTGATGTATGAAACGACTTGGTGCATTTTACGTCGAGATCTTAAATTGAAAGCTTGTACAAGAACTGAATCCGCTCAACCTTCCCAAGTGACAGCGCTTCGCTTTATGGACTTTCAAAAGTTCCAAAAACATCCGACGTTTTCGAGCCAAACTTTGTTCAGCTATGAGGCCCATTTCTGGCTCAATGGGTATGTAAATATTGCCACATTTGGGACGAAGAGTATCAACGGTTTTTTGTATTTTGTGAGTCGGTGGATAACCGACTATTTGATACCTGGAATTGAAGCTCGTGATCTCGGCGCCATTTGGTTTCAACAAGATGACACCATTTCTCACACATCGTCTCAATCAATGGATTTATTGAAATAACACATCGGTGAGAAGAAAAAGAGGGGGGTTTTAGGGCGGTCGATTGGCCACCCAGATCGTATGATATCACACCGCAACATTTTGCTGTGGGGATATGTAAAGTCTAAAATTCGGAAATTTCCTCTTCGATTCAGGATTTGTAACAAAATAGCAGGCTTGTCATTCGCCAGTTACCCGCCGAAATGCTCGAACTAGTCATAGAAAATTGGACTTTATGGACCATTCAAGACGTAGTCGCAGAAATCACTTGAAAGAGATAAGCTTCAAAAAATAGATGCCAAAGAACGTTGTTTTTGAATGATAATAAATATTCATCATTAAATTTGAAGTTTCGGTGTTTTTTCTTTTGTTTTTTATTTTCTAAAAAAAAGTAAAAAAAAAAAATTGATAACTCTTTATAAGGAGCAAAGTCAACCGCATATTTGGAAATTCTGATAGTAGTTAAATGCTAGGGTGAGTTTTCTCCCGATTTTATCCAGTATGTGACAAAAGAAACCCTTTATTAGAAACACAAGTCATCATTTTCATCAAAATAACTAGCATATGTCTAGCATAATATTTTATATAAAGAATTCAGTTGGAATTGATCAAGTAGATCCGGGGATATGTGATTTTACCAAAAGATGGGCGGTGCCAGGTCCATTGTAAAATGATGACATGGGCCCTCTTACGCCATCTCGAGTATAAAATGTGATGTCTCTGACGCATTGATTTGTAATAAAACCATTATACGGAGAGTTGAAGGGATTACTATCCACATTTCACAGGGAAGACAAAAAACCATTTGGTTTGATTAAATTTTATTAATTTGAGACATGTCATATAGTTATAACATTTTATTGGTATTCGATTAATGGCGTATAGGGAGAGTGGCAATAGTCCGCTTCGGCACATCTGCAATCAAGATACAAGTAACCGTCTAATGAACAAAACTATAATACTTTATATCAACATTTTGCGAGATTATATAACAAACTGTCAGGTCGTATGAGTAACCTTAAATTTTGCCGCAAGGGTCCATGTCTCTATAATTTGTACGTAATTGAGACGAGCGGTCCTCATTTCTGTTTTACATTGCGAATATATTCAAATAAGGCAATTATTTTTTATAAGCATATACATATGTAAATGCAAGTAGGTATATATTTACATATCCATTCATATTTAGATAAGCACATGGTTTAATATGCTCGCCATATACTACTTGCATATCGTTTACGAAATTTTCGTCTGCGCTCTGTCTGGTAGCCACGCGACGTGACACACATTCTCATTTTCTTATGTGCATTACTCATATACTAATATGTGTATTTGTTAGTCTCTCGGAAAGTGGGTTATTTGACAACGCTCCATGTGCTCGAATATTTTATTTATATAGACCCAGCGATGTTCGACCCTAAGCAAGCTTTGTTTTGCCAAAAAATCAAATTTTATAATGAAAAATGCCACTTAAAGTATAAAATATTTCATATTCTTTTGCTATTCCTAAATGTTAAAAGTTAGAAGTGTCTTAAACAGGACTTATAAACCGAATTTGAAAAGCGGTTTACAAATTATAAGGTCTCTAAAAGCTCTTCTGTACAGTCTCACACGGAATCAACCCGCTTGGCTTAATACACAGACATACATATTTGAAAATTCAAAAAAAAAACCACAAAAGCTATACTATATTTGATTCAGACGAAATATTTGCTGCATTAAACAAACTGTCATCGCACTCATGACTGTGCTCTCACGTCACTGTTGATAGTCGCAAACATCGAAGTCGTTCATAATTTCGTCTATCTTGGAACCAATATTAACACCTACAACAATGTCGGCCTCGAAATTCAACGCAGAGTAACTCTTGCCAGTGAATAGGCAAAAAATAAAGAAGTAAAGTTATCTCTCGACGAACCAAGACCAAACTATACAAGTCACTCATCACCCTCGTCCTGCAGTATGGTGTAGAGGCATGGACGAAGACAACATCTTTTGAGTTGACGTTACGAGTTTTCGAGAGAAAAGTTTTGCGGAAGATTTATGGTCTTTTGCATATCGGCAATGGCGAATACCGCAGTCGAGGGAAGGATGAGCTTCAAGAGATAGAGGCTACGTCGGCTAGGTCATGTCCACCGTATTCACCGGGGAAAGCAGAGAAAGAGGAAGACCTCTTTGAAGAAATCAGGTGGGAGGGACCTGGCTACATTTTAGATTCTCCATTTGGCGCCAAACAGCGAAAAGGAAGAACGCCTGGCACGCTGTTGTAAACTCGTCTACTACCGCGTAAGCGGTGTCTACGCCAATAAAGAAGAAGAAACATTTCATTCGGTCCCCATAACGTAAGACGGCGATGCACCAAATTAATTGAAGACTTTGTAGATGATAACGTCACCCACTTTAAGTTTGAAGGTACCGTCCATTTCAAAGAATGTTTGCTTAGACGTGTAGTTTTTAATGTGGCAATACTTTTTTCAGAGCCCTGTGGTTTTGACAATAGTTACTTGATTTATACTTAGTTTGTTTTGCCATTTCATAATGAACATAATTCCTCAGAAACCACATTTGCCAATCGTGTAAAGTTATTACCTGAACAATTCGATTCCCAATATTCGGTCCAATATTCGGTGGACATAGTCCCCTAGAAGAGTCCGTAATTCGTCTAACCTAGTGGATAATACGTATCCTCATAGACGTCATACACTGCGCACCGAAGACGCTATTGATGCTGTGGAGCAGACTTTTGAAGTACATATGTATATTAGAATTCGTCCATCCGCTTTCTCGTGTAACAATTGGAGCTCTGTTCATCCATTTTATGGCAGGGTCTGCGGAAAGATCTCGCTTTGTAGGTTTACAAAATCCAAAAATTTGGGTGAATGGGTTCCGGTCCGGATTTGCACGACAAACTTTTCTTCAATGATGCAGTTCAGTTTTGGTTGAAGGGGTACGGTAATTAACCAAACTGTGGTCTTTAGACGCAGTTACATCCTCAAAAAGTCACTGATTGGTGTGGTCTATGGGACGCAGCCACTGGTTCATATTTTTAAAAAATTAAGCCGAAAATAATGTTAAAGTCAATAATAAACAATATGGAGTCTTGATTGATAACTGTTTTGTACCTGAATTTGAGGGTGTTAATGTGAACGACCTTTGGTTCCAAATTGAGGGCGCTACACGTAATACAACTAATGAAGCAATGAATTTTTTTAAGTAAACTTTTGGTGAGCTTATATTGAAGAAAGAGAATATTTTGCGCGTTATTGCTGAGATACGGCCCAGTTGCTGCAAAAAGTGATCGATAGCTGGGCCTCTCGACCGAAATTTATTCGAGCCAGCCATGACGGTGACTTGCATTTTTTACAAAGAATGGCAAACCCTTATCTTTATAAGATAGAAGATATACATTATAACTTCAGCCATTCAGACTTTGGCACATGCTCACCACTTCAATATCTCAGGTTTTCTTGCTGGGTTGCGATCCAACCACACTTGAAAGAGCAATATGTAACCATATATATGGTGCATAGGTGCATATGTATGTCGGAATCTGCATATTTGTGGTCACTTATTCATTCAAATTAATTCAATTATGCATGACGCGGATTGCGCTGCCGTTTTTGTAGCCGTTGCCTCTACTTATGCCACACATTCGCATAGCATTCAATTTGCGGCCGCCTTCCGTCTACACGTTGCACTGTTGCTGTCGCCAGCCGCCACACCATCGCCTCTTGCAATCATACGAAATTTCACTTAATCGTAATAGCAATTAATTAATTCAAGTTCAAGTTCATCATAATCACATAACAATGAGCGCCCGCTCGTAACCCCTTCTGTTGCCACTGCGCTGTTGTTGCTGTGGCTGCAATGTTCTCGCCGAGCGCCGTAAAAGTCGAACATAAATAATTTATTCCTGCAAGCATTATGCAGATCAGTCAGCGTAATTTGGTTCCTTGGCCCTGCTTTTAGATGTACATACATACATACAACTGTCTGGCCGCTGAATCGGGTAGCAGTGAGTATTGCCGCTATTTTCGATCAACACTTATTTACATACATATAATACTTAGCGCTTCAAACAACGAACAGTTTTGCTTGTTGTTGTGTGATTCAATCGTATATGGGGCCCCTGTTTTTAAATTCTTTTGATTATTAATTTGTGGCGAGCTTTTCCCGTTGTTTAACGAAACATAACGATCCCAACAATATCTCCGAGTTCCATAAGTATATAAGGTGTATTTGTGTTGAGTTGTTCTGAAATTTCTGAACTTGTATTACAACCACACTTGTTTTTAAAACACTCAACAATTGGAAAATGACACTAGTAATTATAACGGATTAGAAAATTGGTAAAAAAACAAAGATAAATATGTATGAGTATTGCTACTTATACCCATGTCTGGAATTACAATTAAAGTACACGATCGTTTGAACCAATGAACTTTAAATGTACAAGAAATTACTGTTGCGGACAAAAAGTAATTGATCACGAAGCAATTCAGTACCGTTCGTGTGGTGGTCGGAAAATTATTCTCAGCTGCTAGAGCGTCATTTACTCCTCTAATATAATATGTTTCATCTTATTAATGTAGAAGGTCCTCGCCTCGAACTAAAAGATAAAAAAAACCAATTGACATAAACAATTACAAGCGCAGATGAATAAATTTGTGATCTGAATTGGAATTACTTTACATTTACATTTTTACTCCATCAAATATCAATTAACTTTAAATTCAGTATTTTTTTATGTTATAAAATTTATAACACCTGAAAATGACTAGAACCATATAAACAATCAAAAATTAAAATCACAAATTTTATCTAAGCAATATGGGAATAAGGATGGAGAGAACGACCTTCCTACGTCTTTAAATGAAAAGAAGTAAGGAAGAGCTAAGTTCATCGACTGTTTCCAAAACGTCATATTAAAGGCAGTTGCAAAAAATTTATGATTTTTTGTTCGACGAAATCGTGAAATGAACGCTTTTGGACGAAATATTAAATTGGCAACGTTACTTGGTTTCAACAAACAAACAGCAAACAGTGCAAAAGTGTCCGAATAGTGAATTTTTTGTTTTATAGAGTTTGGTTTTTGTTTGTCGAGAGAGGACTTTGCTTTTCAATTGCCTACTCAGTCAGAAAAGTTATCTACGACTTCAAAGTTATGAGTGTGAACAGTGACGTACGAGCCAAGTCGCGAGTGTGACGACTGTTTGTTTGATGACAGGAGATATATCGTCTTGCCCTTGTTCACTGCCAGAACCGTTTGCTTCGCCTGCTGATCCAGTCTGGAGAAAGTAGAACTAACGGCGCGGGTGTTGAGGCCGATGATGTCAATATCATAGGCATACGCCAGCAGCTGTACACTCTTATAAAAGATTGTACCTGCTCAATTAAGTTCTGCAGCTCGAACTATTTTCTCCAGCAGCAGGTTGAAGAAGTCGTACTATAGGGAGTCGCCTTGTCTGAAACTTGTTTAGTGTTGCTCAACGTCAGTTCACACAGCCGTATAAGTTTTGCAGAGATATCAAATTCAGATATCGCGGCATAAAGGTAGATCCTTTTCGTGCTGTCGAAACCAGCTATGAAATCGACGAAGAGGTGGTGTGTGGCGAGATTGTCCTTTCACGGGTCTTTTTCAAGATTTGGCGTATGGCGAATATCTGGTCGGTTGTTGATTTTCCAGGTCTAAAGCCGCACTTATAAGGTCCAACTAACTTGTTGACGGTGGGCTTTAATCTTTCACACAATACGCTCGATAGAACTTTGTACGCGATGTTGAGGAGGCTTATCCCCGGTAGTTGGTGCAGCTTGTGGGGTCTCCTTTTTTGTGGATTGGGCATAGCACACTTGAATTCCAATCGTTGGGCATGCTTTACTCCGACAATACTTTACAAAGAAACTGATGCATGCTCCTTATCAGTTCTTTGCCACCGTGTTTGAATAGCTTGGCAGGTAATCTATCGGCCCCCGCCGCTTTGTTGTTCTTCGTCTGCTTCATCGTCATCGATTGGGGAATCGGGTTCGCCTTCTCCTGGCGTTGTATGTTCACTGCCCTTAAGCAGGCTCCGGTCTTGAAACCTTCTGTAAGCCGCCGCATTTTTTCGTAATCGACCCCTGTCGGCCAGCTTATCAAGCTCTTCGTACTCCCGCATTTCGGCCTCTTTCTTCTCTGTCTGAAAATGCGTCTCGCTTCCCTCTTCAACTCTCGGTATCTATTCCATCCCGCACGTGTTGTGTTCGATCGTAACTTTGCGAGGTAGGCAGTCTGTTTTCTCTCCCCTGCGACACGGCACTCCTCGCCGTACCAGCTGCTCTTGTGCATTTTCCGAAAACCAATGGTGTCGCTTGCAGCTGTACGTAAGGAGTTTGAAATGCCGTCCCGTTCGGCTGTCTGTTGTAATTGCAGCTTCTCGACGTCGAACCTTCCTTGTGTTTGTTGGTTTGCGTTTTTTGCTGCACAGAGGCGGGTGCGAATCTGGGCTGCAATAAGATAGTGGTCCGAGTCGATGTTAAGATCTCGCAGTGCACGCACATTTAAAACACTGGAGACGTGTCTTACGTCCATCACAACATGATCGATCTGGTTGGTGGTTTTTCGATCCAGAGACAGCCAGGTAGCTTAATATATCTTGTTAAGCTGAAATCTAGTACTACAGATAACCATATTTCGGGCCCCGGCGACGTCGATCAGCCTCAACCCATTTGGGGATGTTCCTCGTGGAGGCTGAATTTACCGACCGTAGTGCCAAAGATACCTTCTTTGCCCACCCTGGCGTTAAAGTCGCCAAGCACGAAGCTCACCTTCAAATGGATGTTCTTAGGCTACCCAGGGGATACTTGAGCAAAGAACGGAAGTCGTGAGCTGCTTGAGTCATATGTAAAAGAATCGTTTCTATCCACTCCCAAGTGAATGGCGATCCGAGAACTTGCCTGTCGTTCGGCTGAACCATTCTTGTATTTGTTGACGTGCGTTTTTTGCTGTAAAACACTGAAGACGTGTCTTCAGTCTATCACAAACTGATTGATCTGATTGGAGGTTTTTCGATCCGAATGCAGCCAGGTAGCTTGTTGAATTTTTCTATGCTGGAATCTGGTACTACATATTTTGGGGCCCTGCGAAGTCGATCAGGCTCATACGGGAATATTTCATCGTGGAGGCTGAATTTGCCAACAGTTGTGCCAAAGATAGATTTTGATATCGTAGCGGAGGCAGCTTCCATAAATGCGCTCCAAGTCATCATTGGCCACATCGTCATTTGTTTCCGTCGTGGCATGTCCGCAAATCAGCGATATGTTGAAGAACTCCTGGCATGCCTGGACTCGGCGACGTAGTCTCTCTCCTACCACGAATCCCGCACCGAATTTACGCTCCTTTATATGGCCACTGTAATAAATGCCACAAAGACGACGAGTAGGTCAATCCCAGTCCCGACTGATAATCAACATGTTAAAAAATCACACTTGAACACAAAATATTATTTACATATATAATTGCCCTCATTTGTGTAAACACACCTGTTGTATTGTTTGTTTCATAAAAAATTTTAATAGAAATTTGAAGGAATCACTAAATTACAGTTTCGACCCGAATGCCTGCGGAATAAGAAGAACAAATTCAAGTTTTCACACAATAACTTTTCCTACCGTATATGTACCATATATAATATGTATACACATACATACATATCTGCATGTATCATGTTTACATTTCTCAGTGGAGTGTAGATCCAAATGCTTTAAGTTTTTCTTTCTTCACCATACAATTACATTTCATTTTCGAGCATTCAATAAAATAAAAATAAAATAATAAAGCGACCCAGCACAATATTTCGCGACATACCCTTGTTAGACGGAGGAGGGCAACAGGGCAACGTACGCATTTTCTTATGCAGCGTCGCGTCGAAGCTAAGCAATGTAAATTTAAATGGCAAAAAATGCGGGCTATGAATCAGCAGTGGAGGGCTGTTGTGGCGACCCATTGTGGCAGTTTAAAGTTTTATTGCCTACGCAGATCATGATAAATCAATGTAAGCTGCGTGCCACCGCCCTACGAGACAGCCCACAACAACAACCTCACCACTCGCAATGTTAGCTAGTCTTCGGAGGCCTCTCGTGGCTTATGGACTGTCTTTGCAGCTAAAAAGGCGGCATATCGGCATATAGTCGTTGATAGTAGCGACCTCCGGCACTATTTGCCTTCCAACAAACCCATGTGCGTGCATACACCGACGTTCACGACGTATGGGGTAATGTGTGTGCGGCAAATACGTGAGGTAATTTTCCGGCATGCCACTTGCTTTCACCCCTGCTGGCAAGCAGACCCGGCATGAGTTGATTGGAATCGAGCAGAATCGTTTCGATTTTGCTTTTCATTTCGTTTTCATTTAAAATTTTCTAAGCCGCTAAGCAAATAAATTCAACCTGCACACACATACATATGTATATATGTATGCCTGTGATATAAAAGTAGGCATTTTGACGTTGGACATATAGTACCTACATACACACATGTTAGTAAACTCAAGAAGTATGTGTAAAAAGAGAGACTAAGAGCGCCTGCTTCGGCTCAAATCAGCCGTCAATTGCGAAACCTTAAATTATGATAGCAACAAAGCGCTTCTTTGCCGTTTTTACCACACCATAGACTGGCAAAAGCACAACGCTGAAAGGATTTGCACGAGCTGCTGCTCTTGACTTGCAACATTTCACTTGCCACTTACCCACGCCGCTCGTCTCATTTCTATAAATTATTGTGAACACTTTTTTGGTGTGCCACTCCAAAATCAGTCTCGGGCGCTGCCGCTGTGGCAGTTGCGCGTGATACTATTGCACGTGCTAAGATGCTGCACCCCTTCTCTAACCCACTCTCCAAGCGGATACACTTTCAGTTGTACTAGCAAACTGTGGACACGTGTGTTTTGATTTGCAGCCATCGTCCGCTATTGTGCGCCTGCCGCTATCCCTTCAATCGCTTCGCCTGCAAGACTTCTTCTTTGCTCACTTTTCTCACCTCCTCGGCAGTACTGTGTGGCAATTTAGCATTTCTCACCCTCCAAGATTGTTGGCTACTGCGTTGGCAATTGCCATATTGCTCGAGGGTACATGATGCAGCATTAAATTGCCGCATTGTGTGGCATGCGTACGTGGCATGCTGCAAGGCTAATGCAAGGCCTGCTTCATTTATTTTTATTTGATTAGCGCGCAGTGGGCGCAAAGCTACTACAGCCATTCTCTTTACCTACGCGTCGCTGTCAAAATATTTTCAATAATAAATTTCTAATGTCCACAATTTAAAATAAAAATCAACTACTATAATGGCGCATGAAAGGCAGTGGCGGGCGCATGAAGTGGCTGTTGGCGAAGCGTGCAGGTGGGATTTTAGCTATAATCCATAACATGTGTTCTCCGAAGTCACTTTCTTACAATGAGAAATTTCATGAAATGCTTTCGCTTTTTAGACTCTTTCCTGTTTTTATTTAATTACGACGCTGTCACTTAAAAACACGGAAATTTCTTTGAAATCGTGCCGATGGAAAAAATTTACTCGATTTGAGCTGCTTCCTTTTTTAGAATAATTTTAGAGTGCATTGTTAGAATACGACTTATGTCTGAGACCTTCTACTCTTTTAACTTTAACCAAAATATAAAAAATCTCGGTTCTATCCAAAATTATTGAATAGCTCTCGGAGACGATCTTATGAGCAATGGATTTTCATTCTTATCGTACTAGCATCAATGTGATGTGTACCTTAAGCTGAACATCATAGCTCACCTTCAAGTACAGCCCCCTAACGATTGCAAATATACCCTCTATTTATACCCTGAACTGATTATATAATATTTGCCACGAAGATTGCAACAACCTGAAGAAACATCAGAGGCACTATAAAAAAATCTATAAAAATGATCAGTGTGATTAGCGATGTCTGTCTATCCGTGCGCTTTAATATACTAGACCGTTAGTTTCGGGGATATCGTATATCTTCGTACACGTCGGTGCCTTCAGGGCTTGTCCGAGCCGATGACATCGGATCACTATAGCATCTAGGTGTCAGACGATATGAATGATAAAAATCAAGTTCTTATATGATTTTTTTTTTTTTGGAATTTTATTTGACATGATTCTCAGCAAGGTTTATTCTCAAACCCACTATAGCATATGTAGAGTGATCCATTTCGAATTTTTTTCTCCCAAAGGAGGTTCCCATTTATCTAAACTGCCAATATTGAATTGAACGATCAAAATCAAATGCTTGTATAGCAACTTCTTCATTTGTGAAGGGTATACTTGCTTCGGTGCAAACGAAGATAACATTTTTTCTCTTTGCACTTTGTTTACGTTTCCGCTTTTTTAGTTTTTTATATTTTAAATCCGCCTAAAAGGATTTAAAGTGCGACGCATCGTTTACTACAATAATGATTGGCAGAAACGTATGCAACCACCCATGAAGTCCCTTTTAATCACACTCCCACTTTCTCTTCAAACGTATTTTAGTTTACTACTTCCCCTATTTTGGTTTATGTATGTATCTTGGCTTTCTTTTGTGTGTCGTTCTTGTTGTTTTTTGGGTTTATTACTTTTCAATATTATCGTTTTGGATTAGTCTGGGACATGGGCAATAAGAACCCCATTTAAGTATATTTGCACATTATTGTCTCTTCCTGTGGTATCTAAAGAGCCGCAGGCCATTGCCACTTGCCTGCTTGCACAAGACTGAAAGGGGCGCCGCAACAATCTTTCCTGAGGCCTCGAATCCATATAAGCGATCACAGGCGCTCAATTAACTTTTGTTACCGCAACTTCTGCCTTCGGATATTAAATTTCTCAAGTGAATTGTACTTATGTCAACTTTTATCAAAACCTTAAATTTTCGAATTGATATTTCATTAAAATCTATTAGAGCAATAATGGTATTCACTGCTCTTTTACACTTACGGTAATAAAAACTTGATGCGTTTCAAATAAAAAATTGTTTAAAAATCGTTTTTTTAACTGTAATTTAAGTAAACAAAATTATAAACGCTGTTTTACTGTTGTTTTACTAAATTTCCTATTAACTGGACTTACACCTAAACAACGATTACAAATCGTTCAACGTTATTTCGAAAATCACGTTCTGAATGTGTTTTGCGCGCTTCGCTAAAGTTATGGTCGGAATAATCGGCCTACTGAGCGCACCATTTCGAGACATTGCATTTAGTATTGGATAATAGACCACGTCCAGAACGCAGTGAAGAAAATATAGCAACCATAGCTGAGAGTGTATACTGTGGAGCCGTTCGCACTAACTTGGACTGACGTATTGAACGACTTGACGCATTTTACGTCGATAACTTTAACTGAAATAAATCTAGTATAAGAACTGAAGGCGCTCGACCTTCCCAAGCAATATCGCTTAGTTCTATAGGCTCTTGAAAAGTTCCAAGAAGATCTCACGTCTTCGAGCCCAGTTTTGTTCAGCGGTGAGGCCCACTTGCCGCATTTGGGACGAACAGCAACCTGAAGAGATGCCATTTCATTCAGAAATTAATTTCTTGGTGTGGTTTGAGAGCCGGTAAAATCATCGGTTCATGTTTCTTCAATAACTATACTGGTGAGAAAGGAACCGGAAATGGCGACCGCAATTGAAGCTCCTGATCTCGGCGAAATTTGGTTCCAATCAATGGATTTGTTAAGAAAATACCTCGATGAGCAGATAATTTCACTAAATTAAATTAGTATGTTCTTAATCAAACTAAAGGCGTTGGAAATCACAAAATTTCGGTTTTGAAATGGTTTCTGTGGAGCTATGTTTTCAATCCACGTATCTATTTTATAATTATCGGCAGAAAGCAGTAATATTTGTTTTGAAGAATTATGACATCATTTTAAAAGCCGCAAAAGTGCAGTCGAGCACAAGATAAGTGAAATCTGTTGTCCAAGCTACCACATAATTGTCGTGCTTGAATAACCGAAGATTGAGAATGTTAGCTGGAGAGTCAGGACTTTTTCGGCGCATCCATTCCGTTTTATGCTTTCAAATACCTTCTGATTCGCGCCATTAAACCTCGTGTTACGTTTGTAAACCGTTAAAGTTGAATCAAAAATAACGCATGTTACGAAGAGCGCGTTGAAGCGAGACAGCGGACGGGATTCAACTTGACATAGGCCTTGCTTACCGCCAGCGATAGTGTATTCGCTCGTTATTGCGACCGACGCATTAAGTGTTTAAATTAAGAAATAAATAAAAGGGTCTAACGCAAGGAATTTCAAGGTTCACTTTATTAACGGCATCAATAAAGTAAAACGGGCGTAAAGGGGTTAATATGTATCCACTTGTGCAGTTGTGTTTGTGCTGTGAAAGGGGATGAAATAAAAAAGGCCGAAAAATATCTTATTTTATTAGACTGTTTCGTTGTTAATTGCGCGAGCTGCTGGCATCGTAATAATTAGTTAATAGAGGTGCGTCCACTAACTGTTAAAAGCACAGCATTATAAACATTTTATTTTTTAGACGCGTGATTTTCCAAAAGGCAATACTTTTTTTCGGAGTTGGTCGTATTGACAGCTGTTTCTTTATTTATACATGATTCGGTTAGCCATTTCATAATAAACAGATGAACTTCGGAACAACGTTTGCAAATCGCCCAATATTTAGTCGACATAAAAATTAAACTAGTCATAATATTTCAGTCAACAGGGGACGCAGTAGAGGCTTGGTTAACAACTTTTTTATTATTCTTAAAACATAATCACATACAAATATTATTATTTCTCCTTGAAAAATATATGTCTAAACAAGTAAGAGTTAAGTTCGGATATAACGGAGGATAGGGATAACCCTATATCTGACTCTTTTAGTTTTAGGACTTACAAACAACCGTTATGTGAACAAAACTATAATACTCTCTTTAGCAACTTTGTTGCGAAAAACACGCTCTCTCGGCAGTAAAATTTAATCTCTCTCACGTATTTCGTTATTGATTTAACGCGCTTTTAGTATGTTTTAGCCGTACGTTTGTATGGAGAGTGGGCGGGGTTATCGTCCGATTTTATCCATTTTCGCACAGTCGTTAGGAGTTCTTCTAGTATTTGCGCTTAAGAGATTTAGTTGTTGTAGCTTTAGAAGATATGTGCACTAAAATTATTAGAGGGCGGGGACATCACCACTTTTATAAAATTTTTCCTGCAGATGCCCCTTACCATTGTGCCAAATTAGACTTTTATATACTTTTAGTGCTTTGTACGTTTTCGGTTAATGGCATTTTGTGGGCTTGGCATTGGTCCGATTACATCCATCTACGAACTCGTCGTTTTTTCTAACTAAGGAATGCCTTTATATGACCCTATATCTAACTGGATTAGTTTTAGGTGATACTAACAACCGTTAGGTGAACAAAACTATTATACTCTGTAGCAGCATGCTGCTATACATTTCGTCAGTTTTTGTCAATGCTTAGTCGGTATGTTCTATAATGATCTAAGCATTGAAAATATACAGTATTTATGTAATAGGCACAACGCATGGGTATTTGGTGTTAAAGTTTCATGACTCTCGCAAACTTAAAGTCGCATTCATACATTATCTCTTTGATTTGTGCCTTCTATGTGGCAGTCGATGACTGGAGGCTTGTGCAACACGCCGGAATTCCCTTTTGTGTACGTGATCAAATCAAGTTGAAAGCGTAATTTTCTTATTTATCTTGCAACCCCAACCGACTGCTCGTCTTGCTCAAATAATGCGTTTGTTTTAGTTATGGCCATGACGAAGGAGCGGATTTTTTACAATTCCTTAACTCATATTTAGTTATAAACTGTTATTCTTTTTATTTTGGGTCTTTTGAAGTGACAAGGTTTATGAATGTATTCGAATATTCATACCCAAAATCAGGGTATTTTTCGGATTTTTAACAGGGAAATGAATACATACATTGAAATGTGAATATTATCTGCACATGAAATGCAGCAAAAATCTATAAATTTCATGATTGATGATGAAATTTCGTAGTCTTCACATTTTCTAAATTATCTAAATTAAAGTTGTCTTATAGAGAGTTATTATCTAATCAAAATAAATTATTTTTAATTTCATTGATTTACTAAATAACAATTCCTGACTGTTGTTGGCAAAATAGTTATGATTAGATCTATTATAATTTAAATCAACGGTTCAAGCACGTCATAAGTTTGGTCTAATGTCAATATGTCAAACCAGACAGTTGAATATAAGTGAATCTGTCATGGAGAATCTTTGAGACGTCCGCCGGCGTTCCTAAAGCATGAAAAATAGTTAGTTGCAAACAAGTATTATTTATGAACCATTATTTATAGCAATCGATCACAACAATCGTCACTAAACCGAATGATTATACACTCACACTTGGTCAACAATCTGTCAGTAAACAACTATTTCTTTGAAAAGTTGCTCGTAGATATTTCTTGTATTTCAAAAGTTGTCTCTCAATTTCTGCTTGATTTCTTCCTCACAGCGGTGTTGGTTGTCAGCTGTCAACACAGGCGGCTGTAACCGTAAGTAATTTTTTCAATTAACATTTCTTGTTTT
The DNA here is from genome assembly GCF_001853355.1 of Bactrocera latifrons. Classification (NCBI taxonomy): domain Eukaryota; kingdom Metazoa; phylum Arthropoda; class Insecta; order Diptera; family Tephritidae; genus Bactrocera; species Bactrocera latifrons. The sequence goes on from NW_017535230.1 coordinate 358,805, forward strand.
TCCGCATACAAACCTACATGTAAAAATGTATAAAAAATTACATCTACTGAATACTCTTACGTTACACTTAATATAAGTACAACTTTTAAACGGGCGAAATCACAAAAGGAAGGCTCAGACTGCTAAAGCCGAGCTTTCTAGACGTTCTGACATTCAACGCTTTATTCAATGATTATTTTCTAAGGCTTATATGGACTTGTAACTTGTGTTGTATCTTGAAAATAGATGAGAGCCATCAATTTGATCAATATTGTAACTGAAATATTTTACTAAAAATATTGGGAGGTGGCATGCTCTGCGCACCAGCGAAATAAAATTTAGCCACGAACATTGTCATTGTTGGATCTCAGTCAGTATTGTCTTGCTGAGAATCCAGTAAATAAATTTTGCCTTCAGGCGCATTTCTAATGAATTTTCCACTTTTTCTTCTACATCTTTATTGGTGTAGACACTGCTTACGTAGTTATAGCCGAATTTACAACAGCGCACCAATCGTTCTTCCTTTTCACTGAAGGGCGCCAATTGAAGAGCCAGGTATAGCCAGATCCTTCTCAACTGCGTCGAATACACATATAACTTTAGTGTCTTCCTCAATTTGGACGACTTGACCTAGCCAGCGTAGCTGCCGAATCTCAATTTGCTGAACTATTTCAATGTCGTTATACATATACCTCGTACAATTCATCGTTCCCTGGACAGCGGCATTCGCCGTTGCCAATGCGTAAAGTACCATAAATTCTCCGCAAAACCTTTCTCTCGAAAACTCGTAACGTCGACTAATCAGACGTCTTCAACGTCCATGCCTCTGCACCAGATAGCAGGATGGGGATGATGAGTGACTTGTAGAATTTGGTGTCTGTTCGTCGAGAGAAGACTTTACTTCTCAACTGCCTACCCAGTACGAAGTAGTACCTCAAGGTTGACGGTGCTTTTGATGTTTATGCTATATTTTGGTATGGAAATCCGTCTCGTTTCTTTTTCTTTCCTTCCTTCTCTCATATTTGTCCCATCCCGCATGTGTTGTGGTCGATGGTAGTCTGCTTTCTCTCCACTGTGACACGATACTCCTCATCGTACTAGCTTTTCTTTTGCCTTTTCTGAAAACCAATGGTTTCGTTTGCAGCTCTTCGGAAGGAGCTTGAAATGTCGTCCCACAGTTCCCTTCCACCGAGTTGCTGTTGAGTGATCTCTAATAGCAGTAGTGCAAGTTAAGTATATAATCGTTCGATTGTATCTTATGATTACAGCTTTTCGACGTCGAACCTTCCTCCTGTTTGTTTACGTGTATTTGATGCTGAATAAGATAATGGTCCGAGTCAATAGTGGTCAGAGAGTTCATTATGTAGGCTGAATGTATCTACCGTTGTTCCAAAGATACCTCCTTTGTTAATCCTGGCGTTAAGGTCGCCAAGTATGATTTTTTCATCGTGGAGGGGCAGTTCTCATAGGTGCACTGCAATCCCTCATAGAAGATATCTTTGGTCACATCGTCAGTGCATATGGCTGATTTTTACCAAACATATAGTTCAATTTCTGAAGTCTCATATTTTTGTTATGGCAGCATTACTTGTCCTAAAAATGGGTAAAATCTTCCTCTATCTCCCATATAAATATTTTCTCACTTGGGGTTGGATTTATGTAGGCCGCATGTATCGGTTAATATGTAAAAAATCTTAGTGAAATTTAGAAGTAATCTCTTTTTAATAGCAGTGTATTATCTTGCTTATAATAAATGAAATGCATTCAATACTTCCCCTAGTCTGTATGAATCTAATGAAGTATTGCTAACATCTGAAGGTATTTCCCGGCCCGGATGCATGTAAGTTTCAAGAGTATAATATGTTCGGTTACATCCGAACTTAGCCTGTCTTGACTTGTTATTCTTCAGTTTGCAGGGCAGCTTTATGTTTCAGTGGTTCGATAGCGATAGTTCTGATAAATGAGCAGCTTTTTGAGTAACAAAGACGTCGGCAAAAATTCAGATAGAAATCTCAAAAACTGAGGAACTAGTTCGCGAATATACAAACAGATCCTGCTCAGGGTAAAATATGACGTTAAAAAACCAAAATTGCTTGTCTTTAGTTAATCACCTTCCTGATTATTAACAACAGATTGTTCATTTGCGGATATAGAAAAAATAAAAGCATGAGATATCAGGTATAAGATGTCAAAGGATTTTCCATAGTTATGGTTATATAAAATTCGTCAGTTGCCTTGCATAATTTTGTTGACAACTAAAACGCCCAGAACTACACGAGAGCTTTCAGCCAGGATCATCGTATAGGCATTCACCCACAATCTGTTTCCATGAAACAGGAAATCTTTCAAAACTACCTATTTGTGAAAAATTATATATGTATTGGCACAAAACGAAAGCTAGGCAAGAAGTAACATATTAAATACCTACACAAAGCTCTCGGGAGCTAGTGTATGTCCCTGCAGGATGTCGTCATTGTGCAAGTGCATTTTATATTTCCTCACACACGCAATTTCATCGGTGAAGCCATGAAAATTCTATAATCGTTGGCGCATTTTCCGCTTTCATTTACCCAAGGCTCACATGCCTCCTTGAAAATTTTACACCGCGAACACTGAACTATATATTCAACACAACCTTTGTTATAGCGACCCTCATCCCTTGGCTGCAACAAGCCTGAGCATGTGCAGGCAGGTGGGGCGCTACTGCGCACCGTTGTTGGTGCAGGTGAATGTGCTGCGGTCGTTCTAAAATACTGAACCCCAATCCTTGCCGAACGCATATGTGCCACACCATATGTGCAACCAATATAAGTATTTTATAAAATACCAAACGTGTGCAAGTGTTGGATGTATAAAAATCGTAATTACTTGTGTTGCGGCTTTGCGTTTTGAAATTTTTGCTGCATTTAATGTCGTCACTTATACACGAGCAGCACTTATACATATGCACTTAGAGTATATGCGGCACACATACGCGCCTTTGGTGGAACTAAGAACGTGTGCTAGATTACAAAACATTCGAATTTTTTTATGAGCGTCACCTTGTTTTTATTGGCTTTTGGCCATAATGGCGGTTTTGGGGGCAGCCCAACGCGGCATCTGCACAATTAAGTTGCCATGCGTGTGTGTCGAGTGTAAGCATGGCATGGCAGCGCCGAAGCTTCTGACACTTACGTGTACAAATACGTAGTTACGTAATCAAGCGCACTTAGCTTTACGTGCGTATGAGCGCACGTATCCGCGTATTTATATATTTTAATTGCTCTTGACACCTGATCTGAATATGTACAGGGACACACATCTTAAGCCGAGAAGGTCTTCTTTTTACAATTTTAAAAGCCTTACTCTTCTATCTGTAAGAAAATCTAGCTCACATTCACTTATTTAATATACTTTGTGACAAAGTACCCGGAAATCATAAATAATTGACTATTCATCAATATTTATTTTGGCGTCTTCAAAGTAGTCCCACCAGATATTATACATATACGCCAACGATTTTTCTAGTCCTCGTATCACCTTTAATAAGAACTGTTTGGGATATTCTTTTGGTTTATCTCGTGAACACGTTCCATACCTCAAATATACACAAAAAGCATTGGAACGGACCCGCGAGAGATGTCGCGCTCTCTTGCCATCTCTCTAAATCTTACCAGCCGATTTTCATTCCCAAGGAATGTGGTATGTAAAAAGTATAACCTGACGAGATTATTTCACGAGGCTAATGCACCAAAGATATGGTATGATACCCTTCACTGGACCATTTGTTATAGGATAAAAGTGTATATAAAGTTCTTAATTTTGTTTTAATTTTTAGTTTTAATTTCTTTTGATCGTTAAGTTTGATGACAGCTAAATGCTATATTGGTCTGATATCGACGGCTCCGACAAATGAGCACCTTCTTTAAGAGAAAAGAGCGTGTGCAAAATTTTGATCAATGGGAGGGACTAGTATGAGTATTTTCAGATAGACTGATATATGTATCTCAACATGCTAAACATACATACATAAGTATTTTATAAGGTCTAAAACCTTTTCTTTCGGGTGTTACAAACTTAGTGGCTTAGTGGTATAAAGCTGGCATGGTCATACTCGTTAATAAGTTTCTGAAAATATTTGTAAGATGACCAAAGTTATGACACCCAATTTTTGTGCAAATATTACGTTTCAGCGTTTTGGGTATCCGTCCTACCAGTTTTATATCGGTTAATATATGAGATATCTTAAAAACTGAGAAAGCGTATTACCGAAATATTAAAAATTTTGTTTATACGTCGCTCCAGTCACTGTGTACCTAATACCATATACTATAGACATAACGGCCATTATGTCAAATTGCAAAATAATGAATATATGTATATCTTCACCTTGATACAATATATCAAATATACTATTCAGTCGACTTGCTGTGAATTGATGGCACAAATGGATGTTTCTATATTTGATTCTCCTTATACCCACATACTTCTGTCGCACCTTTGTTTTTGGAAATCGATTCACTTTCCTTTGGTCCGAAATATTTCACACTCCTCCTCTAACTTTAAACAAATCCAGATTATCTATTGCTCCGCGCGTATTTAGCACTTCCTTACTTGTTTTTGCCAAACATCGTCATGGTAAGCCCATTATACACATGTGGTGCAATGTTTCGCTTGCACTTCATGACTTGGTGACTTTTTGGCAGTAAATCTTTGGCTTAGGAAAGGCTTTTGCGTTTAGTCTGATTAGGCCTTATATTTAGATTTTTAGCGGGACGCGAGTATATCACGTTTCACACGCAATAGCATGCAGATTGAAAGCCAACACCGCTTTTCAACATAAGATCTTTGTACCAATATCAGTTTACCCTACATAAATTGTAGCAATTATATTGTGTATTTTCCTTTTTGTGCATAGATTAGATTGTGGCTACAGCAGAGCCATCAAATATAGATGCTGATGCCATTTCAGCCAACAATTCTTCTTTCTCTTTCGTGACGACCGAACCACGAATTATAAACGAAACGTAAGATCAAAACGCTTGCAAACAGTTTAAATAGTTAAAATATCAAAAACTTCACTTTGAGTCGAACAAGACCAGGACTGACTACCCTATTCCCAAGATTCTTTACATACATAAAAGAAGGATGCTCTGTTTTGACATGTGCTTTTCAAGGAGAAATAAAATGCATATAATTTAATGTAGCTTAAGTATATAATGTAAGGGGTTTGCCATTATATTTTAAAAATGATTTTAGGCAGGTCAAAAAGAAATTTAGAATAAAGTGGATGGGTACAGCTCCAATTGTTGGATGTTATGGCTGATGGACTCATACGAGTTTTCTTCCTTTTTTTGCTCCCCATCAGCAATTGCGTCTGAAGTGACCGCTATAAGGGGCCTCAGAGGATGCGTATTATTCAATAGAGTCAAGGCGGTGCTTAACCGATCCATGGTCGCTCAACTTATCGAATCTGCTGAGTATTTATATCGGCCGAATATTGGACACTGTGCGTGGTACGTCGCGCGAATATTTTGGTAATAAATTTACGCGATTTAAACACTTCTAAAAATCTAGTAAAATATACGACAGTCGGGTCTAAGTGACCGGAACGGACATGGATTTTTATCCAGTCCCGGACTGCCAACTCGGCACCATTACCCGAATTTAATTGGAGAATTTTTGCTGCCGCTACAACAACATAGGCCGAAAAAATTATTATCTCATTGAAAACCAAGAAGAAGTATTGGCTCATAAAAAACACCCGTTAAATAGATGGACATACCATATATGTATGTATGATGTAGCGCCAAGTTCATAACTCAATTCACAACTCCCTAGGTTTCATACCTTAAAAATTCGACCCACACTACTTCTTCTGCGGCGCATTTACCTATTCATGGAAGTGTGGAAAGAGAACACTCTGTTTACAGGATAATCCAATTTAAAGTGTTTAAATCAAATTTTAGAAAACATGCAACAAAAGCTATTCAAGAGCAACAACAATGGAACGAGCAATCAGCCACTTTGTCAACGTGGCACGTCGTTCTAACTGCATTTGCTTTTCAAGATTTTGTTGTTGCCTATGCCTTTATAGACTTTATTGCACATATTGTTCAAACATTTTGACTTTTGTGAGGGTGAAATTCGAACGGAGCGATGAATGACAACAACAACTTGCGCTACTCACCGTAAAGTTCAATTTTTGAATTATATTTTAATAAATGTGCGGCCGATTCGGTTGCCAACGTGGTAATTGTGAACCTTTGCAATGCGCTTGGAACACAAAGGAGAATTCTTTTTCGTAAGGGCGGCACTAGTGGTTGTAGCACCTTTTTCTTTGACGTTCTACCATGAAATGCAATCAAATTTGCGGTTGTCAAATGGCAAATATTATGCCCCACCTCCGACATATCTGTGGCCGGCAACTGGCCCGCCGCCACCTTGCTGAACATAGCTCACGAGCGGCACAGCCAGCTGCTTGTGCGTAGCTGACTTAGCGTCAAATCGCAATGACAGCTCGTTACGCAGCGCGTCAGCTCGGAATGAACAAAACAACTCAATTGTCAGTGACATGCTGCAGCATCTTGCTGTGGCTGTGGCTGTGGCTGTGGACTTCAAAAATTGAAATTGAAATCTGTGCGGACAGGCGGCAGTTACTGCAGCTCAGCTCTGCCGTTGGCGCGAGTTAATGAAAAGGATACACATGTCATGTTTAATTTTTGGAAATTTTATATTTCCACACGACACGACGACGAACGGAGTCGAAACGACGGCGCTGGGGTTGTTGGCGTACAGAATAGTGTACGATTTTGAACTGGAGGTGTATTGATAAGGGTTGTGTTCATTCTAATCGAGTGCGTCATATTTGTTAGCTACTGTTACAGTTGTTGCAGGTTCATACACATGTTTGCGGTTTGGGTTTTGAGGCACTGACGCCGTCATCAATGTGTTGAAAGGGCTGAGTGGGTGGTGTTGCAGGCAATCTGTCGCATTTTGTGCTTTCTACGTTCATTCTACTTTTTAGTATTAAAGGCTTAACATGTTTCAAGTTCAGACGACGGCAGAATACAAGATCGAAGGTAAAAGTGCAGGAGTATATGTTTGCACCAAGAACGCTCCGTAATTTTGAACGTTCTAAAGCCAACAAGCACAAAAGAGTTAATTGCAGAGAAGCTCTGGTTATGCGGACTTATAAAAAAAGAGAATATTAGATTTGCGCTCAAAAGGTTTGCTGATAGACCGATTGTGGCTCAAATATCAATGGAGTTGGTTAAAAATCAGCAAAAAATTAAAGAACATCTTGATCATATTAGTTTAGGAACTGCATGTTATAGCATTTGTATCAATATTGTACTTTCCATTCATACTTCCTTCTTAAGAGTATTAGTAATTCTAGTATTATTTTCTAAAGATTATAAGTACTTCTGGCAACGTTTATTTCATTACGATCCATCAAACATAAAACAAAAAACAATTCTCGGATAAGGGAGCTAATTCTAACAGCATGATTTTTAAAAACATATATGTGTGTAAGTACTTAGTCCTGCAATATGTTCTGTTACAAGTTAAGGCGGTAATAAAAATTAAACTGTAATACAGCTTTTTATAAACTTATGTTTACTTAATAACGCATATATCAAGTGAATGACGTATAACCAAAAGTCACCTTTTGCTTTCACAAAAGTCCTCAAGCCATTGATCAATAGCAGCACGCAAAGTATTCACGACGGTGCTCGAACCAAAGATTTATTAGAACTATACAAATTTCAAATCTGGACTTATAGACGTCCACTCATATGTAGCTATGAAGTCAAGAATATTGCTGTAAAGCCAATGCTGGGTGTTTCTTCTCTGATGTATAAGAGAAGAGTTTTGCTACAAGAACCAAAGCTCTTCATCGAAAAAGGACTTGCTTAACTGCTTCACCACATATTCTAAAATATCCTGTCGCAGTTTTAACCCGTTTTGAGAGGAAAGCACCCTTCCCAGCAAAAATATTACAGCGCTATGTGATGACCATTTTGAACCATTGAAATAACATGTTTTGTGACTTTCAAAAATTTTGCGTAGATTTTGTCGTTTTAATTATTAAAACCTTTTTTAGCAGTGAAAATGTTGCATCTGTATAAAGCATGTTCTCCTGCCTATTGACCCCGTGGCATGTAAGAACCCGCTGCCTAATTTGCTTCGAACGTGTTGTCAGAAGATGACCAGTTGCCTGGCGTTAGGCTTTGCTGTGGATATCATATCGAAAAAGTATTGACATTCGCCTGGTCGATAAAGTGCGTTCAAAAAATAACATTAATATGAGCAACGTGGCCTTTTTAACGAACCATCCTAATGGTCTAAAATGGACTACTACAGAACTGCATGGTATTTAAATATGAATTGTTGGTATAAAAAAATTTGTTTTTAATTTTTTAGGATTAAAATTATATATATATATATTTTTTTTTTTCAATCCCATAATTGGAAAAGAAACCACTACTCAGTCTGAGAGAAGCTTTTTTTTAACAAGGGATTAGATATATGTATCTCTTAACACAATACCGGAAAACCCTCAGAGATCTGTCATGAAACACAGCAACACTGTAACCAAACCCCTACGTTCAAAAACACTCAACCCCTTGTGATGTGTTTGGCTCACAAGAGGACAGACATTTACTCATAGGAGCGTTAAGTACCCACAAAAAGTGTATGTTTATTGCTCCCTGCTCAGAAAGTTGAGGTTTTTAGATACTTCACAGAAAACCTGAAATCTGTTGTATTGATAAAAGTTTATAAAAATAGTTATATTGAAGCCAGCTGAAATGCTTCCGGCAAAGCAACATGATTGGATGCTGCTAGTGGATAATGATCCGACACAAAGAAGCAATCCTGTAGCATTAAGTCAATTGGTTACTTTAGAATGGCCAGCACAGTCTCTAGACGTGAGTGCAGTGAAAAATGTAAGAGATCTCATTCGGGTACTCCAATTTATCTGTCGGTCGCTTCTTGTAGTATTTGCGGAAAATTTAATGGCAAACCAGTCTCACTACTGTGAGTGGTTCAAGTGAAAAATTATTGCAAAAATGAAAGTGAGAAGACTTTTCTTTGTTCTTTACAATATTTCACATAATGAGAAGTCTTTGTTATATTTTAATCTTAACGAGTTTGCCTATTGTTCTTGGTTACAGACAACAGAACGGCTAGTTCCCGAAATTAATTTCAGTTGACAAGAGAAAATCGCTTATACCAAAAATGCCATGCTTATCTATGTTTATGGCAAAATATTAAAATGTTATCAAGTTGCATATGTACGTCAGTGCAATGGAAAAGTAATGCTAAAATGATTAGAACTTCTTATCTTCACGACTTTAGCCATTTGCCTGCCCACACACCCTCCCACTCTACACTTGAGAGAATGAGCTTATGTTTATGTTTCGACTCATAAATAAATCACAGTTCAAACGCTAATCAGTGAAACTGTACAACAAACACAGCTCCCGCCTTCCTGGTTCCTTTTGGCCTTTCACCTAAATATTACGTGCTACAACATTACCCCAAAAATTACGTATTTCATTAACTTTGGCCGGTGGTCATTAATTATTTTGAACTTTGGCTGATGTTATTCACAGGCAAGTGCACACAACAACAAACAGCATATCATACCAAAGCAACTGGTCGGCAACCAATTTGCGAAATTCGCAGCCACATAGCGAAGTGGTTGCGTAACAGCTGGTCGAGCATAAGTATATACAATATGTATATACGTAAATCCACGTACGTGCAACATTTGGCGTAACTGGCCGGAATTTCCAAACAAAATGAACGGGAAATTGAAGCTGCGCTAAGATGCTCCACTAATGAGGCAAAATACCGATATTACCGAATAAAAACAAATGAGGAGTTGTGGAACGATAGGAACTCCTAAGCAGTTATATTAATCAAGATTAATATACGTAAATTATATCCAGTCTGCATCATGCTATCAGCATCTCCACTAGCGCTTACCCCCCGTCTGCAGCGATGTCCCAACGGACGGTGTAATAAATAATAGCGGTCACTCTTTCCATATTGTTGCATTTGTGGACGTAACTGTATTGGGCAGTAATTTTTATAGCAAAATATGAAAAATAAAAAGATCGATTTTTCAAACTTTCGAATGTGGAACCAATACAAAGTGAAGCTCACAAAGCAATCAGATAAATTAAAAAATAGAATTCGAAGGTTACTGATATGTAACCCCCATAGGTAGCCTTCTAGTCTCGAATTCAATTAGTGTATTTACCGAAAAAAAGCCAAATAAACTAAGCGGCAAATTATTTAATTTAAGGGCATGGTCAAGGTCTGGATTGTTCGCAAAAAACTGTTATTGGATTTTCTATTTAAATACTATACATGGAATATACATAAAGGTTCCTGAAAGAGTAATTGATTTGGCAACATTTTGATGTCACCGTTAGCATCGATTTTGCATGTGAAAATTTTCATTTGATATTCTCGTATTCGTATTGTTCCTTTTTTGCTTGTTTTCAAAAACCTGCTTTCAAGTGAACAAATTCCCAAGTTGTAAGCTTAGCAGCTGCAACAGCCATCTAAATCATTATGAAAAGTGTGATCTAACAACAGCAGTGTAAAAGTTGTAGCGGTTTGAATAAATATCGTGTAGGGGGAAAACAAGTATTTTTGTTAATATACAATAATAACAACGATTGTAAAAATAGTGTTAAATGTAAGCATGACCAGCAGTGGTTGACCATGGGATTGAAGAATTTGTTGCCGTCAACACAGCCGACATTGTCATGCCTTCTCGTAGATTTCACCACACGTACTTATTTAGTTAGCTGTCCAATAGAAAACTCTAATGTAATCAAGTGAATACAATCACAAAATTATCACATTATCAAAATGCAAGCAGCTTATTTCAAAGAAACGAAACCCTCGTTTATAAATTGAATATTTAATGGGGCATCATAACGGAAGAAAAACCATCAATTCAGTTGCACCCGAGCTATATTACTTTTCACAGATGATTCCTTAAAGAAGTTGATTTGATCGGCCAGTTTGTATGGTTGCCATAATTTCGGAGAGAAAAGAAGGTGAAGAAAATTTTAGAACGGTATCTCAAAAAACAAAAAAACACGCCAAATTGGCTCAAAAATCAAGGTGATTTGAGTTTTCGATATTCGTTGTTTGGTGAGACAGACGGTTAGTAAGGAATTCTATTTGGCCGCATTGAGGAGTTTGCGTGAGAACATTCATCGTAAACGGCTGAAATTATGAACGAAGAATTTGTGCATTTTACACGATGATGGTGCATCATCGCATCAATCGAGCCACGATTGTGATCATCGATCAACCATATTTCATAATGTATGTAAGTCGACTAACTTGTCACGCTGATATTTTATATACGATATGTACATTTTATCTGCGATTTTGTGCTACGACGTTACCTTCAAGATGTTACAAATTTCGCGGGAAACTTAATATGCTATTCGCTGTACAGAGTACAAATATTGATAATACACCAATATTACGAAATATCGTTGCTAAGAAATATAATGTTTTTATTAGAGGAAATATGGCCACCGAGTGTCCTGTTCATACTTTGCTAAATATGAAAACTTTTGGTACCAAACTATGGATAGTGATATGAAAACAACATAAATATACTGTAAAATGTTATATAATTCACATTGATGCATTAAGTGCAATTTGGCCTTAAAGTAAGGGTGATCAGTAAATGTATCGTATGATTATTTTTGCATTACTTAATTAGTTCTTACGATCTAAAGGGCAGGTCTAGAGGATGCAGTCTTTGAAGTCGTCGTGTGTCTTCACTGTTGTCTAATAAGCTTATGGCGTGTGTGTTGGGATGGAACTTTAATCTTGTGATGTATTTAGTATCTGTATCTTTTTATTTCGTCAATCACCGTAGATGTGTTCAGATCCTTATGGAGATAGATATTTTTGATATACCACGGAGCCTTAGCAATCAGTCTAAGAGTTTTTGACTGGTATCTTTGAATAATATTTATATTGGATTTACTTGCAATACCCCAAATTTGAATGCCATAAGACCACACAGGTTTTAACACAGCTTTGTAGAGAAGCATTTTGTTTTTTAGACTAAGTTTAGACTTGGGGCCAAGCAACCAATACATTTTTCTTGTTTTAATTTTGAGCTGTGTTCCCTTGGCTCTGATATGTTCACGCCAAGTAAGTATTTTATCTAAATGTAATCCGAGGTATCTTACACTATTGGATTTAGGAATTATGACTCCATTAAGATTTACGCTGGGGCACTCTTCTTTTCTCAATGTGAAGGTGATTTGAGCAGATTTTGAGGCGTTTACAGAGATGTTCCAGTTTCTAAGCCAGGATTGCAAAAGCTTCACTAGCCGAGTAAGAGGATGAAAGTATAGCAGTGTCGTCTGCGTAGGTGGCAACTATTAATTTATCGTCTTCTAGTATTGGCATGTCTGCGGTAAAAACTGTGTAGAGCGTTGGTCTCAGAACACTACCTTGGGGGACTCCATCTTTTATCTCGTGTATGTCCGAGATTTCATCTTGAATTTTAACGTAGAAATGCCTGAAACTCAGATAGGATCTGAGGAAGAGATAGAGCGGGGTAGGTAGTATCTTTTTAATTTTGTACAGTAGGCCTGTTGAATGTCTAGGAAAATCGCACATCAATACTTCTTCTCTTCCAGGCTACAAAGTATAGATTTCACAATACGATGGCATTGTTCCGGTGTACCCTGCATTTGTCTGAAACCAAATTGATGATCTGGGATGATCGATTGCCTTTCCAGCTCTGGCAGTAATCTTCGAAGAAATATTCTTTCGAGTATTTTCGAGAATATTGTCAGTAGGCTTATTAGTCTATATGAAGATAACTCATTTTCCGGCTTGTTTGGCTTTGGTATCATAGTTATTTCAGCACATTTCCACTGCGTAGGGAAATGACTCAGMCTGAAGCTACAGTTAAAAAGCAACACTAAATTGATCAGAGTATCCAACATTGTTGTACTAGATATAAGAGAGCTAGGTAAAGTGCCGCTGTTGATTAAACGATTTGTTGTACAAGATATACGACGACATTAATATAGTTTAGCGAAATAAGAGAGAGTGGCAAACACTCCAGCTCTGAGAGTATTTAACGCAGTACCCACCGGGGGAAGCAGAGTAAGACCTCGATTCCGTTGGAAAGTTCAGGTGGAGAAGGATTTGACTACACTAGGAAACTCCAATAAAGAAGAAGGTAAAGTGCTTAATTTATGTTATTAAATTTTATGTATTTACTATGTACTATAGTATTATTGTAAAAAAGCTGAGCTTGCATTAGAAATTTCTTTAATATTATGACTCGCTAACTGATCAGTATTTTCGATATAAAGTTACCCGGAAGCTTCTTATATTCCATAATGAGACATAAATGAAAGCATTTAGCATCTAATTTTAAATTTCATCATAAAAGAAGTAGACGCGGTTATTGTCCGATTTCTCTTATGACATTGATATCCTCTTGTCATGTCATTATCAAATGGTATTCCAATTGCTTTAGTGGATATATGGTATGGTGATTGTATAAATTCAAATTCTGTTTAAATTCAAATCTTCTGGATTATCCATTAATTTCATGATTGGTCTTTTCTTTTTTGTTAAACAGTTACTGAACTTTTAATCGATTTGAATGAAACCGTTGTATGAAACAACTGATTTCTTTTAGCAATAAAAGTGTCTATTGTCTCTTGTCGTCTTTGGTAGGCTTTATTTAGCATATATAGTATGTAAAGATATATAAAGAGGGCTCATGACATATTTCAAGATAAGTGAAACTTAAAAATCAAAACGGTTTTTACAGTTCTGAGCTTCAGCCCAGTAGATCTTCATATCATTAAAATATTTACATCTATTGCAATTTGGAATATTCTTAAAAAGTTAAGTTTTCGATATATAGTAGAAGCTGTTTTTCACATTTCCACATCACAATACCTCCTCAAGTTAGGTTCGATGGTTGCTCCAGGAAATGTATTTGTTCTACTATGGTTTGCAGCGAAGTGAAACGATAAAAATGGAAATTCTGTTGCCGATGTTATAAGTCGGGAAAGCGTTTTCTGGAGATTAATTCTCTTACTACCAGTTCGGAGGTATATCTGAAAGTGTGAGCTCCCAAGTGTTTAAGCGTTGATCTCGGAAACTGGATAGCCCAGCCCCGTAGTAGAACGCATGAGGAGAAATGAGCATCGACTCATTCCTATTTTACTGATAACAGGGTTAGCATACCTTTCCTTGGCAGCTCATCAGCTATACAATTAGCTGCAATTTTGCTGGGGTCTGGCACATATACTAATCTTATCACAAAGTGGCGAGGTTAAGCATTCCACTCCCTCAACAGCCGGGTCTAAGTAACCGGAACGGACCCGGGTTTTTAACCCACCAAGGACTGTCAACTGGGTCTCCATGTCTCGAATTTACGTCAGCAATGTTTGCTGCTGCTACAATAGGTTAGGCATTCTTTACCAACTTTGGACGCACGATTAGTGCCTTGGTGAGAGGCTGTTAATACTTCCTTATGCACAATATAATTTGGAAGCAAATATGGATAAAATCACATATACTGCATTTAATGATTTCCACTGTTCCAATAGTCTTTATGCTGAACTTCTGTCTCAAAACAGTAAACACGTATGTTTATCCGACCTTTAAGTTGAGGAACTTCAGGTTGGTTTGGCGACATAGAGAAAAAGATTTGTGATAAATGGACTTACGTATAACCCTTCATACACTCACATACCTATGTTTAGTGTTTAATATTGAAAATCAAGGTACTGACAAATTTCGTGCAATTTATTTACATACTTGTATGTAAATATGTACATATGTAAAGTGTATTTGCAGTATGTGTAGATGATGCGAGTTCCCTCTTCTTCTTTTTATGTGTTTCTTACTGATGTTACGTTATTCGCTTTTTTGTGGGTGTGTTGCTGTGTCTCTATTTATTTCAACAACGACCTTCATGTGAGCAAACAACCCACGGAATTTTCAAGTTTCGCACCCATGCGTTGATGGGCGCCCAGACACCGAGCGCTAAAAAAGAAACGAAAGCGTACCAACCGACGTGCACAAACTGGTTAGTATGCAAAGTAATGTTAGCATAACACCATAACAACAACAGAAACAACATCAAGACTGCACTGTGTCAAAGCTAAAGCTAAATAGTTGACAACATCTTACCGCTGCAGCTGTTGCTGCCATTGCCGCTACTACCTAGAGAGCTGGCGCAACTGCTACATAACATAGTAGTTGTGCGCCTGAAAACAAAACTCGAAATAATAACAATAACACAGAAACCGGCTAAAGTCGGTGCAATTCTTTTTCGACGGCAGTCTCGAGCTCCATAAATTCTAAATGGCAGCGTTGAAACAAAACTTAGCTGTGCACTGCTCAATCGGCCCAATCGGTACCACCACCAACAGCAAGCAACTAGCTTGGATCACTGATCACAGCTATGCAGACAATTACAATAATAATAACAACGGTGACGATAAACAAACATGTGCAAAGCTATCGACAGTTATCGCCATAAATTTTGACACTCGCGCCATTGGCGACGGCTGCGGCTGTGGCTGCGACAGAAACAAGGCAGACCAGTTGGCAGTTAGTAGGTGCAACAAGAGTATAAACATATGTACATAGTGTATGTAAGCAGGTAGGCATACAAATAACCAGTCAACCTGCTGTCCTTTGTTGAACCAGCCAGCCGCCAATCGATCGATAGACCGTCGGAATTGCGCCGCGACAAATCTATCCGCATCGCTCGCTATATTTGTTAGTTGTAGTTGCCGTTGAAATTGCTGGGCGATCGCCTTGATCAAACGGTACAAATTGCACTTGCTGCGATCTCGACGATCGCAAATCGTGAATTGCGGATCGCTGTGAGCATTGTCACTTCATGCCGCGTTTGGCATCTCAATTGCTCAAGCGATGCCCTCACTTAATAAACAATTTTCACGCCACCAACAATGGATGGCTCGCCCACCGGCCCCTGCCCCGGCTCCGGCCGCTGTCACTGCTAGGTAAACAGAAAATAAATGCTCGTATGTTAGCTTGCTGTTGCTGTTGTTGTAGTAGAGACAAATGCAAAGTGTTAGGTGCCGCTGCACCCAGTCGCCAAACACCAACAATAAGCGAATATCGGCCGTCAACGATCTGACAGTGCGACAGTGAATTAGCGAGAGCGGGAAGCCGACTAAGGCGACATGTCTGATTCAGCTGCTGCGTTGTGTGGCGCTTGCGCACAGTGGCGAACGCATCGCGCTTAGCTTACATTGCACAACTGGTCGCCCAGCCAGCTAATACTCTCCGCTGTATTTGCATAATTATGTTTATTGCATTTGAATATCTGTCGATGTAGCTGACGTTTTATTACCGATGAGCAGTAAATAGTAGTCGCAAGCACACAACACCATTATACATACATACATACAAATATGCAAAATAAATGCAATAATATACACGGCAAAGTTTTTTGTTGGTTTTCGCCGGTAGTGAAGCGCCTTCCGCATTGTTATACCCTGAACAGGATAGAATAAGTTGGCCATGAAGTTCGTAACGCGCAGAATGAAACGTCGACAAACTGAACGATCGGTAGCAAGTACTTTACGAGATTTGACATACATAGCTTATAATCCAAGACATTGCTGCACTCTCCGATAAAATTGTTGCAATCGGATCAGTGTATAAAGTCAAAGTCAGCACAAAGTGACCTATCAAATTCAAGGCATTTAATGGAATTTCTTGAACTAATGAAGGGTATTGCAGTTTCCATACAATTGAGGTTAATGTTTTTTCTTGTTTGTTATTTGCTTTGTCGACATTAGTTGGGAGTTTCATCGAAGCTTTAATTCCTTTAAATTCATGTCAATAAAAATATATTTCGCCTTTGAGGTATTTCAATTAAAATAAAGTAAATTGTGATATTTTATGCACTTTTTGTACTCTTTGATTTGAGGGAGTAGCTTTTCAGCAGTTTCGTGTGAACTTAGTTCTCGCTAATCAATTAAGGGGGCTACATTTCGATGTTCCCTACTTTTTAAAAGAAAAAACACAGACACTTCAAATTTAAATAAATTAAGAGCCATAGAGCCAAGCGATGTCGATTGAGAAGTTTGAGCGACTTCAGTCGTAAATCGACGTAAAATGCGTCAAGTCGTTTCTTACGTCGGTCCGAGTTGCTGCGACATGCTGTATTCAATCGAGTATTCTGTAATAATGAATGCTGGGTCTCAAGATGGGTGATGGCGTTGCGAATAGTATGCTCAGTAGGCCGATTATGTTGACCATTAGTTGAGCGTAGCGCGCAAAACAAATTATTTACAGAACGTGAATTTTCGTAATAAAGTTAAGTCTTTCCATGATGAATTGCCATAAACAATACTAAACAGTAATAAAGGTCTCTTGAACCGCGAGGCTCCTAGATATCGAATGGAATTTCTCGATAGTGCTGGATAGAAGCATAGAGGACGTTCCAGCGTATCTATCTTTATTACTTCCCTGCATATAATCGAATGTAAGGTTATTGTCGCACTTGCCGTCTAGCTATCGATGTATATATTGATCTTCTTTATGTTGGTTCCTGCGTTGCAAGCTGTTCAGCTGCTTTTGTGATCCCAAAGAAGTTTGCCTGCTGATATTGCAGTATTCTGAAAGCTTGAAGGGTAGAATGAGATCCTGCTCCAAGTAATATATTCCGTCTTCCACTCCATCAGGAATTTTTTATCCATCTGTGCTGGCAGGTGATTGGCCCAACATAGGTTTTATCAAGCATATAAACACCATTGGGCTTTTCTATTCAATATTCAAAATTACTAACAGATATTTGGTGTGTTCCTTAATTGTTAACTCGACCCTGTTGGGGGTCAGGATTTTCCTTGTTGGGATTTTGTAAATCTTTATAAATATTACCATTGCTTACCGGCCCATCGGCGTATGATCTCAGAGCATTGTCCAATACGTTACTGATAGTGTCTAGGAATTTCTTCTAATTTTTAGTATGTCACCTGCATAGGCTGTCAGTTTGTGTGCATATCTTTCAATGCTACTATGTTAAGTGAGATTTGTTACTATCATTAAGTTATTAATCCTAACAGGCTTCACACATGTATAACTTATACCACTCGCCCATCGTGGTAACTACCTATAGAACTCCCGTAAAATTGGTCATAAAGAGCCTCATGAATCGACCAAGTACTTTGAGCAGATCGCAAATTTGTCAGTTTCGGCTATGTCTTCTAGTTCGTCGACGGGTGCGTTTCAAGCTCTGTCTGCAAAAGTTGGATAATGTAGAAGAAAGTGACTAGAGTTCAACACAAAATGTCAATTGGCCAAGGTCCAGTGGAAAGGTGAACTGTGTTAAGAGTACGTAGTTCAGTAGATCTGCTACCTTCTGCTCTAGGATATTTTAGTCGCACAAGAGTGGGTCGTCGACCAGCGCCTGCTAAGCGCACGTCAGGATCTGATCGGCCCATTAGTCCAGTGTTAGAATGCAAGATGACACCGGAGATCCAACTGTATTTGTTATAAAATAAAGAATTAAATTATTGAATGTCAGCTTTATAAACCGTTGTGGCATGGTCATGTCAACTACCTTAATGAGCTTTAACGTTAAATCCATTTTCGTCTCACTTAAGAACCTTCTTGTTTATCCGAAATGTAAACATGAAAACAAACATCCAGTGCTACACCGAAATCAAACAGTGCACTGTCCAAAATGTGGCAAGTAAATTGTCTGTTGTAGAATTATACCCCCTCATCCGCATAAGTTGATATCAGCGGCAGTGGACAAATACTAAGTAGTTGGGAAGTGATAATCGAACGAATGTAGTTGGTAATCTACAATCACCAACAAAATATTTACAAAAAAGCCGACTTAATAGCTGTTGATTCGAGCAACAACTAGGCCATCAGGTAAACTGACCGCAGCGAAATGTCTTCATGTGGCTGAAGTTGTAGTATTTGCTGGGATTAGCCTTTAAATAAAATGTGCACATTGACGAATCATTACAACAAACTACAAGAACAAGGTATACGAGTAGCAATAACAATAAAAAGTGGCAACCAATGCAATAGGTATTAAATATGTGGGGGGAGAATCACACACACAAATACTAGAAAGCAACAATATGAGCACACGCCAGCACTTCCCAAAAGTTAAAATAGTGATGACTTGGCATTGTTGACTCTCTGTCCGATTCCGGCTCAGTTAAACTCATTTCGTTGTAAAAATAAAGAAAAAGTACGCATTTAGTAGAATAAGCTTATGTACGGCACGTAATAAAAAAGTGATGAGACGAAAAAATGGGCAACCTTATCTTACAAGTATTCCTTGACTTTTGATGACATACTTATAGAATACCATTCGCTCACCCACCACCGGACTTTAGCTGGTTGATGGTGACATCCCTGTAAGAAAATTTGTCTACCAGAGATTCTTGCGAACTGTTGCTCAGTTCTTAGAGTATTGAAGATGATGTCATTTTCAAAATGGTAGAACACGAAAAAACATAAAATGAAAGCCATTTACTTTTTAATTCTTAGTTAAAGGGTTACATGGATTAACGGGCTTCAAATTTATTTTTTATAGTCTACAGCACCTCCAGAAATTTTCTTAAATTTTCAAGTTGATCCGATAGTTTCGGAGATACAACCTTAAGAACTTGTGCGCTCGAAAACACGTAATATTTTACTTAGATGATCCTGTAAGAATCAACCTGCCAACGCGGGCGCATCCCTTTTTCGAGGAGTCACCGGAAATGGTATCGTAATAACCGATTTAAAAAAATTTTTTTTTTTCGAAAATTTCTGACACTCTTCGTTAATATGTTCTATGTTAATGTTCGTAAAAAAATTATGATAAAATACTTATTTTTTTATATGAGAAAACATAGTGGAAAAATGCTGTTTTTTACTCGAGGAAACCCATTTAACCCCTTAAGTTCTTTAGATTTATTTTTTATTATTTTTTTATCGCGTCTTTGAAATTAATTTTTTTTTTTTTCAAATTCGATAATAGGGATGTCAAATGTTAATTCAATTATTTTTGAAACATTATTTGCAACCCTGCGCTGAAAATCAAAATTTTATATTTTCTTAGTAAAGCTGACAGACACTCGAATTTTTCTTGAAGGGATGGTTGTATGTACGTATTATCGATGAAAGAGAATTCAATATGCTACTAAGCTACTTACTGACCAGCTCATATCCCTTAAACAAATACATGCATATGTCCTTATACCGTATACATATCTACATTACAAAGAGAAAGTGGAGAGGGCGTTCCTCAGTGCTGCAAGCTCCTAGAGAGCATGATTTGATATGGCGAAAAAATTACCGCCTTTGGTAATGGTTTGTCAATTCCTTTGGGTGGGCATTAGTCCAAGTGATATTTCCATTGACATCGTGTTCGAGCACTTGGTGGGGACACAGAGGTTAAAGCTCACATATTGCAAATTGATTGTGGCGAGTGTTGCTGATAAAGCCAATGGCGAAGTGGCTACAGCTCCGCCGCAGATGAATATTTGCTGATAACTACAAGCTGTTAAACGTTAGTAAATACCCAAACTAACTACGCGAGGGCAAAATGGTAGCCAACAAGTGGTTAAAAAGTTCAACTATAATGATGAGGGCGTCGAAATATGTAGCTGGAGGAAATTGCATTGATTGATACATGATAGGGGAATTGGAGATTTATTTAATTTTATTATAAATCAAACATCATTTGTGACAATATACTACAGCTCTTTACTACTTGTAGAAGAACGATAAAAAAACGACTTATCTCGAAGAAATCTTATGATCATAATTTTTGATTTTATATATTTTTCATTAGGTTATCGTAATCAAAGTCATTAAGAATAATAATTTAATATATGGAGTTTTTCTTTTCGCATAAATTTTATTCAACCGTGTTTTAAACACTAATTTCAAGTTTAAATTCTTACTAAATCGCCTTTTCCAACCTTTTTTCCATTTGAACGAGTAACAACGTAAATTAATTTTTTCAAAATGCATGTCTAATCCTAAGTCGCTTAAGTTGTGACTCAATTTGTGTTATTATTTGCAAGGTGTTGAGTTCATATGCTGAGTTTTGCCGTAAATTCTGTTGCAAAGCTTAAACGAGTAAAACTCCGATCGACTGGTTGTTCGTCTGTTCCAGCAAGCGATAACTTTAGTAAAAATTAAGACATCGTAAGTAGTTGTTTGCAGCCAAGAGAGTTGGTATTGAAGATGGGCTTGATTTCACCATTACCTCGCCCACTAAAGTCTATATTCACAAACCGTATAAGTGCCATAACTACGTTTAGGACCCCAATACGATAAACAATATTCTTATAACAGAGAATTGAAGTGGAGAAGAGATTCTGATTCTGATTCTGATTCGGATCACAGCCTAGTTCCCATATAACACAGGTCGGGTTAGTCTGATAAGTTTGGACCTTTGCGATACCAGATGGAGTTCAGTTACTAGATCCATAAGAAGTACTAATCTTTTAGGATGCCTGCGCTTGACGCGATTTTTAACAGACTCTGTGGCCTCACTTTTGGTACCTCCTCCATTGTATCGTACTATGTGGAAACCAGATGCTTACAGCGTAGACTTGCCAAAGCCGGACAAATTCCGAAAGATGCTCGATTGTTTCCCTGGTGTCTTGATCTAGATATTCACTGCGATCTTCTCCATCTGCCGCCACCATACAGTGACCACTTAGTATTTCCATTATGTTCCTACAGTCTCTTTTATCGACTGCCACTAGGAAATGTTTGTACTTCCGATCAACGGTTTTGCACATGGGTTTTGCAGTTCTGTATCCAGGTACCTTATTCCATTGGGTTTTTATTTTCCTTACCTTGCTTTCGTCCAGATCGTCGTATAGACAATGCATGGGTTTTACAACGTTGATCACGTTTTCGGATGTTAGCCGTATATCAATCTTGGAAATCTCGTCCACTATATGCGATAAGAGGTTACTGCTTGGATTGCTGCTAGGCTGTCCACGTAGATTTTGACTCTGGAATTGCCTGCAGGTGCATTAGAGGCCAGCTCGGCAATAAACCTCAGTTTGAAATATACTGCAATGGTCCGGCATCTCTGGGCAATATTTCACGCACCATCCACATAAATGTTTAGCGTGTTGTCGTAGATTACATACCTTTACACCAATAATTTTTGTCTGTGTTTACTTTTTTACCGTAGGAGTTATTCCAAAAGCACAGCGAGTCTCTGTAACCATACCATTGACTTCCGGTAGGTGGATTTCCGTACCCATATAACGCAACCTTACATTCCATGTGATTCTTCCAATTTATTTTCTCAAGTCTAACAGTGCCCACAATCGGATAATTACTATTCGCGCACCGAGGCATCGAGTACTGCACCGAAAGTTTCTGTCAATCTGTATGGAATAAAGTTGTAGAGTGTCTTTAGCTTCGATATATTTACCTCAAATTTATGGTATGTGAAAGATCAGAGATCATAATACTTTTGAAATTAAGCCAAGGTATAATATTGCCGTCGATCAACTGATCATCTTCTGAGAAAACTTTTGAAGCAAATTAGGCTCAACAGATGAAGGCGGCTTCTCCATTGACACGCGGTCTATGCTATGAAAGCATAGATATGAAAGCATATTACATTTTACAGCTGAAACTATTGGACTACAGTTTGTGGTCAGAGTTGGAGAAAACGGTTTGCCAAGTATTCCACAGAAGTTTTGAGAGTCTCCAAAAATTTTTGGTTCGAGCAGCTTTGAGGTTTGTATGTAAGGGTTACCATTTCGAATAAAAGTTTTATGTATGTACATATATTGAAATGTATTAATTTTTATTTAAAAATAATGTTCGAGTTTAATTTTTATAACGGCCTAGTAACAGAACTTATGGCAGGATTCATTATATCTAATTCGTAAAAATTTGCATAGACATAATACATAACTTGAAGAAGATTATAAAAGTTTCTTTTAGGCGATACCAAGAAAACTTCCAATTGCCAAAATATATTGAATATATTGATATATAGGCTAATTAATAATCAATTGCAACCTTTGCATTCACATTAAAAACTAACTTTGATGCAATCAAGATCGCTGACTTTGGCTGCATTTGGCAGGCATCACTTAACCCTGCTACATTGTTGTAAACGAGTCATATAAGACAACAGTCTACGTCACGATGCAAGGCCTAGTGCTCAAGCTGATCTTACGAAAAGGAAGCTTGACAGCATGGCTAGCGCTCAAACAGAATGTCTAACATATTTGATAAATGCATAAACAATGCGTGTTTCACAACCCATAGTTGGATGACATTATCGTGTCGCAGTCTCACTTGCCTTTAGTAGTAGGTTGGATGCATAAAGTGMGTAGCCATTTGATGGCTATACCTTCCAGTGAGTTACAGAGGCAGACAGACACAAGTGCATTCTAATAGTTGTTTTTTATCCACGCGACGGTGAAGACCCGCAAGTGTCAGTCAAAAGCCAAAAAGCCCTAGCTGCCACTAATGTGTCACATTGTCCATACGACACGCAAATTCTTTCACGATCTTACCCACTGCCATTTGCTGCATACCAAAGATGGCTTCGAAATTATTTTTTCCCAGCACTATCCAAGAAAAAGGAAACCTTACGCCTTTATATGTTTGCTTATGCTGTGTACATATGTACATACCTATGTGCAAATAATATGCTCGGGCGTGGACAGCAAGAGGTATTGTTACAATGACTTGCTATTGCCTGCGACATTGCCTCGTGCATTCGATTTGCCATTGGCAGCTGGGGAGTGGAAGACACGTCGCTGGCTGTTGCCAACATTCATCGCATCGTCATCCATCAGTTTCACTTAATAATGACGCCAAATATGCCAGCTATGCTGACAGACGATATTCACCAGTAGCCATCATCCTAGGCTCATAGCCATGCAACCAATCGCTATAGCTTCGATGACTGATTTAAAAGTTCTTCGTTGGCGCAATCCAAGCCTTAGCGTGCCTAAGCGTATGTTGTCCACAGTCCGGGAGCGCGTGAGTATACATAGCCCTGTTCTGACAACTGCAAATGCGCAAACACATGCAACTGGTCGTGGCACACATATTTGCGTCAATACTTACCTAATACATACATGCTATATATACATATACGATTACATTCAAAATATACACATACATGTTTACATATATTCTAAGCACGCATATTCGTTCTGATGCGAATAATTGATAAACTTAGTCTAGGTTTACACATGAAACTTACAGTTGCTCATTATCAGATACCTTTCTGCATGCCGTTTCATATCATATTCTCAAATTGTTGAACACTTCATTTCAGCAGTACACAAAAATATTTACCATTGGCTAATTTTTATGTCTATTCCCAATATTATAGAACAATTCTATTAAATTTTCCATACTTGGATATTAGACTAAGGAAAAGCTCGATGATGGAGATGCAATTTTCAAAACTTCTTGTAAATATTATTTTGAAACAGAGAATTTCAAAATGAAAATGTGTGTCGATTACGTAGTAACGAACTGGTATAAACAAAAGAACAGACCAAACTATTCGGTCCTCATGGTCCCCGCGCCTATGAACTATAAGATAGGATAAGGAAATTCTTCATCTGTGTCCACAGTCTTAGACTATTGGCGTTGTAGTCAATTTATTATTAATATACGATTTCAAAGTTAAAAACCTTAATGCCAGTAAGCCACACACGCTTGAGGAGTTCATGCACAATGCTTAAATTGATCTAATATGTAAAACCGTTTACGCGGTCGAGTTTACAACGGCCCACCAGGGGTTCTTTCTTTTCACTATTTGACGCCAATTGCCGATTCCAAGTGCAGTCAGATCCTTCTCCACCTGATCTTCTTCTCTCCCTAGCAGGTACTGCTCCGAAAAAGTACTCTCAGAGTTGGTGTGTTTTCGCCCATTCGCACAACATGACTTAACCAGCATAGCCGTTGTCTTTTAATACGCTGAACTACATATGTCAATGTCGTTGTATATCTCATACAGCTCATCGTTTCTTTGAATGCAATATAAAAACCTGTAATTTCGACTCATCAGATGTTGTCATCGTCCATGCCTCAAATACTAGGACGGGAATAATGAGTGACTTATAGAGCTCGGATTTTGTTCGTCGAGTTAGAACTTGTTGGAAAGAGTTATTCTGCCTTAGATTTCGAGGCTGTTATCTGCGACTTAATATAATATCTGGCCGGTATTTGATTTGCCAAGCCTCAAGCGACACTGATAAGGGCCAAGTAGTTTGTCTGTCTAGTTAATATTTCACACAGTGCGCTCGATGGAAACTTATATGCGATGTTGCAGAGACTTACATATCTTCCGGTGGTTGGCGCAGATTGTGGATTCTCCCTTTTTGCGAACTGGGAAGAGCACACTTAAATTCCAAACGTCGTGCTTTCGTCCGACCAAATTCTACAAAGTAACTGATTCAGCTCTTCGCCGCCGTATTTGAATATCTCAGCTGGCAATCCAATGACCTCTTTGGTGTTCTTCAAACGGATAATTGCCTTTCCAACTTCTTTATTGTCGGGCAATGGAACGTCTTCTCCATTGTCAACGATAGGGCGGTTGGGTTCACCATGCTATGGTGTCAAGCTTTCACTGCCATTCAGTAGACAGGAGTAGTATTCCTTCCATAATTTTAGTATGCTGTGGAGGTTCTACAAGACTATGCTCCGCTCGTGACGCCACATCTTTTCACAACTTCGTTCTCACATACTTTTTACCCTTAACTATTTGTCCAGCTACAGGACTGAAAAGAAGGTACAAAGTTTACACCACAGCGAGTCGATTTCTAAGTGGGGCTTAAAAACGAAAAATCGCGTAAGCAGAAATTATTATAAAGACATTTTTGAACAACTTCACCTAAGAAACTATTGGTCTAAAACCGATTCCGGGCCACTGCTTTTCAAGACGAAATTTAACTTTTAGGAATAATAAAGTTTATTCGTCACTCTTTGAGATATCACAATGAAATTCAATAGCCAAGGGTATTTTATTGTAATTTATACTTTATATAAGTTATAAAATAACCCCCGAATTTAGAAAATTGTACTACGTCCAAAAATTTAAAAACCCTTTATGGGCGGTCTTTTATAGGTAAGAGTTTGTATTTAACTTATATACCTACAGGGCACAATATATCTTAGGTCACGGTGCAATTCTAATCTATTTATATATACTGTATCAAATTTTGTGTGAAAAACGAAATTAAGTGCGCGGATGCATTCCGAATGTTGACTGTRKCRTRCGGAGAAGCTACCTTGGACCGAAGCAACGTTCATCGGTGGTACAAAATGAAGATGTGACAAAAATTGGCTTTTGCACCACGATAACGCCCCTGCTCACACATCGTTGCTTGTGCGCGACTTTTTGGCCAAAAACAAAACACTAATGATGCCGCAGCCACCGTATTCCCCAGATCTGGCCCCCTGTGACTTTTTCTTGTTTCCTAAACTGAGGAAGCCCATGAAAGGACGACGTTACGCTTCTCCTGACGAGATAAAGACGGCATCAAATCGAAGGAGGAGCTGAAGAAGATAACAAAAAAAAAATTATTTTTTGAAGTGCTTCGAAGATTGCAAAAACCGTTGCCACAAGTGTATAATATCTAAAGGGGATTACTATGAAGGGGACAAAATAGATATTCATGAATAAATAAATAATTTTTGAAGAAACACAAAATTCGCGATACTTTTTGAACACACCTCGTATATATATATGCTTGTTTGTATAGTATTCAAGTTTGCCTTTTGATGCACTTACCTTCAAAAGTAAACAATTGGCTGGCTCCTCCTCATTCTCAAAAATACTTTCCAAGGCTTTCGCTGGTACGTGGCACCACCATACATCGGGTTCTTAATTCTTGAAATTCTTGATGAAAGGGAATTTCTTCATTTTAGTGTTATATCTAACTTTACTTATAACCCTTTCAAAAAACATCCTACTCTTGGTTATAATAAATATACAAAATTTTATTTCCACATACAAAAGCCATTTCCATTATTTTTCAATTTTGGAAATTGATAAACAATTACTCTGCCCGGCAACTGTTTACAAACGTTTGGAAGGCGTTGTAAAAGTACCTGAGTAACTCGCTTGAAATTAAGTAATTTCAAGTAGCACATCTGTAATATTGTTCACTACTTAAATGTTCAGCACCTTAAGCGCACTTCCCGTTCGGAAAATATTTAATATTTTATCCGTTTTTTGACAAAAAATTCTTTTGACAGCTATAAAATATGTTCATATAAGTATTAAGCTGACGATTTTAATAGACGAAGAGGGTTTGGACTCCAAGTATTGCTTGGTTGAACGCGATGTTGCGCGTGTTGCCTGTGTACCTCATGCAGCAATTCAAAAAATTTGCTGTGACATTCATTAATTATTTTATATGGAATACTCGGCATAGCCACGTACACGTTGGCGACATGCAACACGGCGACCAGATGACCAACAGACAAGGCGACAAGACATCAGCGCTCTAGCAAAAACGGGAGAAGAACGCTGAGCGCCGGATGTGGTGTAATGCCGAGCGAGCATGTTGTCACATCAAATTCACGAAGGCAGGTGGAGGCATCGGAACTGATAATGAAGCGATGCTCGAAACGGTAGACAAAGCCTGAGATGCCTGACGCTTGTAGGCAACGATTTCACTTTGCAATTGGAATTTGTGTTGCATGTCTGTGAGTTTAGGCGTCTGGATTAAGTTGCAACCAACGAAGCAACATATTAAAGTAAATTTGTCCTCGTTGTCAATTAGCACAGCAACAACGACACATTGATGAGAAAAAACAACATAACGTTCAACTGTTGCCACTGTTGCCAATTTCGGTAGCGGATTAATGCCAGCACGTACCTAATTGCAGTCGCGAGCATTGTAAAGCGTCAAAGTGAAGTGATGCATTTGGTGGTGCGTGTACCAGCGGCTAAGTCTTGTTGTTATTCTCTGACTTGATGGCGCCCACAAATTTAACGGTTGCCAAGCTGTTTGGTCGGTTTTCAACCATACACACCTACTTACTTAGCAGGAGCAGATTAATTGTCTACACATGTATGCACTGGGGAGCAATTTTTCAATGAACGCTTTACCTTCCTTCAATGCGATCGCCACTCATTCATATTGGCGCTGTAGTATTCAGATTGTTTATAGCTCCTCCTTGAAAGTTGCAAGTCATTGCAGTGGTAAAATTACCTCGGTCATCTGCAACACTTCAATGCGACGAAGTAGGCAGCCGAGCATGGTCAATCACTGCCTGCAAGGCGGTAAACAGCTGATCGGGTTTATTAAGTGAAATTAAAGAGATTCCAATAATGTGGCTTTATGAAAGACTCTAGCGAAAATCTTTCGTCTGTGGCTAAGCAGCAGAACGAGCCCGGCAACTTCGGCGCTTTGTTGAATTTGTAAACAAATGTTGAGCGAGTAAGTGCCACAAAGTGTGGGACCGAAAGGCATTAGTCACTATGAAAATATGGAGTTACATGCCGCAAACATTGAGTCATCAAGCGGTAGTCGTCGGCGGCAATAAGTGCCTTCAAGAGAGCTGCGTTTGCTGTTCTGGCTGTCTCCACAGCAGCAACAGCAGCAGCAACAGCAACCATTATGATCAATGCAACAGAACGGCGCCTTAAGTGGCACACACCGGCGGGCGGGCTAAATCAAGTGGTCGTTCGAGCCGCTGCCACTTGCACTCATGCAATCGCCACAGACGCTGCCACTTTTGACATTTTGCTTCAACGCACAGTCGCTGGCGGGGTTAGAACTGTTTATTTTGTTTTGGCGCTGAAACCGTGGCATACCCGGTCGTTGGTGTTGGTGTTGGCATTTTTCGGTTGCTCTCGAGTGTCGCGTGTAAATAAAACACCGATCAAATGAAAACAAGCACAATGACAACAAAATCACTAATGATGTAAAATTAATAAACATACCTACAAACAAACAGATTTGTGTGTGTTAGTGCTAGCTATAAAGGAACTGATGATGGAGAAGTTGCAACGTCAGCCACTTGGCGAAGTAGGTCCAATGAAAGGGTTGTAAACCTTCAGCTGTGTGGGTGGGCAACCAGGAAGGTATTGTGTAATGGAACAGACCACATAATCATACTATAAAACATAGACTTCTTCACTTGCTCCTTCTTTATTGACATATATGTATGTCGTTTACGTCATTATAGCCGAGTTAGCAAAAGCGCGCCAGGCGTTTCTTCTTGGTTTGGAAATACCAAGTGCATTCAGGTCCGTCTTCATCTTATATCTATAATGGACAGGAGATATTCTGCTTCTTATGTTTCCACCGGCGAATACTCCATCACAAACTTGAGTTTTATCATCCATTTGAGCAACATGAAATATCTAGCGTAGCTGCTGTCCCTTGCTTCGTTGAATTACATATATCCATATCGCAGTATATCTCGTACAGCTCATATTTTTACCGAATTCGATACAGTGTCGATCCCTCTTCACGAATCTTTTCAAGATTTGCCACACTAATAAGGCCCATAAAATTTCTGGGTCTTATAAGAGCTGGCTCCAGTCTTGAAACCTTCTGTTAGTCGCCACATCTTTTCGTAGAATTTTCGAGCATTACTTCCTTTGGTCAGCTTTTCAAGCTCAACTTACTAACGTATTTCGGTTTCTTTCTTTTCCTCTGCAAATGCATCTCTCTTCCCTCTGTAACTTTTGTTATCTGCTCCACCCTGCTCGTGTTGTGATCGTTCGCAACTTTGCGATAGGCCGTCTGCTTTCTCTTCACTCTGACAGGGCAGTCCTTATCGCAGCAACTATTCGTTTAATCTTTCCGAAAACAAATATTTTTGATTGCAGTTGCATGTAAGGAGCTTCAAATGCCGTGCCACAGTTTCCTTATTATGAATTGCTGAGTCGAGTCAAGTGCAGCTTCTTGACGTCGAACCTTTCTTGTGTTGTTGACCGACACACTTTGCTGCACAGAGGCCAGTGTATATCTTGTCAAAAATCTGGAGATATACAGTCATCAGCACGATATGTTCAATTTGGTTTTAATCTTTTTGTTCCGGTTTTTTCCCTGTAATCCAATACTAAAAAAACCTGGTATTAAAGTTTCTAAACACAATTGTGACAACCTGCCAGCACTATTTGTAGATACCTCAAACTCGGCAAAGAAACTCACATTTCCATGATGTATGGGCTTAAGTTTATTTTCGTGTTCCAATTCAGAACATCCTTTACTATTTCAAGTTTTTTTTTGTTTTTAAATGAAGATAAGAAACGCTTATTTTCCAAAAACAAAAATAAAAAAAAAACACTTAATACACGAAGTATGTATGATCAAATGCTTTTTCTTTCCACGCATTTAAACTTTTTAGTATATAACGTTATTATTAAACTTCTATTTACCTTATCCTCAGACATTATTTATAGAGCCAGGCCTTCAGAATTGTATATTATGATATTTAGTACATAAACAATAATAATCATCAGAATGTGAAGAAAAAGTATTAATAATCCCTAACTACAATTGTGGTCATAGTTGCATGGTCCGAATTCTTAAAGTAAGGCCTATAAGTGGTGATGTAAATAGAGGTTTTTTTTTTTAATCGTTTAAACTTCTGTAAATAATATATTTCGCTTGTTTCGCTCAACTTATGGTGAACATATTTGGCCTTACTGCGCGTACTATTAGCAACACCATCACCCATTATGAGACCGAGCAGCCGTAACTGAGAGTGTACACGAAAACCATGGAGAGTTGATTCATGGGAGTCCGATTGTTAAGATTGAGATTAAGACTTTCTAGATCTTAAATTAAAAGCGTACAAACTACAACTTGGCCAAGAACTGAACCCGCTCGACCCTCCCAAGCAACATCGTTTCACTCTATATACTCCTGAAAAGTTCCAAGAAGAGATCCAATGTTTTTAAGTAAAATTTTGCTCAGCAAAGGATCCCATTTCTGGCTCAATGGGTATGTAAACAAGCGAATTTGTCACATTTTGGACGAAGAGAAACCTGAAGAGATTCAAGAGCTGCCATTTCATCTAGAAAAAACAACGGTTTAGTGGGGTTTGTGATATGATAACCCTGATAACCGACTATTTGATGTCTGAAATTGAGGCTCGTCATCGTATGGTTTCCACAAAACGGCGCCAGTTAACACACATCGCATAAATCAATGGATTTATTGAGAGAACGCATGGGTAAGCAGATAATTTCACGTGTAGGGCCGGTCGATTGGGCATCCAGATCGTAAGATATCACACCGCTACACTTTTTCCTGTGGGGATATTAAAAGTATAAAGCCTATGCGGACAATCCCTTACATCATGCTCCAACAAATCAGCGGAATTTGTAGTCAACGGATAGACCATCTGAGACGTAGCTGAGGAAATATTTGAAAGTGATTATATACAAAATTTAAATGTCAAAGAATATTCTTTCGTGGGATAATAAACATTCCCCACTGAACTGAAACTTCTTTGTTTTTTTCTTTAAAAAACCTCGAAATGGATCACCCTTTGATATCATTGTTTATAGAGTTCGACGTTAGTGAACGCCTCTAATTATTTCTAATTTAGCTAACAGCGCAAAATTATTTGTCAGCTGTGTATAAATACTGCTAGAGATTTAAAAATAAGTTTACTTTTTTTTCTACATTTGGGTAGAGATCAAAATATGGGCTGTAAAAACATACCGATATGTGTCACAATTTTTTTTTTTTTTTTTTTTTTTTTTTTTTTTTTTTTTTTTTTTTTTTTTTTTTTTTTTTTTGTCCTACTACGTACATATGTACTATATATGCGCAGGAAGAGAGAATAGTGAAGTAAGTGAACAAGTATCGAGTTTAGAATCAAAGCTACTTAATATTCAGAAATCGTACAGCCTGATATTGATTGACATAACTTTTCGGTATACAGAAAATTTGCTCAACACACGCTTATACCGGAAGCAGGGTGAAACACGTACATCGCCCTATACTACATAGTCTGTACATAGAAAGAAACATATTTAGTGGTTAATGTGACTTACACTGCTACGCGTTTGGCGGCATTAGGCCAGCGCTAGTAAGGAATGAAAAGAGCTTCAAATGGCTAAATGGAATAGTACGGAGCGATTTCAGTTGTTGCCACTTAACGAACTATACTTCTTATGTATACATACATACATATTTACTATAATACAATTTAAATTTCAGTAACAATCAATACTCCTATTGACTCAAGTTTAAATCAACTCTCCGTAGACTGGAGGACAGCAGAGAGGCCGACACTCTCGCCCTTCTTTTGCGCTTTGCTGCTTTGTGCTTATTGTTTTCCTTTGATGAAATTAACGAAGATAACGGTATAGTGGACTCCTTAAGGGTTTCAATAGGTTCAGCTCAAACAATGCGTATGCGATTGTGCAGGCAAAAGTCGCAACAAAATCCCCAGACGATTTATTATACCTATTTGACTGACAGCTTAAACGGGCTAAATACTAACAAAAAAGCCAGTTGCGCTCAGCAAGACAAAAGTCAAAGATAAAAGCAAAACAGGCAGCATTGTTTTTGCTGACTGCTGCATTAAAAGCATAAACAGCGAAATGCGCTTGCGAATGGGCTGCGCTTGTAGAACCGAGCCGGTACAATAGCACAGGGGTTAACAAGTGGCCGAATGTGTTACCAAAAGTCAATCACAGCTCAGCCGAAGCAGTCATTGAGCGAATTATTCGTTTGCCCACCAAAAATCATCATCAACGCATTGGTCGTCTCATTCTACACTTCAAACTCAGTTTGAGCACCATCATTCACTGAAAATCACTTAGACGGATCGCAAAGATCCCGTCAGATAGACAGACAGACATGAGGACCTACAAACGAATGTTGCCATCCAAATGCCTGTGCTGCGTGCAAGGTCTCACGTGTCGCGACTCCTGCTGTCATTACGTGGCCTACATTGTCAATATATTTAAGTGTGAATGTTTGTATGAGCATTTGTGCAAGGCGTAGGGTTTGTATGAAAGTTGCAAAGCTGTCAACAAAAGCAACATTTCGGAGCAGTGCAGGGCCAATCCCACGCCAAGTTCGATCGTCAGACTGCATCCACGCATCGCTCAATGCTTGCAACATAAATCGTCAACTGTCATTTTCAAGAAAAATCATTTTTAGACCTGAGGCAAATATCAGCACAAAAGTGAATAAGTAACAAATTAGAGACGAAAAAGCTCTTCAAACACATTTTACACAAGGAATGACTAGCGAGTGCATTGATATTAGAGACATACATACATTTATAGATAATCATACCTACATACATATGTATGTAAATGCTTGCAATAGAAAGACGTACACATGTGAAAGTTTAACTGATACCCGCACCGAAACTTCAGTGCAAGTTCGAGCGAATAATAATTCAATATTAGATCATGATAGAGAGTCACTAGTTATAAGACTCAGGGTTCTTGCCAAAGACTTGCTAATTTTTTTTTTTTCATTTATCAAAAATTTCTCTCGCAAAAAAAAATTATTTTGCTCATTTGATTAAGGACAGCCCTTAATTACTATGAAAACCTGTCAATCAGTTTCTTTACAGAAGCTGCTTAGGACGGTACACCTCAGTAGTGTGTTGTGGTTTTTGCAATGGATAAAAATATCGAACAAAGAATTTGTCTCACATTTTGTATTTCTCACCAAATTTCGTGTACGGAATCGTTGCAAATGTTGGAAAAAAACTTACGGTGATTTCGTTTTATCAAAAACACAATCCTATGAGTGGTACAAAGCCTTTCAAGACGAGAGATCGTCGAAGACATGGCTGGTTATGAACGACCTCCGACCTCTTCAGCTGGTGAAAAAATTAAAAAAAAAATGCTGAAAATCGTCAGGCAAGTGTTAGAGAGATTGCATAGAGCTCGACATCTCTCGCGAGTTCGGTCGAATGATTTTGATGGATATTTTATTTTAGGGATGAAATGTGATTAAGCTCGTGGCCTTGAAGAATATTCACTGTCAAATTTCGTGAAGATGATGATTTCTTATTGTGATCCAATCCGGAAATATAAGCATCTTTTGGTATGAACTGCGCGTGCGGAAAATTTCAGATCGATATCTCAAAATCTGGGGGACTAAATTAAATTATATTACTAATAGTACAAACTCACATTCACATCAGTTCAAAAATCAAATTGTGGTCGTAGCGTCGTACACTTTAATGTCATTACTCCTGTTATATAACTAGCTGACCCCGCAGCCGTTGTACTGCGTGAAATTATGTGTTTTGAAACGAAAAGAAAGTTGAATTTATATTGCGATGAAATTTATTTGCGATTTTTCTACATTTTTTTTTTAATGTAGCGCAGCTTGATGAACAACATTTTTTGGTTTCTTTTCTTGTGCGTTAATGTACAGAGAAGATGGGTTTCCACTCGCGAACACGCCACGTATATCTGGACTAGTGAAAAACATAGCATTTCCAGATTTATGCCACATTCTTCTAGCGACTATTCTTGTGTCCTGTTGATTGATATCTCAAGTGCGATTTTCCCTAGAAACTGAATACGTTTGATAACTGCCTTGTATTAGATAACTGCGTCTCAATCAGTTGGGTTCCATTACACAGCTTCGGTGCATGAAGATTGTGAAACATAATAACGACAGATCCAACGTAAATGATGCGGCGGCATACCAAGCCTCTTCACAGATTTTAGAAATTCCACTGGATAATTCACGGCTTCGTATCTTTGGCAGCTAAAATTGCGCGTGCACTCAAACAATCGTAGTCACGACAATTTGGCCAGTGTTGGCATAAATATTCGTGATGAGTTCATCTTGCCACCACCACTGGAACCGAAATTTGCCGATTTCCAAATCTTAGCGGCAATGTCATTTTTACCGAATCCCATAATTAAAGGCTGTGTGTTGAAATGATCTTTGCGAAAAATGTGCGAACCTCAGTGGCATGTGAAATAGCCAAATGTGAATCATCGTTCGTTTCCAGTGATTATCAGGTTCCAGCAACTGCAACTGCTGGCATGCTTCTCAAAAAGTTGCACATACAGTACCATTCACAATACGCAATGACTTCAAAGAAGTTAAGAGGGGAGCCTGTTTGAGAGGCTTAAAAAAATCGATTTTTTTGCCGATTTTTTGGGAGTAAAAGAAATAATTGATTAAAGCGAAATTTTTAGGGTTTATAGTTATATATTTAAACATCATTCACAATTGTTTTTGAAATATTTCTCCTAGTTAAAGTAAAAAAATTACAAAAAAAAATTTAAAATTAAAAAAAAAAATTTAAAATTAAAAAAAGTGATTTTTGACCAAACAAATTTTACTTTATGTTGTTGAAAAATATGTTCAAACTTGGCTTTTATTAGTTTTCTTTTTTGTAGTAATAGAAGATAATTTAATGCCAAAGATAATAAACTTTGCCCCAATTCCATACGACCTTTATTTTTTTTTTATGTCCTGCCCGTCAATTAAGAAAAATCGTTAAAATGAAATATTTCTGTTAGACGCTCGGTCACTATTTTCCTTGTAGCTCCAAAATTTTTTGAATTCCCATCGATAATTTTGGGGACGTATTCATAGAATATTTTTAAAGAGATTTAAGCAAAGAAAAAATTCGAATTTTTGAATCTTCTAAAGCAGGCTCCCCCTTAAACCGCGAGACGCACCACAGTTGGAAAGCATTTCATGAATTGCCAAAGTAAATATCGTACAAAGTGCTTTATTG
Source organism: Bactrocera latifrons (assembly GCF_001853355.1). Classification (NCBI taxonomy): domain Eukaryota; kingdom Metazoa; phylum Arthropoda; class Insecta; order Diptera; family Tephritidae; genus Bactrocera; species Bactrocera latifrons. The sequence continues at coordinate 394,517 of NW_017535230.1, forward strand.
CAGTTCACCATCGACCCAATTGATACTTACTGATCTCAACTTGTTCAAGGCCAATAATCGACATGTTGCTTGCTTTGGTGATTTATTCGATCGATTTTTACTCAATATTGACATGAGTTTTGAATGTGGATATCCATCATTTTCAGTGTACGTGTCCGAAGGAATTTATTGTCAGACATACCGAAGTAGGATTGTGGTGTCTGCAAGGTCCATGAACCATATTGCTTTTCACCACTTCGTCGAATTCTAGATCTATCTCTGGATGAGAAATTTCCTTAGGAATAATTTCATCAATTTGATCTGGGCTAACCACCATCTCCATCCGAAAAACTCTTTCTGCGTGCGGTAAACCTCTTTTTTACTACTCAATAGAATACATCCAGTGTCTAACAGCACCATATATACCATAAGATGCTTCAAGATAAAGTCCGTCAGACATAGTAACTGTTGTTTGAAAAGTCGTAACAAATTTCAATCCGCAATTGATGACTTTGTGCGAAATACACATAAAGTTTTCACTGAATAATCTTCAGTAATTTTTCTTCTGAGTAGCCGAAATAAAAAAGCAAGCGACCGGAATTGAACGATTCAAATAATTTACAAATCAAAATGTTGAAAAACAAAAGAAACAAAAATTTAAAAAAATGTGTATTGAAAAAGGTAACTTTTTGTAATTGTCCAATTTGCCGACTTTTCCTTATGAAAAGTATACAGATTTTCTTTTATTTTTAAACCTTCCCCGATCCACAGCAAACAACCTCCGAAAATTTCATCAAGATTGGTTTAGCCGTTCTCTTAGCGTTACTAACAAGCAAACATTCATTCGTTTGTACGGGAAAAAGAAAAGGGCTGCTAGGGGTTTTCCAGCAATTATTCGAATTTTTCTCGCCGTAAAAACCATCCGTGAACCTCAACGAACATTTTATAAAAAGAATTGGCAAAATTGGTCCAGGCGTTATTGAGTTATGGGCTTAGCAACACATTTTGCGATTCATTTTTATTTATAAGAATACGCATGTGTATGTGACTTTAAAATAGTCATCTTCAACATCACTAAAGATATCGGAATATAATTTTTATAACAAAATTTTTGAAATAAGTCAGTATTTCAACAAATCCCATTTAGACTTACCTATGTGTTAATGCTAAATATACCAGAAGCCCAAACACTGAATATAATTTCGCCACGTTTCAAACATAAATCGAAATTTGCTGCTGCAATTTCACGTTCGATATTCGTACGAAGTTCATCAATCGTCGCTGGCTTGTTGGCATAGACCAAAGACTTGACGACGTAGCCTCTCAGGATATAGTCTAACTTTGTCAAATCGAACGACCGTGGCGTTGACTGGGATAACACGTCCACTCAACCTGGGTTTCAATAAGTTGTTGCTCAGCCCAATTCACGAACATACAACAATTTTGGTGGTCAAGCGGCTTCAGTTCTTGTGTCAAATCAATCTAGTAAGGATGTAGGAGAAATTTTTTCCAAAAATTTGCCACAACGACATCACAGAGCTGCTCAACGCTTTAGAACGACGTGTGGGAGACTGATTTGGGTCTTCATCAATAGATGTGTTAGCGGCAGCAATATTCTTTATACTAAGGGCACTTCTTTGTCTCACTGGCTCGGCAACATTTTGTAGTGTGCCTGTGGATTCAAATTTTTCCACTAGACGCTCAATTATTCATCTGACAGGACGTCGTGGACCACAGATGGACATTATATATTCATTGTATTTAAACGAAACAGAATAAAAACAAACTGGAGAACTTAAGTATTGCATTAGATATGAGGATTTAGGAGAAAGATTCAAGGATTTCGAACATTGTTGAGTCCGACTTGTCATATGGAAGGCAAACTTACCTTTTCTCACCAAGAAACTACTCATTTGTCGGAAACGCCAATATGGGATAACTCAGCATATAGAAACCATACAAACTTATCGAACAAACTCAAGTCCTTTATAGATTTTTTTCCTTGCCGATTTATCTTCACAAAGTTTGGCATATTTTATGACTCAAAACAACGCTAAAAACTCTGAAGAGTATCTCCACGTCGAATTACTACAGCATATAACCGCCATTTAAGCAGACCGATCGATATCAAAAATAACTTTTTCTAACCCTTTTTGCTATAAAAATGCACCGGTGAATGGTATCATAGCTTCGATGCAGCTGAGCTTATTGATTTTTCTTGTTTAAACTTCAGGACTTCTTCACGGGTTATAAAAGAAATGAAGACTCCAGGTGCAAAAATAAGATTCACAAATTGAATAACGGAATTTGGTTTTTTGTTCGTTGGGTATAGTTTAAGCGCCACATATTTGCCGTTCAACCGTTTGCCCTTGCGATGGCCGTCCTCACTTACTCATGGGGAGTTGCGCGTGATTCACTCGAATTCACGAGCTTAATGAGGCGCTTTGAATCACGCAATGCCGAAAAGGAGCTAAAGGGAATATTTAGCCGAATTGTGGGCTACTTAAAGATCTCATTAACACCATTGCGGTCTTAATAAAAGCAGCTTTACAACCAAAATCTTTGATGTGGACATTTACGAAAATACTCGTATGTACCAACGTACCTACCCATAAGTATGCAGATACTTAGATATACCATACATATATACTACATATGTGAGCATCACTTATTTCTAAGCTCATGAGTTCGCAATCGCACACACACATATGTTATAGGCATATGGATGCTGTTGTAATATACAGGTATAATACAGACATTGTTAGTACAATTAAAGCGGCAGATTCACTCAAAGGATCCCGAAGCTCTACTTGCGGTGATCTACCAGACTATGCCGATCTAAGGAATAGTTTCTGTACACCTTCTCCGTCGGAACGTTAAACGCCATTGGCTTTGAGTGTGTATATCGACAAGTCCATACACTCTGTCTCTGCAACCGTCTTATTGAGCACTGGTGTACGAGAATACCGATGCAGTGGCAGGCAGTTGGCGCTTTCTTGTCTAGGCAAGCTAGTATTTTGTAAAGATTATCGTGCGCGCTGGTGACATTAGCTCGAGTATAATTAACGTTTGGTTTGGATGCAAATTTAAAGGAATGGAGTTAATTAGTTACAATTTTTTTGTTTCTTCATATGGTGCTTAGGTGTAAATACATGCAAATATCTACATACATACATACACATATGAGTATAATGAGGAGGCAAACTATAAACACAGATTTTCTGAAGGAAATGGGTATTACTACCACACTGTTCAGGCGGATTAGTAGGCGCTATCGTGATTCAGAAGTATAAAGACTTCTAAATATTTCGGTTAGTGTGCAAGAATTCTTCCACCATTTCTTCTACACTGTCCTGTAAATTTGCGTTCTGTGCTCTTTATATTAGGAGCTGCTAACAAATTTATTAAGTGTGATCGTGATCATTTTTTGATGATTGAAAATGTACAAACATTATATAAAAGTTTTTACCAATTTTATAACGGAACGTTAAACAACAAACGAAACATGAACTTCGGCTGCTATATACTTCACAAATATAACAGTTACTATACAAAAACTAGATTTCGACCGGTCAGTTTGTATGATATTCATATGCTATTTTTCCCAAAAATGAGCAATTTATTTGGTGGAAAAGGACGTGTACAGAGTTTCAGATCGATTCCTCAAAAACTGCAGCACTACATAGTTCTCGAATATACAGTTGGACATGGATGAATCGAGCATTTATATATATTTTATAGGATATCCGACGTTTCCTTATGGCTGTTATAAACTTCATGGCAAAATTAGTACCCTTTTTAGGATATAAAAATCATATCAGGCAACTTAAAAGACTGTGTTCAAGACCAGTGAAAAGATTTCTATACTCCTTATCTTTACCATCAAGTTATTTTATGATTAGACTGATTTGTGTGCAAAGCGGTATTGCAGGAAAATCTAAAGCTGATGAGTTTGCAAGAACAGGTACTTCTGACTCAATAACTGCGGAATGGAAACGAGTAGGTGCTGCAGTGTCTTCTTGTCATTCAATAATGGATCGTTTATGATCCAATCAAATCAGCAAAAGTTGGTCAATAACAGTTGTGCAGTTGAACGGGCCTTTTGACCTGTACTGAATCGTAAGATGTGTAGGGAACTCTTCGCTCCAAGCAAAGTCCACTAGTCCATAATTTATTGGTTCTAACCAGATGCTGGACACAGTCCGGTCGGGGTTCTTGCAATAAGATGGAATATCTCATCAAATACCAGATATATTAGCTGGATGGAAGCAGGTGAGATAGAATAATTTCAACAATGCCTTTTCGAATACCACGCCTTTGCTGAATCAAGGCAAACACACACATCTCGGATAGCATACTTTTAGTTGATGTGAAGGAAACAGAAATAACACACCTACTACTACAAAGCAGATTTGTTATAAGTACGTTCACGATATTTTTGCGAATTGCTTCACAAAGGAGTATATGTAAGAGTCTAAGAGTGATTCTCCGCCATGCTGAAGGTACAGCCATCTTACCTAACCTAAGTTATGGGGACAAGGTATTGAATTGCGTTTTTATAATATCTTTAATGAGCCATAGCTTTGTAGAAGGTATTTTATAAAATGTGATCAATACAAATTTTAAAAAGGTTTAGGCATGTAGAAGAATAATGTTATGGAATATTTCCCAAATTATTTTGAAGTATTTCAACAAAAAATTTTAGACTATTACAAAGCATTTATGTATGTGCACTACGCTTTGATCCGATAAGTACCCCTAGAGAGTACTCTGCGAGGAGTGTCTCCGAAATTGTCTTAATATTGGGCAAACAAGAGTTTTATCCGAGTCTCATTCATTATATTCGCTTATATTCCTACCGTGAACGCTCAATAACTGAAGACCTTTTAAGTCTGCAATATCGGTAGTTAACTTGTTATGTGAAGGAAATTTATATTATATAATATGTGTTATAGGAAACACCTTACCATGTAATCTTAGCGATACTGAAAATTAAAATTCAAAGCCAAGCTTTATGCGAGTTATTTTAAAGGTAGAAAATAAAATGAAACACTTTCTACTTTAACTTTCGAAAATTGTTTATTAATTATTCCAAAGGAAAGTCCGCACTTCAATAACAAAGTAGTTGGCTATTACTGACTGTCCCAAAACCAAGATAGTTTGAGCGTTGTGTCCACACCGAATTCATAGTTCAGATACTTTGTGATTCGGTCACATTGCTTTTGGCAAGTAGCGGAAAATGCATTCATTTTTTATCCCACCCCCGTACAGTCGTCACGGCCGTCACTGCTAATCCCTATGCCAACAAATAGTCGGCGGACAATTTTTTATACATACACATACTCGTTTCTTTCCATATGTTTTCGAAAAGACAAAGTCTACATTCATCTGCAACGACCCAAATATACACTCCCTTTTCTCGGCCGTAAACCATGTTGTTTACTTACAGTTTTTTCATGTAAAATTAGATAGGTTTGTTTTTAATGTTTGCTCAAGCAACGAGCTGTTTCCCTATTTCTGCAGTTGGTGACTTGCGGCTCTAGCACGTGGTTGCGGTTTTTGCAAACGGTACAGCGATGTCACAAACTTCCCTCGAAGGTATTTTCACAACTGCGCGATTGTGGCATGCAACAGTGTTTTTACACATGTCCATACGGTCATACATAACTCTGTGTGTGGGTGTGTGCTAACAATTCTAATAAGAATCTGCGTTTCAGGCGACCTATCAGTCGCTCGTGCGCTCCGGGTGCCCGCCAAGTGAAATTGTCTGTCACGGTTTGACAGCTCAAATCGTGCAAAGTCCTCGCTGCAGCTGTGCGAATTTAAAAAGGGTTGCATACACATAGATGTGTATCTGTGATTGTCGCTATGTGGACTTCGTAATCGAAGTCATATTATACTTTTATACTTCACGTACAAAAAGGTGCCTATAAACCGTTAAATCAATGGCACAGTGTTCCCAACGCAAATAAGTCAAACAAAAAAAAAATATATATTATGGCTTCTAAAGCTCTAATAGTGTCTATAAATTAGCAACCATATATCATATCCAAAAAAGATAAGGATTTACTTTGTGGTATAGGACTTAATAGGCCGGGCTTGTTAACTTATTTTTGGCATCTTTATTATCACAAAATAGTTCATACAATAAATTTTCTTGAGGTCATGCTCTAGCTTATTATACCTACAATGGCATGATAACGAATCGTTGAAATCACTCGGGTCTTATTTCGCAATTAGTACCCATAAATATCGCCGGAAGGTGTATGGCCGCGAAAATTGCTATCCGACCATGAGAATCTGGGATTCTAAAAGCTCACACCATTTGACTTTATTCCAGATCTTTTGGATCATGGAGTCGCCAAAAACATTTCTAGCGGCTTTTTCTCTGCCTACATACTTGAGAGGGAGTTGTGGGTGTATAGAAGCCGCTGGAAAAATAGCACAGTGAGCTTCAACTTCAACTTCAGACTTCCTGACTATTTCGGAGTCCGAGGTTGCTGGCATTAAGATAGCGCTAAGTTTACTACTTCAAAGTGCAGCGTCCTTCAGAGCAATGCGGCGATAATAGCCTTGAGCTCACTAACCGTACGTTCAGGGCTGATTAATGAATGCCTAACCTAGTTATCAATGGCATCGAGTTATTTTGTGTTAACGCTAGTAATGCTGTCAGAGCACTGCAAACTGCACTTATCTGTAAAGGAGTCGGTGCTCCTTTCTTCAGGTGTTTTCTTCTACTGAATAACTGGGTTTCGCGGAAGTTTGACCAACGCTGGGGTAGTATCCCTTCATCGGCTGTCGCAAAATCCTTTTGAACCTTGATCAATTGTATGAGTTCCAATTAATAATATGCTCTCAGCAAGGCTAGCCTCCCCTAAGTGTGGGCGTTCTAAGAGCCCATTGTTATACCCGAGAATCTTACAGGACGCCCGTTGTAGAAACTGTATGGAAAAAGACGAGGTGGAAACTTCTCACTCCTAGCTCACCCCTTGCTTTTTGACTATACTTTGTTTGCAAGAATTAAATACTTGGAAGCTCAACTAACTTTCAAATATCCCACCGATCATGTGGGAATAGAATTAAGCGCCTGAGTAAATTTAAATTGGCTACAAGAGGATATGCTTACTTATAAGATCCAACACAAGAGATCCATTTTATGGCCTCGCAATGGATCAGTTTTGCTCACTTTAAGCTACAAAATTATAATCCTTTCTACATGCGAAGGGCTAAAGTATATATTACAAGCCACTTTTAGGAAAAGCAAAAACTTTTATTTTTATTCTTTCCGTGCGGACCCACTGTGCGGCACACAAGTTTCCTAGCGTTCGTTCATAAAGTTAATCTGAAGTTAATTCGCTTCGGCTCAATTCAAACGACCAAACGACCGATTTAATGTCAACGAGGCGAGGCTGGCTCATGCGGCCTGGTGAAGCTGTCGCGCAAGAATTTCATTAAATACGTCTTTGGTCAACGGAAACCCACAGAAGCGCTAAAGGTACTCGTACAAGTGAATATTTAAGGATATCCGTTATACTCGTGTGTGTATATATACATATATACGTTTATTGGAAACATGCTTGTTCGGGGTGGCGTATGGATTGGATATCTGAACTTAATGAGAAATTTATAAGGTGCGTCAAGGGACAACTTTGACACCCGCGCAACCATCAGCACTGCAAAGTCACATCAACACAAACGATAGCAAATCAAACACTCACACACATTTGTACATACATAAATTTAGCAGTATGTGTGTGAAGCGTGTTAGCATTCAGCATGCGCCAGCATATTTTGCCTTTCGATTTCCCTACATGTCGCTGCGGCGATGATCGATCACATCGACATTCGCTTTGTGCCATAATTGAAAAATAATTACCCAAAATAAACAACAACACTGATATAAGGGAGTAAACGGAAAGTTGGCGCTCCAACGGCGGTTCTTGCTAAAAACTTGTACACATGTATGTGAAACAAAGAAATTTGTGCGTGTAGCCACAAATATGTAGTGTCAGGAACTATTTTCGAGTTGGAATGGTCCACATCTGCTATGAAAACGGCGGGCGCTTAAATTGCTGACACAATTTTTTCTAACTCTGATAAGCAGACGCAGCGCCTCAAGCGCTGGAAAATCCGTCATATGCGGCGCAGAGCCCAGCCAATTACTCGACTATCCATAATTGCCGCTTTCGCGGTGCAATTATGTGCCTCACCTACTCATCTCCTGCTTAATGTGAAAGCATGAATTGGCCGCTAGTTTTTATTTTGATTAACGTACAAATAGGCAGGAAATTACTTCATACAAGTATAAATATAAATTCATAGAAAAAAAAAACGGGCGTTATTTCCATTTTATGTGCAACACTTGTGCGCAAGTATATGTGTAGCCAATAGCTCGAGGCTATCGCTTCCTAATGACACTCCACCGCGCAGTATGTCGGCACTTCTCCAGTTACCACACAGCGCGCCTGCGGCAACACTGCGTTCTTCATTTTTGTTTTCGCCTATTGGCGATGGCATATCCTTAGCTGATCAATTGGGTTGACAATCGCTCTATGATACTTCAACGTTTCCAATTGATTTGGAAATACACACTTATATTTATTTATTCAGTAGTGGATTACTAATATGATTTGCCCTTCCCTTCGGTAATGATTGTACAGTATTACTTCTATACTTTACGCGCGCCTATATACATATGTATTAGGATTGTAGCTGAGTATTATGAGTGTCAGAGTTTAATTATACTGCCAATATTGTTAGTACGAGGTGTGATGATAAGTGCTGGTAAGGTAAGGTACTCTATATTCAAAGGAATATAAAATCAAACTATGCCACCATAATCATTCGTAAGATTATAATTATAAAATACATACATATGTTAACAGTAAATCTTACTAAAGTAGGGTTAGTAGCTTGACATAATTATAGAACTACGAATAATGTCTGGCACTTTGTTTCTGAGGAAGACCCCAATTTCGAAAACTTTATATAAAAAACAAAAATGGGGTCAAACATCATCAATGTATCCCTGCTTTTAAATAATCACATTATTTTGAATATAACGGTGTTTTCAATTAGAGCGCTACAAAAGTTATATAAAACAAAATCGGTTTGGGATATCAAAGAAATTCTTTATACCTGTGAAAGTACATTCGATGTCATGTATGGAATTCGATTTCTTTTGAATGACCACCTTGGGCGCTCTTGCAGAAGTCCAGACGCTGAACCCAATTTCCGACGGCTTTCAAGCATAAATCAGCCAATACGAAGCTCATTAATCGTCATTGGCTTGTTGGCATAGACTATAGATTTGACGTTTCCCCAGATTAAATAGTCAAACGACCTCAAATCGTACGACCGAGGCCGCCAATTGACTGAGCCATTTCGTGAGATAACACCTTCATCAAAATTTGTTTTCAATAAATCGATTGTGGCATTGGCTGTGTGGTTTGTGGCGCCGTCCTGTTGGAACCACACATTGTCCAAGTCCTTATTATTCAATTCGGGCAAAAACATTCGGTTATCATTAAGCGGCAGCTATTCCCATTCAGAGCTTCATCGTTGAAGATGATTTTACGATGAAAATACGGAACATTTTGAAGTTGTTGCTCAGCCTTAAATTGGACGTAGCGCTCTTAAAGTTGAGGCCACTGACTGCGAATTTCGGTAATAAATTTTAATAATTTGGACTCGTGGTTGGATCGCATATCTTTAACTGATAAAATGGCAAACCTAACTGAAGATAAATGTCAAAACGGGAAAAAAATATGGCGTTGTTTACTGTCCCTAGCGGTCTACTACTGTTGCGTCCTTATTGAAAAAGCCTATATTATATGCTACAAAGTATAAATATTAGGCTTGTTTACCTAAGGGTTATTTGTGTTACCTAAAACTAATCGAGGAGGATAAATAGTTATGCATATATGTACATGTATATCCGGCACTCGAAGTGTAACCAATTAAAAAAGCCATAAATTCGGGTTGGAAAGTTATTTTTATTTATTATAAAATGCAAAATGTGTGAAAAAAATCATAAATTTAGGACCAATTCGATTTTGCCTGATATGACCACCGTTTGCCTTAACTATGGCCTTGAGACATTTTCTTTCTTCAGCATTGCAAGACTGGTGTATTTTTTACTTCGGACCTTGCTCTTCAAAATGGCCCAGAGAGAATAATCCATTGGATTTAAATCTGGTGAATACGAGTGCCACTGTGTGGTCATAATGAAGCTCGGAACGTTGTTTTTCCGCCATTCGTGGTTCACTCGCACTTTGTGAGACGGTGCTGAGTCTTGTTGAAACGTCCATGGTTTGCGACTGAAATGTTTGTTTGCCCACGTCTTCAAAGCAGCCTCCAAAACACTTTCCCGATAATATATCGCATTAACTTTGATCACCAGGCTCGATGAAAACAATAGGAGAGCGCCCATCTGCGGTGGCAGCGGCCCAAGCCATTATTTGTGGCGGGTACTGCCTCCTGGTGGCCAACTGCTTCGCTCTCTCAAATCTTACTTATTGCTGCTTCGGTGTGAGATCATGGGCATTTTGGAACTTGTAAGGCTTGAGCTTGAGTTCATTTTTCAATATCCATCGGATGCTGCGGTCGGATATTTTCAATTATTTAGCCATTTGATTGGCACTTCGTCGAGGATTTCACTTAAGTCGCTTCTTCACTTTCCGAACCATCTCACTTGACGTTGCAGTCTTTTGATGACCACCTCCATGGCGTCTTGCGGTGTTACCAGTATCATTGTAAGGAGTGATGGTGCGATAAACAAAAACCTTATTCACATTAAAGTGTTTGAGTTTACAAACAATTGCTGGCTGTGAATTTCCAGCTAGATATAAAGCAATCACAGTATTACGTTTGAATTCCATCGCTCATCACTTTTTTTTTTTTGCGTTAACTTTAGGCAAAACGCTTTTGTACACTTGTGAACAATACTCCGAACTGTCGTTCAGCAAGTTTATAAACAGCTGATTCCAGTGCGACTGCTGCGCGAACGTTGTGAAGTCGGTTACAATTCGAGTGCCTGACCACTTGAAACCCGGCTGACTGATCTGTTAATCATAAGAAAGGGCTGTAACCGAATATTTCACCCTCTTGCAACTTACAAAGCAAAAAAAAAAAATCGATTTAGTCAAAAAAGTGGCGCATAATTTTTTTTCATTCTGGCTCCACTTCGTCAAACGAATTCCAACTTTTTTGTAAAACAAGTAATGCGACATTATTCTAGATTAGGAGGGTTGAAATAGCAGCAGTAATCAGATGCCAATTTTTCGAGACCCTTACCATCAGATATAAGTTTTGATATTTTTAATTTTTTTTTTTTTTTTGGATTTCTTTAATGTTGATAAATAACTTAGAAAAAATTATTAGTAAAAAATATGAATTGTGTTTTTTCGACACCTCAAAAATGATCAGAAATTCATGCCAGACAAAAATACCGCCTTAAGATAACTCACATTTTCGCCGATATATATTCGGTACAAGGTCAGTTGAAAGTTCGAAGATCTTTTTATTAGACTAAGGGAAGTATTGACCTAATTCAACCCATTTTTGACGCACGGACTAACTATTATTAGAGAAGGACTCACTCCGAATTGTAATAATACAACCAGGGTTACAAATAAAGTTTAGAAATTAATTAAATTAACATTCGAACTAATTATAGCCTGAACAGGGTACATTAAATTTGCCACGAAGTTTGTAACACCCAGAAGGAAGCGTCGGAGACCCTGTCACGTATACATATAAATGATCAGTATGTTGAGCTGAGTTGATTTAGCCATGTCCGTCTGTCTGTCTGTCTGTCTGTCAGTCTGTCTGTTTGTATAGTCTCTCAGTTTTAAAGAAAAAACAACATTTTCTCTTCAAGAGCTGCTCATTTGTCAGAACTACCGATATCGGACCACAATAACAAAAAGCTGCCATACAAACTGAACGATCGGAATCAAGTTATTGTAAAGTTGGCACAGGTTATTTTCTAAGATAATAATGTAATATAGGAAGAAATTGTTCAGATCGGCTACTATAACACTGAACGATCGAAATCTAGTGCTGGTATGGAAAACTTTTACATTTGACAAGATATATTCACGAAATTTGGTAGAGATTATTTTCTAAGGCAAAAGTTCGAAACAAATGCTTCCATGGCAAACTTCCTTTTTTACCGATAAATCTTCACGAAATTTGGTATGAGTTATTGCTTATAGAAATAATGTAATATCGGAAGAAATTGTTCAGATCGGATTACAATAGCATATAGCTTCGATGCAATTGGAACACATGGTTACTAAAATAAATGCGCCTGTGAAGGGTATATTAGCAGCCGAAGTTAACGTTATTTCTTGTTTTTTTATTCTGTAATTCCAAATACCGAAAAATTTTAATCCCAAGCATTAAGCTAAGAATTATGAAAAATAATTTGTTTTTCGATTAATATTTTTTAGCATTTGCAAACTTCATTCAAACAAAAAACAAAAAAATAAAAATATTTTAAATTTTTAATACCAAACAACAGGTATAATTTTTAATCAAAATGTTTGAATTAAACAATTCACAACTCTGACTACGTCCGATATTTTGGTTAAAAGTGAGATATATTTGTTTTATGCCGATATATTTACATACACGTCCTTTTAAACCAAGGAATCTTACACATATGTATGTGCCTATATCCGAACCGATATTGAACCACAAAGCATATAGCTGCCTTACAAACTGACTGATTAAAACCAGATTCTCTCATTTGCAATCTAGGGTATATATGTACATATATAGCTTCGGTTGAACTTTTTTTCTGATTTTCTCTTTCGTTATACTCATATCTGCTGCTGTCAAATTTTATGATAGTTATTTCGGACTTGAAATTATTTTGTACAATAAAATGTGATGACATAGATACGCATATAACATATACATACATATACATATTTATGTATGAAAGTATAATCGCACTCGCAAATTGCCCTAGCAAGCTTAATGGTTGTGCAATGCGAGGGAGTCAACTGCGGTAGTGGCGGGCAAAGGTTCACAATTCCCATATGAATATGCAAAACAGTGGAAATGAAGTCGTTGCTTCTTTTTTTCCGGGGTTGGTAATGAAGACTTACGTAGTACTTGTTATACTTAATTCCGGCGTGCCTACAATTATATACATTACGCCAATGATGATTTAGATATTTCCGAATGACCTTAGCCGCCTGCTGTGCGCTAGAAGCACGCTGCCGTACCGTCTCTGCGGCGCGCCCATCCAGTAAATTATGGCAATAAAAATGTATTCGAGCAATTATCCTTATTACAGCGCAATAAAGGCACCCGACAAACAGACTAGGTTTACCTATAAGACAGCGGCTGGCGGCGTCTACGATTGCTGCCAGCGACAGTTTCAGTTCGCCGAACTCGCCGCTCTCAAAGCGTCTCTCTCGCTATCTTTATTGAACTATTTTGTAATACTATGTTGGTTATGTTGGTTACGTTTGAACTCCCGAAATTATGGCCTTAGTAAGTAAGTAGTACAAGTATGCGGCTCATTTAGCTATGGTGCTGTGGCGTAATTACTAGCGAATACATTGAAACACTTCTTTATGGTTATACATCTGTAGAAATCTTAATTCTAATATCGCTTGGTAGCTCGCCATCGCTGGCTGGCTTTAATATTCGCTGTCGAATTTCAATTGCATGCTTTAAATCCCTTGGGAACTTTTATTAGCGCCTTTTAATGCGCTTGAAGCACGGTGCTAGTTACCAGTAGCCAGCATGAGCCAGTTGCACAGTGTGTCGTCTTTTATCAAATCAGAAATCAGAGAACTTAAGGAATTATTTTCGAAATTGTTTCCGTATGTTAATAGATATAATGCTTTAAATGATCGTTCGCTATAGCATATATTGTACAAATAAATAAATGATCAGCGCGACGTGCTGAGTCGATTGCGCCATGCGCATCTGTCTGTCTGTATATAAGCGAACTAGTTTTTGCGACATCGATTTGATTGTTTGCACACGTCCTTTCCTCCTCAATAAGCAGCTTTTTTGTCGGTACCACCGACATCTGACCACTATAGCATACAAACTTACCGATCTAACTCAAGTCTTTGTCTGCAAAACTTGTTATTTTGTGAATCGTATTATAGGTTCGCTGCAACCGAAGTGCTCCTGTTCAACCTTTTATTTATGATATTTTCTTGGAAGATTGCTGCACTGTGCTCCTTGAAGTCATGTGCTAAATTTTCAGCTTTTATTGCATCCATTGTTTCTATTTATTTCTTCAATTGTTGCTGTGCTCGTCCGTTCTTTCATCCTGATTAAGGAAAAAAGCAAGCATCTAGTCCATTTGCCAATTCACTGCGCTCTTCACACTTCGCGCTGTCACAGCGTTTCGGTAGTATTCGCTTTTCTGATGCATGTATGTATGTATAAAGTAGATGTACGTACACTCAACTGCTCTCAACCGGGACTAGTTTAGTCTGAGGACAGCTACTTTGTTTTGAACATTTCGTTGCTAGTTAAGAGACTAGCCGACTTATCTACTGCCTCAATTGTAATTGGCGCGTGCTCCTTTCTGTTTGACTATTTCAGTGCTTTCATAGCGAATGTTTAGCGCATAACGCCAAAGCACGCTTTAGATATTTACGCTTCGCTACTTTTGTTATTTATACATGTACATATATATTCAGCCTTATATATGTACATAACTCCCGTAAATTGGTTTCGTTAATCAGGCATCTAGGACTCAGTAGCTCCTCAAATTGTCTTCTTATATTTGTAAATTCAGCTATTCGCTTATAGATAAACATATTTGAAGGAACTATTTGATTGCAATGTATGCATAAATACATATGTACATATATAGATAAGATGTCAGCCGGAATTTCTACATACATATTTGTGTTCTTAAACGAGAAGTTTGTACCGTATGAATATTTCGCTTAACAACATAAAACACGTGTTAAAAAATAGTATGGCATATTTAATAATTTTAGTCTATTGTATTGCATAAAAACCGAACATTTTATACTCTTGGCACTTGCTGAGATTAAACCCGGGGTAATGCTATCAAATACAAAAGGATTGTTAGCTAGAATGTTAATAGAATCTGGTAAATATAGAAATTTACCAGAACACGCTCTCTATTTTTATTAAATACCTTACATTTTTCTTCTTCTTTAGTGACGTTGGCACCGCTGATCCGTGATCACCGGAAATTCCAAGAAACTGTGCGTGAATTCATCAAAAATCAGCTGAAATCATTACTGAAATTAATGGAAATGGAATTGAATATCTCCAAAACATCGATTTATCGCATTTTGACCACACATTTCGGCTTAACGGTTTGTTTTGCACTAATTGATTGACGACCAAAATTTGCTCTCATTGATCGACGCTTGTGACCGATTATTTGACCAAAAATGAAAGGAAGCCTTATGCAGGCGGAGAGGCCATTCAAAAGGCTTGCACCGGCTTACTGGCGGCCATACCGGCCAACGAGCTAAAACACTCTCTCGACATGCTTTTAGACCGTGCAAAAAGCTGTCTTGTAGCAAAAGAAGACTATTTTGAGTAAAATAAATTGAATTTGCCGAAACAACCATTTCTTTTGTATTTTTTTAAAGTCCTGTTTACTTTGGAACGCACCTTGTGTTGGGCGATATGGCAATATAAAGTCACCTGGAAGTTTAAAAATCCTTATTTAGGTATATAAGGAGGCTAAGAGAGGTATCGACCCGATTCAACCCAATTATGATATACAGATATATTGCACGCTATCATCAAAAAAGATTATATCTGAATTTCAATTATATGTCTCATACATTGACCGATATTTTCGGCAACTAGGCCTTGAACAATTCAAGTGGATTTGAACAATTTTTGGTATAAGATGGCATACTTTAAATGCATTATTTGTGCAAGGTTTTATACTTGATTTGTACTTAGAATATTGGGTGTGGGCATGGTTAATGTCTGATTTCTTCAAATTCACACTATCACATAGGGATGTCATGACCCCATTCGGTTGAAATCGGTCGGACGGGTCTTGAGATATGTGTTTTCACACAAAAGTGGGTAGTGCCATGCCTATCGACCAATTTTAACGCTGACTCCATTGAGGTCCTGTCATGCCATCTAGGTGGTAAATTTTAATGTCTCTGGCGTATTTAGTAATTGGTTTAACGCGTTTTTAGTACTTTTTAACAGTACCGTTATACTTGAAGTGAGCGGGATACGATTTCATTCATTTTCACACTGTCGTCAGGAGTTCTTTTAATATTTGGGTTGGGTGAATTTAATTGTTGTACTTTAGCTCTGGAGAGCGGGTCCACGCCCACTTTTTCAATATTTATTACCGGCAGATGCATTTCCAATAACATAAATGGGTGCAAAAAGATCTTAATATTGATTTTTTATCGGTCAGTTTGTGGCAAGAACATGATGTGTCCAAAAATTTCAGATTGATTTCTGAAAAACGAAGGCAGTAGTTGGAGTATGTACAAGTACAGACAGACGGACATGTGTAAATCGACTCAATGGAAATGCTGGTTTTTAAATATATATTATATTTTAATTGGTTCCCGTCAGGGTGTATATATAACATAAGTATTTAAAAAAGCCAGTTTGGGGCAGCACCATGCAGAACAATGCTTAAAAGATTTTTTTTTTTTATGATTTAAGATTTTTAAGATTTATATGTTGTTAATATAGTATATTATAATAAATTAGGGATAAACATATGAAGTTTAGAGCAAGGTCTATAACAATTACCTTTTTATTCAACGCTAAGGCCATGTCAATCTAATTTTATTAAAATGTGGAATATTGATTGACCGACGTGAACACTTTAAAGTCAGTTGGCAAGTTGGAATGGATGTATATCACATATATTTGGGCTAGATGAAGATTTTGACACATTATATTAACGTTTGGCAATTGCACAGTCTATTCGAGATTATGTTTTCACGTATTTTTGCGAAAATAATTCACAAACTCTCCGACATTTTGGTCACAAAGTCTGCAAAACTAATGAAAATCATTACGTGGGGGCTGAGATCCTTCGTGAACCGATTTCACACATTTTGGGTTTATTCAACACCTATAGTATATCCAATATTATATGTTCACAGAATTTTAAAACGGAAGTTTCAAATGCCCTTATAAATGTATGGGAGTTAGGAAATTTTTTCCGTTGGGAATTGGATACTTTTTGAGTTTCATTAAGGATGAAATCCTTATATTCGGTGTATGTCGGAAAATATTCCCTCTAAATCTCATTATGGCGAGAATTGGGATTTTTCATTATGGAATTCGATGTTTTTTTTGTTTTTTTTTTTTTTGTTTTTGTCTTAAATGAAAGCAAAATATATCAAGACTGTGATCTCCAAAAAACAAGGTCATTCTAAATCGACGAAGACACACTTTCATATACTTGATTTACAAATGTTTCATATTAGTTTCAAATTTTTTAAGCGATTTCTCCACAACAAACGTTTTCAAAGTCTGAACCCCTCATAACTTCAAAGCTACTAGTTGCTTTCAAATTTGTGATATTTTTCATTTTACAATTAACCGATTTGTACGTAAACAGTTTTGTTTTTTCCTTCAAAGTGTTCCCAAAAAAAATTTAATAATTAAATTCGAAAACCCCCATCTTACCTGGGTAAAGCGATTATTTAGCATATCTTTTTGAGTGTTTGATTTTAATTAATTAAATCAACCTTATTGTTGAGACGCTCCAGATTTCAAAAGTATACTTTAACTGTTTCATTAAAAAATCATGAAAATTGCCTTTGTTGTACACAAATTAACACGATGGATGCGGTCAAACGAAAGTTCTTTATGAAAGGTCCAGCTCAGGAGCTGGGATTTTGCAAAATTTTAGTGCGATCTCGACAAATTTTAGAAACGAGAGGGATAACTATTGGGCACAATATTTCCAAGGTATTGTTACAAGAATTTCATTGTACAATGAAGAAATCAGATTAAATTTAATTGTCGTATAGTTCTAAACCCGGTCTGGCCTAATTTTACCCTTTACCGGCACACATTCTTAACGGAAAAATATCAGAATTTCAATAATATATCACGGAGAATTGCCTATATTTTCTGTAAAATATCATATATATGTACGTAGGCACTGAAGTCTAACTATTCGATATCTGGAGGGACTTGAAGTGAACTGATTTCGCAGTGGCCTCATGTCATTTGAACCATTTTCACAGCTGCATAGGTGCTAGGAAGACTTCGTTTTAGTTAGTTTGGCTGGAATAGCAAAATAGTCGTAGTGCTATCACTGATCAGAATGGGAGGCATGCTGCCTGCTGAGCTCCTATAGACCGTAGATGTTCTTTGTTGGCCACTCTTGTGGAGTGGCGGCGCAGTCCACGAACTTAGTGCAGATTGCACAGCCGTAGAGGCTAAGGTCGAAGTAGTGCATTTCCTGGGTTTCGTCATCCCGATCCGTTATATACATACTATATGCGTATATAACTCTATATCTATCAATTAGTTTTAGGTATTACAAAAAACCGTTGGCAGAATAAAACTCTTATACTCTCTATAAATATGTCGCGAGCTTATAAAAATTGAATAATTTGTAAATTTGTTTAACGGCTATATTAGCTGCACATTGCATAAACGTGTAACCGAAGTATTATTGAATGCTTAAACCTACTGATAGTAGCTCTTGCTTTAAAGTGCCGCCATTTTCGCATTTCGACGGTGCGAAACTGTGAAACTTAATTACCGCTTTGAAAAGTCGGACGCGTCAGCTACCACAGTCAGCGAACGCATGCAAGTACATGCAGAGCACTGGATCCAGCGTCACAGTGTGTGTATGTGTGTAGGCCTGTGAATGGTATTGGCCCGGAGCAGTGCGACAAATGACAAAAACTAACATGAGGATGGCAGTGATGATGTCGGAGTTGTTGATCAAACGGAAAATGAAATGAAAAGCTCACACCTTCCATCATGCTGTGAAACTTCAGCAGCGAGCGAACTGGACCGGACCGGCATAGGATGGTGGTTGGCGGGCGCTTCGCGTCAACATATACATACACACATATGTAAGTAGGCTTGTGTCTACTGCTATATACGCGTCTGAATTTTATCGCTGGAAATTCGATTGTAGCTGATCAAAGGCAACGCACTTAAAAATGCTAAATTGAATTTTCTGGTCCAGCACCTCGATAAGAGCGCCACAGAACAGCCTAGTGGTCGCTGTAAGATACCAATGAAAGCGCTGCGAAACTTTGACAGAAGTATACAAGGGATATGGACTATTTTAGTGGCATACATATGATGCTAATTCAACGAGGGTTGATTATTATTGTTACTCTTCTAAGTGAAATAATGGTTACAAGCAACCAAATTGCTCATTAATGCGCTTTTGAGAGTTTTGAAATATGTTGAAAGAAGAGGCAAAAGCGGCTATTTTAAAATAATCATTAAATATTCCTAAGTGTGAAGTCGCTCAGCACTTCAACATAGCAACTTCACAACATTCTTTAATACTGACATTTTGTAAGCAATCACTCGAACAATGGTTGGTGCTGCTTTCGAGTGCTTCAATTGGTAACTTATACCGCCTCGGGTCAAATTACACACTTACGTATGCAACCGAAAGGACTCTCACCTCTCAAACATTTGACAATCGCTTTACAACCGAACTAACTAGCCGGTTCATTTGTTCGTCGAGTGTGACATTAGCAGGTACTTCACTTTATTTCGCAGACAGCGCGTGCATATGTGACATTTGCTCAATGGTAGGACATCACAAATAGACAATAGACAAGGCGCGAACGAGCTAAACAGTCGTTAACCACCCTTTATATTCAAAACTAAAGTAATGCGACTTCCACTTGTAGCACATACTTAGCACATATATATGGACACATAATATATACCTTTAGCCAGACGCTGCAGCAATAACGGCCTTTGCCGAGACACTTGGCTTAAATGCATTTCATTATCAATGATTAATGATAAGCATCGCCAGCCTTCGTCGGTTGCCTGCGTTGGCGTTCAACCCTTCTGAGTCAAGTTTCTGATAACTATTTTTCACGCCTATATCCGCCAGCACATTGACATAACGGACGCAAATGAAGCTCAAAGACAAACTCGCTAAATTGACAACATTCAAATAAATATGGAAGCAGCAACCAGTAAAATTTTCAGCAGTCACGTGGATTGCTGCCGAAAGGGTTGTCCTTATGTATGTATATATGTTTAGTTGTGTTTGTATATGTATATGGGTGTATTAAGAATTCTCACGCCTTGTATTGCGTTTCCGAAGCGGTAGCACCATCGCAGCTTTCAAACGAAGCTAAAAGCCACTTAATCTATTGGCAGACGCATGTTGCAACAAACGGCGAAAGGCTTAAAGCCACACTCAGCCGCACACGCAGTCCACATGAGTAAGCAAGTCTGGAGAATGGTGTCGCTGCACGCGCTAATGCGACAACTTGAGTCACAGAATCACTTAAATAATTGTTAAATTGTGGCGTTGACGCGGGCCACCGTTGGCGGAAGGGAATTCACTAAATTAATGTTATTTATGGGTGTTGAAAAAAAGATTATGAAAGGTGGGAAAAGTATTACAAATTTTTTTTATAATTCTTGGCATGAAAGCATGAAAAAGTTTGGTCAAGCAGTCCATAATTTAAAAGACAACATGACTAAGGCATTCACTAAGCCTACGTTTTCTAGATCTTTCATTTAGAAAGTCATAAAGCAATCTTAATTTCTCTCTGTGATTTCTAGCGACCTGGAAGTAAGCCGAAAGCTTCTCAAAACATAAGATCCTTATGTGCCTGAATTTTACCAACTCCGGCAATGGTAATGTCAGCCGGAAAAACATTCTTCAAATAGACAAGTCAGCGAGGACAGGCAATATATACCAAAGTCGGCAAAAGCAATATATAATGAAATTTACGAAAGGCCAATTCACACCTTATTGGCATCACATGCAAGCCAGAATTGAGTTAGTAACGACGATACATGCCGAAATTGCAGGTAAGTAGTCATGAAAGAGATGAAAAAGCACCTCCTATGCTTCTGTTATGCCTTATGTAGTACTCATCTTAAATATCTAAGAACTCTACAATTCAAGGAATCTAATGTTATATCAAATTTAAAGTACGCAAAAAACGTGGGCGTTGCGAATGGCGATTTATTCAGCTCAAATTAAACTGAATCTCCGACCGTTACATTTGACTAACCTAAACTTCTATTTATCTAATAGCCAACCTGAAAGTTTACAGATTTCATCGTTTCGGAATGACAAGTTATACTGAAGGCTTATGTAAAGAATCGACTGACTTAAACTTCTTTTCGAAGGTCTTATTTGTTGCTGGCGTTCTTGGACTGTAATATGATTTCTATACAACCAATTTCACCCGCTTCTTCCAAGTTTTTCGGGTACATCACTATAAGTTGCTTCCACTGAAATTTAACTTAGGTCATCCTAGCTCCTAGACCTTTCTCTATAACAGTAAAATCATATTCAGAATGGGGAAGGACTTCTCCTATCTCGCGGCTTCTTCAATCTACTGCTGGAGAAAATTTTTCGAGCTGCAGAGCTTAATCGAGCAGATATAATCGTCTATCAACAACAATCGTATATCTCAACAATCCCGCCGTTAGTTCAAGGGACTGGAGAAGGAAGCGCAGCAAATGTGTGGTGGTGCGGGGCCAAGACGAAATATGATGACAACATCTGATGTGTCGACGTCACGAGTTTGTCGTCCGAAAACGCTCCAGCTCTGAAAGTATTCGTCGTAGTACCCGCCTGGTAAAAAAAGAGAAAGAGAAAGACCTTCTCTCCGTTGGAGTGATCAGCTGCTTATCTCAGACCTAGCTGCACTTGGTATCTTGAATTGGCACCATTTTGGCAAAAGAGAAACTCGGCTATAACCGCGTAAGCGGTCTCTACGACTATAAAGTCGATAGCAGTTTTTCTATAAACCTAGTTACATATAAATATTGTATGGAAATTACCAGATTAAAATTTAAAAAACTGGCCTGTTTGTCTGTCTTTGACCACAGTATGCAGATCCAAAGTTTGAGGCTGATAATTGAATTGTTAAAATATTTTTAATATTTTTTTTTTTAATTTGTGCCATTAATTCTATCATATTTTCCAAATGGTTTTTCCTTTAAGAATGCTTGTTCTTCCATGCCATGACAATTAATTTTCTTTCTTTTAAGCTTTTAGCAATGTATGTCCATCCCGTTAGGCAATGCATTTCAATTTTGTCTGCACTCTGACACTAATCAGATTAGTATCGCTCGGCGCGTCGGCGAATTGATGAAATAAAAAACTGTGCCAACGCATTGGGTTACAGCCAATAACATCACCACCATGACAGCGCTTGCCATTGCGATACCGATCGAAATTGCGTTTGCGATTGCGATTTGTTTGATTGCCACTTGCCGCTTGCCACTTGCCCGTTTCGCTGCCACGTATTTGCCTATCTACTAATTCTATGTCTGTGTGCCTCCTCAGGCTCTATTACGTCTCGTCACGGCTGTTTGTCTGCTGCTAGCTAACTGGATTGACACCACTGATGGCACGAAAACTGGCGCGGACGCTGACGCTGCCGCTGCTGCTGGTGCTGTCTCTGACGATGATGAATATCAAGTGAATCCTTTTATGACATTAAAACGCTACAATACATTCTTGCACTTGCACCCACAATCTTTCGCAATCGCCTTGTGCAAACGTACATTTGCGGTAAAAAAGTGTGTACCATAAGGGTGGGCTTAGTTCTTGCATCCGAGCGCAACAAATTTTTTAGCATTTGGAAGCGACCGCATTTTCTTCACATATGTACTCATGTATATGGAATATTCGTTGTTCGCAGGGTGCTGATTTTAGGCCAAAGAAATAGTCTTTTAGTTCACTTCGAAATGAAGTTGCTGGTAATGGCATCGTCGCTGCCCTCACCACGTCAAGAACTTGTAATTGGAAGTGATGCGCAGTGGGTGCGCGTTGAGGCGCGCGAAATTCAGATTGATTGGCACTGATAACAGTGGCTCGAAATGTGCGACCGCGGCGACCATCAGATGAAAAAACAACAAGCACATCTACCAAACCTGTCGCATAATCAGTAAATCAGTCCGCAGATACATTCACAATTTACCAAATCTCACTGATTTTAGGCTGAGAATATAGTAGAGCGTCGTTCGTAAAATTTTATGCGAGCACTAACAAAGCGGAAATAACGAGTGATCCAAGTAGAGTAAATTTTTCAGTAGCTTTTCTTTGACAGATGTGGCCTGAGTCTCGTCAAGCTGTTTTTTTTTTTTTTATTCAGTATTGCTTGGCCTGAACAACGTTTAAAAATCTTTCAACTATATTACGAAAATTCACGTTTAAAGAATGTGTTTCGCGTGTTTCGCAACACCATAACCCTTCTTGACACCCAGCATTCTTTATTGGGCCGAATCGGACACGTTCAGCACGCAGGGAAGAAAATATAGCGACTCTTCAAAAGTTGAAAGAGCAATATTGTAACATTTTGAGCGAAGACCAACCTGAGGAGTTTCCAGTACTGTCATTTCAACTAGAAAAAATAACGGCCACTTGCTACTCTTCGCATCAATCCAAGGATTTATTGAGAGAACACTTCGGTGGGCAGATAATTTCATGTTTTGGTCCGGTCGATTGGCCCACAACATCGTGTGATATCACACCGTTAAACTTTTTCTTCTGGGCATATGTAAAGTCCAAAGTCAATGTGCTTTGATTCAGGCCTTGATGCTAAACATCACGCATGTCATTCGCCAGTTACTAGTCGAAATGCACCTACGAGTTATAGAAAATTGGATGGACTATCTGAGATGTAGCCGCGGCAAACATTTAAAAGCGATTATCTTCCAAAAATAAATGCCAAAGAACTTTTTTCGAGTAATAAGAAACATGCCCCAGTAAATTTTAAGTTTCTGCGTTTTTTCTTTAAAGAAGTAGGGAACCTCGAATTGAATCACCCTTATATGTAAAAGTGAAGAATTTTTGATGTTTTCCTGTATGCTTGCAATGCTAATAAATAACTAATAAAACATGGATTGTAAAAATATAAATTGCCTTTTATTACCACATTAAAAATTTCCTTAAAAACACACCAAGTTGAAAAGCCCCCTTAAATAATATCAAAAAACATATTTCAAATATAAAAGGCGATTGTTGTTTTTTCAAATTATTCATATAATCATTGAACTTTCTAACATGATAGCGCGCCCTGTATTTTTATTCTTTACACAAGATACATTTGGTAGACATGTATATGTATTATGCTTAAACATTTTTTATTCCGCTTAAATTCTGTGGTGTGAAAAATCCTTTGTGATGTTTCAGTGATAAGACACTATGCCTGTAGCGATAACTATCTTATTCGTACTGTGCTAGAAGCTCTGTTGTTATTTGTGGGAGAGACATCGACGATCTGAAATTATGAAGGGCGTTGAAGCGACACAAATCGTATTAGACATCTAACTCAGCTTGCGCTTTAGGGAGGGTGGGTAAAAAATGCTAAAAATGTTGCGCTTAATAACGTCACAATTTAATGGAAAGGAAATTAAGAGTATCCAAGTTTGAAATTATGTATATATAATGGCAAATAACTTAAATAAATTGAAGACTTTTAGTTAAAATCATATATCTCGGAACCTGTTCAATCGATTTCAATAAGATTCGGCATATAAAATTCTTTACACTCCTATTTTGCTGTCTTAGGGCTGTTACAACCACGCATATTTATACTCTCGCAACAAAGTTGCTAAAGACAGTATTATAGTTTTGTTCACATAACGGTTGTTTGTAAGCCTTAAAACTAAAAGAGTCAGATATAGGGTTATATACACCAAAGTGATCAGGGTGACGAGTAGAGTTGAAATCCGGATGTCGGTCTGTCCGTCCGTCCGTGCAAGCTGTAACTTGAGTGAAAATTGAGATATCATGATGAAGCTTGGTACACGTATTTCTTGGCTCCATAAGAAGGTTAAGTTCGAAGATGGGCAACATCGGCCCACTGCCACGCTCACAAAATGGCGGAAACCGAAAACCAATAAAGTGTCATAACTAAGCCATAAATAAAGATATTAAAATAAAATTTGGCACGAGGGATTGCATTGGGGAGAGGCATATTTGGACGTAATTTTTTTGGAAAAGTGGGCGTGGAGCCGCCCCCTACTAACTTTTTTGCACATATCTCGAAAACTACTAAAGCTATGTCAACCAAACTGTATAGAGTCGTTTCTTTTAGGCATTTCCATATACAGTTCAAAAATGGAAGAAATCGGATAATAACCACGCCCACCTCCCATACAAAGGTTATGTTGAAAATCACTAAAACTGCGTTAACCGGCTAACAAAAAACGTCAGAAACACTAAATTTTATGGAAGAAATGTCAGAAGGAAGCTGCATCCAGGTTTTTTTTTTTTCTTTAATTGAAAATGGGCGTGGCGTCGCCCACTTATGGACCAAAAACCAAATCTCAGGAAGTACTCAACCGATTTCAATGAAATTCGGTATATAATATTTTCTTAGCAGCCTGATGACATGTACCAAATATGGGTGAAATCGGTTTACAACCACGCCTGAAATCTCGATTATCACTTTATCATGCGAGAGTATAAAATGTTCGGTGACACCCGAACTTAGCGCTTCCTTACTTGTTTTTTCATTACATTAATACTAAAAAGATCTAGGCCGCAAGTCAACGCATTATTGTGGAAAGTCAAGCGTTCCAAAAGCGTTTAAAAATTGATGATTTTGGCTTGGAAGGCGAGGAACGTGCTGGGCGGCCAAACAAGTTTGAAGACGAGGATCACTCGACACAAGTAGAGCTCGAAGAAACTTTGGGAAAAAAGTTTAAAACTGTTAAAAGCAGTCGGATGCATGCAATATCAAGGAAATTGGGGTTCATTTGAATTGATGGCAAGAGACATTGAAAGACAATTTTGCTAAAACATCACAAAAAGAAGAAGAAACAATTGGGTTTCCCTAAGCGTAAATAGGCAAATTACTTCCTACTTCACCAATATATTGATTTCCATTTTCCACCGCACAATACTTTTTCTGGGTTCATCGATAGCAACAAAACACTTTACTAAATTAAAACCAAGGCCTAAGTTCTCACATTACCATCTACATACTGCAGAATAATGTAATATAGACTCCTGAGATGGCTGAGTACTAACTTAGCTATTATTTAATTTATTTTATTCGGGAACCTTGGACTTTGCCTTGAGTATTGCATACAATCAGGTAATTGCGATAATATCCATTAACGCACGAAACTATATATACGAGTAAGAGTGCACACGGAGCATGAATTATGGGTCCCAAGTGATTGATATGAAAATGCAGTAAAAACGAGAATGTGGCAGATTTTCTATTGGAATATGGAAATGGGGAAGTACGAGTAGGCTAAAGCCTAATCAGCTCAACACGCATGTCGCAGCGCAGAACACAATTCGCCAAAACACGCACACTTTTCCACTCACACACACCCATACACACTTCTGGTACTTACTGGTACTTAAACAAGTGTTTCAATGCCATATATGAGCGTATATTTGTACGCGAAATTGCAGCCTTCGTTTGTCCTTCACTCGCTGCGTGCGTGCCTTTTTCCACATTTTTATGAGAACGAAACAAAAGCAACTAATAATAATGTTAAAGTATACGTATTTCAGAAAAGTCGAAAATCCTCGTGGAAAAATTTTAAAATTTTCACATCTGATTACACAACGAAAGTGGTGGCAGTGGTGGCAGTGATGGCAATGTGGCATATGCAACGTTGGCATTTTATACATGTTCCTTTGTACTTTTTGGTTTACTTATTTGGCGGGTTAATTTTTTTAACATCAGCGGAAGCAGCTATCGACAACAACTCTACAGGTTGAGCAACATTTTCGATGCCGATTATTCAGATTTCTACTTATGGCAATTCCGAAACTATCTGATTCATAAAAACAGTCCACAATTTACGTTCTTCACTTGTTTAGTTGGAAACTAATGTTTTGAGGGGCTTCAACGACAGATATTTGCACTCGTCAACATCCTTCGTCGCTCTCCGAAAGCGGATTCTCCCTACATTCTGCTCTATGTACAAATATGGTAATGGAACATATCTATGCATTTATATGTGTATGTAGATTTATGCACGAACTCTTTTGCTCTTGCGTCTGGCACGTCCGCAGCTCCATTTCTATTGCCGCAGCTGTAAATCACCGAAAATGCCTTTAAGCCGCTTGATTGGCAAAGCGGCACGCAGCACAAAGTGTTTTGCCAGTTGGTTTGCAAGTTTTTTCTTTAGAAAATTACATTAAGAGATTTTACACAATCAAAAATATGATGTGGCGTAGACTAGTATGCGCAGAAATCCATGGGATGGGATATTACAACTCTAGATTAATTTACTTATCTCTTCTGAGGAATACGAACATGTCCGATATTAGAGACCAAGAGATGGGGTTATTTTTTCCCGACATTGGCGCCAATTCAATATAACTAATGAAAAGAATAACAACTAGTTACATATGAACTATTCTTCCCATATGTAGCGGGTCTGAGTATTAAATGGATTATATGTATGTACATATGTGTATGGACATATGTAACTTTTATTTCCATCAAGTGAGGATGGACTAAGTTCAAGTGTAACCGATCAGATGCGTCTCTCGCAAGGATCAAAATAGGGGTAATACCTTTAGATGTTGGAAAAGTTTTATATAAGGAATGTTGCAAAAGAATTCAGCAAGCCTTATCTTATTAACTAATATGATAGGTCGTAAATTCACTTAGCCTGCTTAATATAAATAGCTTCATATTAAGGATAATGGTACTAAAACAGCCGAATTAACTGAAATGACAGAAATCATTATATTCAGTATATTTAAGTTAGAACACATTACTCAAGTAAAATCCGAAACATGTTTCCCCACAATTTTATGAAGAACTGTCAGTGTGTGTTGACAAACACATATACATATGTATGCGGCAACAAAAAACTAAAATCATTTTACATGCATAAGTAGTATATGATGGCCTTTGAAGTCGTAGATAATTTCGTCTACCTTGGAACCAGCGTAAACACCACCAACAATGTCAGCCTAGAAATCCAACGCAGAATAACTTTTGTCAACAAGTGCTACTTCGGACTGAGTAGACAATTAAGAAGTAAAGTACTCTCTCGACGAACAAAAACCAAACTCTCTACGTCACTCATTATTCCAATGACAACATCTGATGAGTCGACGTTACAAGTTTTCGAGAGAAAGGTTTTGTGAAAGATTTATGGTCATTTGCACGTTGGCCTCGGCCAATGGAACGATAAGCTGTATACGATAAATTAAATAACATCAGCTACGCTGGCTAGATCATGTTGTCCGAATGTATGAAAACACTCCAGTTCTGAAAGTATTTGACGCAGTACCTTGACGGGGGAAGCCTTGGAAAGACCAGGCGGAGGAGAACCTGATTTAGCGTGGAGTCTCCAATCGGTGTCTACGCCAACAAAGAAAAAGAAGTTCGATCAACACATCTTCTCGGTAAACATCACATAATTTTGGCTTGGCATTTTGTCCCACTTTATAAGAAAACAGAAAAAAATGCTGTTTTCGATCTTCCATTTCTAATGGGGAACCAAATAAAAACTATGGACGGATGTAAGTATTCGGCATAAAGTCAAATGGAAGTTTGAAATCCTTATAAAGAGTATATGGGGGCTATTGACCTTAATTAATAAATTTTAGGCATTATGACATAGTATTACCGATGCGATATAAGTTCAATTTAAAAACCTCTTAGGCGATGTACGCGGTTTACAGTCAATTGGAAGTACGAAATTTTTTTTTTATAATAGTCGAAGGTTAAGACTCCAACCAAATTTCAATTATATACTATATATCACTGATTGACCGCTATTTACAGTACTGAGTTTCACATACTTGAACAGTTCTGATTCGATGGCAACTAATATTAGATTTTAGATAGCATATCACAAAAGCAAACATATTGTTTGCAAAGTTTTATTTTGATATAACAATTTGAATTCGACTTGTATACTAAATAATGAAAGAACCGTGTAGAATTTAAAATTATGGAGGATGGAGTCATGTATAGAAGCTCACGCAAATGAGGAAAGTTCTCTGAGCGCCATTCATTTGGGAGTGGCTAGAAACAATTCTTTTACTGGACATGACTTCCGATCTTAGCCCAAGTATCCTCTGGTACCCACAAAAAAAAGCATCCGTTTGTAGGCGGACTAAAGTGAGCAGACGAACCATACCCCCCAAGAGTTATGCGCAGGATTTGGAACCCGCCACAAAAAAAAAAAAAACTCCCCCAGTAAAAAAGAAACAACAGCCTCGGAAAAGATGCCATCCTTTTCATGACGACCACAGCAAATTAAACCAGGATTATTATTAGAGAGCATGCACCTGGATTGTATGGTCTCTTAATTGGGGAGGTGCCGCTGCCGAGGTGGTTGATGTCCTTGTAAGAGTAAAAGCTAACATCACTGCAGTCCAAGAAGAGCGGTGGACGAGACAAGGACTACGGACTGATAGGCCCTAATTAGTGCTTTAGTCTTGGAAAATCAACAACTGACCAGATATTCACCATGAATCGCAAAAGACCCGTGAAAAGAGAATCAAAAACCTCTTCGTCGATTTCAAAGCTGGGTGCTTTTTTTAATCTATATACTATATTATTCATTTACCTCTCGTCTCAACCGAATATTCTAAATCCTGCCACTATTCTGTTACAACAAAAGGTTACTTTAATGAAATCCGCTTGCATCTGTTGAGACTAATTTTCTTCAAGCGCTTTGTCAGGAGATAACCACTTGTCCGACGGTGGATCTTCATATGAAATCTTTTCGAATAATTGGTGATATTGATTTGATCCATTTACGCAAACTCCATCACATAATTTTCAAAGGATTTCACTTTTTATCATCCACTGGAAATGTTTGGGAAAATGATGTCCAATTGTAAAGTTTTTTTAAAAGATCAGAAATTTCAATTTATAAAAGGCAAGCAACGCAATACGATTTTTTTAGCGCCTCACTTCATCGTTAAGAAGCGAAAGCAAACACTGTACTGATTATTATATTTGAGCAGATAATATACAATACAAATAATCTGTAAAAAAGAAGTAAGGTAGACCTAAGTTCGGATGCAACCGACCATTTTTTACTCTTGCAACTTGCGAGAATCAAAGCCAAGCAAATACTTTAAAGTATAGAACAAATCATATACTTGTATAGTAATGTCAGCCGGGTGTTCGAAAATTCTGATATTAGTTATGTATATAGGGACTAGGCCATGTTTTCGTTCAAATTTATCTATTTTAGGCACAAAAATACACTGTTATGAGTAAAGCATGCTCTCTAATTTTTATTGGGATAACTCACATATTTGCCGATATTTGAGGTACGAAGTATAAGAGAAGGGTTAACCGACATTTTCGATCAAAAGTCAATTATAGGCACTGGGGTTCATCGCCATTCGGCCATTTTCACAATGTGACATAAAAGTGTAAGAAGAATAAAAGTGGGAAGAAGAATAGATGATTTCACCAAAAAGTGAGTGGTGACACGCTCATTGCTGAACTTTCACACCCTCTCTCATAAAGTCCTCCTATGCCATCTCGGTAATTAAATTGAATGCCTCTGGCATATTTAGTGATTGTGTTATTACGTTTTTATTAGTTTTTAACAGTACCGTTAGTACAGTGAGTGAGCGGGGTTATCCCCCGATTTCATTCATTTTCTTATAAAATTCTCATGAAATTTGTACTCAGCAAGTTTGGTTTTAATAGCTTCAGTGGTTTACGAGATATGTACATTAAACTTGTTGGAGGGCGGCCCACACCCACTTTTTCAACAGTTTCTTCCCACAGGTGCCCTATGCAACTGCGATCCTTTACAGCTTTATATCTTAAGTTAGTGCTTAGTCATGGCACTTTAAAAGTTTTCGGTTAATGGCGTTTTGTGGATGTGGCAGTAGTCCGATTGCGCCCATCAACAAACTCTAACTGTTCTTTGTACCAAGGAACCTATCAAGTTTCATCGAGATATCTCAATTTTTACTCAAGTTACAGCTTGCGCGGACGGACGGACAGACAGACAGTCAATCGGATTTCAACTTTTTCCCTATACGAGTATCTATCCCGATTAATTTTAGATGATATGTACAAACGTTAGGTGAACAAAACTATAATACTCTGTAGCAACTGGTTGCAAGAGTATAATAACAGTACTTTTTCTTTAAAGTTGTCCTCGCTGTATGAATTGTTAACTTTGTAACAGACCCTATGTACTCGTATAGCATATGCATGTACGAAGAATAAAAGTAAGAAGTTGGCTTAGGTACACATGTATCCATTGGTGCTTATAATATTTTGCTGTTTTGTTCAATAGATTTTTACTAACATAAAGGTATCAGTTTTGTCAGTCAATACAAACAAATCGTATTGCAATTTATGTTTTCCCAAATGATATGTTTGTTTACATTCGTATTTATTCTTCACTTCACTTCACCGAATGTAAATCAGTACATAAGTACATACATCCATTCATAAGTACTTGCAGACAAACAACAAACTATTATTCCGGCGTTTGTGCACATTTGTGTAAGTAATCATTACAATGCCTCCACTAAAATTAATTCACTACAATATGGGCATACTGTGACCCGGCAAAAGCAACTCCTTTCCATCGTTCGCGATCTGCTTGAGTTTGTCGTGTTATTGTTAAAAGTCAATTTATTAATTAGACCAATTTAAACATTCAAACAAGCGCCTCAACCGCCACCCTACCCTCTCTTGTTCCTTGTGCGCTTTGGGAAAGCATTTGAGAAAAATGGGTCGAATGCGTTAAATGCTGCAACAAAATCGATGACAAATTGCAAACACGTCACAGCCAGTTGAAGCGGCAGCGAAGCTAACCGGCAGACGTTGCTAAATACGTTCATTCGCTTCCGCCTCACTTCCTCTGCGCGCATCCGCCAGCGGATAGATGCGGGGTTTGGACCGCGGCGCCGTTTGTCAACCCTCGCAGCTCGGAATTAAGTGTATCAAGGATGCAAGGATAACGACAACTGAGCTAAGCAACAATGACGGGAAACAATGCTAAAGCTTGTTACGCCACCAAAAACAAACGTTGTTTGCCGCATGCCACACGGCTGCCGGTATTGCTTTCGCTACTACGACGAGCATGCCCTTATTATTATTGTTGTTGTTGTCATGCTGAAGTGACAAAATGACAAAAACAAAAAGAAAACAAGCAAAGGAAATAAGGCATAACCACCCTTCGTCGTTCAGCAAGTACAAGCACACAATACACACGAACATGTTCATATGTATATTTAAATATGTACGCTCACTCGTCGTATTCCAACATATCAATAGGCAAATTAAAATAACAACCTAATCATCATTTTAAGACCGTCGACGTCGGTCGATCAGCAGCCTCAAAAGCGGCGGCGATGCGCTGCAATCCCGCACTCACCACTTTTTTTTTTGTTTGGCTTGGATTACGGCTCCAGCATCATCCCCGTATCTCACAACTCTGTCGCTAAATGAGAAGAATTGTGCCGGTTTCCATCGCACAGAATCACGACCTGATATATTATGCGAGGAACACCAATAAAAGTATAGAGGTGTCAGAATGTCTGATAAGGTCTATATCGTATAAAATTTTATTTTTGTGAAAGCTCTTGTATTCCACATAAGAGTAATACTTTTATCCATCGATACCTCTGGGTACTTGTTATATATATAGCTGAGCCTCGGTAGAGTCGATCCCTAATTTGATCAGCAAGCAGACAACTATCGGTCAAGGGTTTCTTGAAAATGCCTCGGTTGCACACTTGTATTGATGAAGTTAATGAGAAGCACAGGATGGTTCAGATAGGACGTAACATAGAGAGGGTATTTAGTGCTGTTGGGCTCGAAATTGGACTCCTACGTAAGGAGGTCTAGAGCTGTCCATACATGTCCACCCTACCTTCCTATTAACCTAATTTTACTCATTTTCCACATGTTTGCGCTAAATTTTCAATGTACGCTTTGGATCATGGATTCGACAAAGAATACCCTCGCGACATTTACGTGTTAACATACCTGCGAGGAAGTTATGGGTGATTGAGAAGAGCAGCGAGCTTTTTTACGGATAGGTCAAAGTTTGAGGTGAAAGATCGTAGAGGAATTTATTGTCAAGAACTCCATATCAACTTCAAATTCAGACTTCCTGACTGTAGCAATATTTTTCCGAAATAGTGGGGAATTTACTACTCCGAAATGCAGACTCCTTCAGAAAAGTGACTATCCACGCTTTTAGCAGGGCGACGGTAGTAGCCTCGACACTACTGTTCGTTCATGACAATATAAGGAATGCCTTACTTCGTTGTTATCGAGTCAGCCTTTTGTAAGACTAAATAACTGCAATTCGGTGCGGGACTATGGCGCAATCACAGGAAAATGCAAAGCCGATGAGCTAGCAAGGAAAGGCACGCTAAAAAAGATCTCTCTTAGAATGAGAGCGGGACGTATACTCTTGGGTTCTACTACTAGATATCTGGGCTTCGAGGAAGCTAGACCAGCGGTGAGCCACCGTCGGTACGTGCGTACATATCAGTCGCAAAAGTCTTTTGACCCAAGGCTAGCCTGTCCTTCATTTTGGGGCTTTTAACAGGACACCATCTGCAGAAGCTGTATAGAGGAAGATAAGGTGCAAACATTTCATCACTTTCTACTTGACTGTATCGCGTTTGTGAGGTAAGATTTAAGCACTTGGGAGCGCATACCTCCAGACATGCCAACGAATTGACGGGAGTGGAAATCAAACGACCAAAGATCCATCGTATGATAATTCGTTTTTTCCACACTGGCTTCTCCAACTTATAAGATCGGATGCAGGAGTTATATTTTTATGTCTTCACAAAGGACCAAGGGCGATCTCTGAAACAGCTATTAAACCTAACAAAAAATCAATACGTAGAATTAAAATTAATAAAGACCAAGAATATTATTTATGCTAAATCAATAATAATTCGCTTCTTTAAATATCCAAATATTCTCTACTTAAATCCTTATACTGATTCGCTGTTTTATTTATTATCATTTAAAAATATACTCACATATTTCCAGAAAATGCACTACTGTGCGTCATGTTAACAGTGATGTACATATGTATGTATGTGTGTGCCTCCTCTCCCACTCAACAAATCGAAAGCCGCAATTATAGCTTCAATGAGTTAAACACCACTGATGCGGTGGTGGTTCACGCTGGTGTTGCTTGTTTAGGCTGCGTAAGGCAGTTTATATCAATCCAATGTTGTTGCTACTGTTGTTAACTTCGTCTTTTTATTGCAACTTTCACGCGTTCGTTCCGCCTTCTGTTCACTTGGTTGGATGTCAAACCAAGTCGAAAGTGTTGGAAGTCAAAAGCATGAGTCAAAATTTCAGACACTATGAAGTCGGCAAAGCTACATATACCCTTAAGGATGAATTGACAACAAAAACAATACCAACACAATATTATAGCGAGAATAACCGGAACACCACTAAATCGAGGCACAAGGCACGAGGTAAGCGGCAGCAGCTTTCAAAAAATTGCGCTTCGTAATATTCACAATAGTAGAGCAAGGCTGCGACGGTAGTCAGTGGCACGTTAGCAACCACTAATGCCACCAGAGTTGGATGAAATGAGGCACGAAACAGCAGAGCAGGATATTCAGCATCAATGCACACTGCAACTTGCGTTTGTTTCTTAATTTCCGAGTATTATTTTAGCTCGTGGTCTCGCATGCTGACGCTGCCGCTGCCGCTGCCGTCGACGCAGCATTGCAACTATGAAATTTCGAATTGGTCCCTTGTGGCATGCCAATATAACGCCTCGCAGGGGGTAAGCCTACGCTCAACACACAGCGATTGCATAACAGATTGACGCGCTCATATCGAGTTGCAGACAAGATTGTATATGGATGAACGAAACGCGCCTCCATCTGCCAGCTTTCTAAATTATCCGATGATGGATTGGTACAAATGCCTTCAAATTAAAACCCAGAATTGCAAGGATGACCAGCTGAATGAGATGAGTTTACGTCTTTCCCCAAATCCTTACTTGATTTAATCGTGCGTCTCGGCGCTGTGTGTGTGTTCAGCATTGTTTCCGATGAATCGTAGGTGAAAATTTTGAATGTCATTTAATTGGGTTGCTCGAGCACACACTTCCTTGCATGCATATATAGTATGTCCTAGCAGAATAGCATGTGTTGCTTGCAAATGGGCGTGGGTACGTGCAGTGGGTGTTGCCTTGATGACATGGCGGTCGCGGCGATAAATGTTCCATTCAATACTTGATTCATTAGTGCGCCCAAAAACGGCGCATTTCGAGAATCATTAGTATTTATTACATTATTAATACATATACATACATTGCGGCATTAATATTGTTATAATTTTGCTTTGGGAATCTCTTTTCAATGATTCGACATATGAATATATATTGTGCATTTATATCGGTTACCATAAAGATGGCAGCAATTGAACTTAGTTTTTGATACGGAGGAAATTCTATGGGTTATACTTTCGCTTATAGTTTCAGTTGTTGAAAGTCGTCGCACAAATCCAGTCGTTTATTTTCCTGTTCGCTTTCAGGTATCATTAAGCGTGTAAATCGCTCTTAAATGAAGACATCTAAATTCGTAATTCTCGAAATGTCTTCAAGCCAAATACCAGAAAAGCCGAACAACCCACCCACCCAGCCTTGCCAGCCTCATCAAGGGCAGTATCTAAAATTGCGGCAATCGGTGTGAACGAAAATATTTAAATTTATTTTAATGAACAAAATGCGCGAGAATTTCATACTTCAGCGCAGCTTAAGTAACACAAGTAGCAACAACAAAACAAAAGCTGCTAAGGCGCTACGGTGGAAACAAGATGAACTTTGCATTTCGCACAACAAGTGGAATGCCATGACGAAGGGTTGTTATGCCACAAACCAGGTTATGCCAATTCCTGTTGTGGTTGCCGGTTGAAAGGGTTAAGTTTTATGCTTTTTGTTAATTCTGTATGGACCATGATTCAATGCTGTTTTGTTGTTGTTATTGTGACGACCGTGTGCTATGGTGTTAATTTATCCGTAGACAAGTTGTGCATTGGTCGGGCAAGTTGTTCGTGAGCTTTCACAATGATTTAAGCATTTGCCACACCGTGAAGGAGTAAATTAAGTGATTAATATAATTTCGGCACCACTGCATCCAGAAACAGCTAACGGTGTGTGGTGGTTGGGGAAATAGGGCGGTTATTTCTGATTTACTCTATTTTGTTATGGTTTCACGGCAACTAAATTCCGATAACTTCGATACAAGCTCTTGGAAACAAAATACTTTAAAATAAATTAAGTACGTTATATAGATGGCTTGAAATTTTTGCGGCAGCTTTTGGTGTTGAATTTCTTCTAAAGCTAACACAAAGTAGAACTTTCGAATAATTATCAAAAATATGCGTATGCAAGATTTTTAGGCTAACACGCTTTTCTGCTTCAAGGAAAATGTTTTGCTTTGCATTTCCTTCAACACTGCTGCAGAAGGAACAAGCAGTTTCGCATCCCATTGCGTGCTGCTCGTGGAGACTTGCTTGTCTCTTCTTTTTGAATCCATGGCCATGGCAAATCCATGGCCGGTATATTTGGTGGCAAAATACCAGTTGTGTTACAACACGGAGGTAACTCTAAGAGTGCATATCCTGAATACACGCTTTGCCTCTTTGGCACTTGTTTTTTGACGCCCTTATAGGAGCCGCATACCACCATATTGACTGATTAACTTTAGTAGGGCTCTCCGATTTTGGCTGGGGCCACCAATGTTGGAAATAGTTCTCGATAGTGCCGTTGTCACTAAAGCTACCTTTCCAATATGCGTCTTGAAATTGAGTTTCGTATCGATGACAATGAAATTTGGGTTGCAACATTATAGCTTTTAAAGTTCATGGTGATCGCGTCTAGTTGTTTTGTGCTTGTAATAAGTATTGCTTCTGTAGCTTAGTTTTCGTGAGCCAATCCTATATCTTCCATCCGGTCTCATTGCAGATGATCGGAGTATGAAAAAGTCCTTTCGCAAATATCTGGGCCTTTTTGACAGCGGTAATCGTAACATTCCATAAATTCAGCACGTGACTCTTTGGACCCGAGTTTGAAGCGTGTTTCAAATGAGACAACTGCCCGCGATGTATATGTATCCATCTGGTGACGTCTATGATTCCGGCCTTCTGATGGTAAATAATGTTTCGAGCGTGTACAGATCAGCCTGCGCAATATTTTTATCATCATATCGATTAAGTAAAGTGGTCGATACGCGCTCGGCTCTCCCGCTGGTATGTTCGAAGGTTTAGGCCTTGTTCCTAGTGGACTTTCTCCTTTTTGCATTTTTAAGTGAATTTTCATATCTTGCCAACTTGTCGACTAATTCTAAAACTACTCTACAAATTTTAAAAGTCAGGTTATTACGCTAAACGTACAATTTTTTTAAAAACAATGGGTTTTTTGGGCTAGCTATTTATGATTTCAAATAAATAGGTACAATTTTATTTTGGTTGCTAACTATCCACCCTGTGTAAGCAAAATTCGCAAGCAAACTTGTTATTTGAACGTGTGCGCTCCCTCGTTTTTCCCAAATGCGATTCTATAGTATGGAGAAAAAAATCATAGCGGTGATTGTCAGTTTTGTTCGCATAATGTGCTTTGAAGATGTAGATAATTTCGTCTTCCTTGGAACCAGCGGAAACACCACCAACAATGTCACCCTAGAAATCCAACGCAGGATAACTCGACGTTGCGAGTTTTCGAGACAAAAGTTCTGCGAAAGATTTATGGCCCTTTGCACGTTGGCCACGNAACTGAAAGTTGCATTTTTGGCGGACATCTTGAGAAAAAACTGAAAGTTTCATTGAAAATTTCGCGACATTACTTTTTTCAAATAGTTGTAATTGAAAAAAAAAAAAAAAATTTCGTCCAAGTCTTTAAGAATTTTATGCCAAAGACCTGTGTCATATTTCATTAAGATCTGTTGATTATTCTTCGAGAATTCTTGCCAACCGACTCCAAAAACAAAGTTTCGAGAAAAAACGGCGCATTGAGCCTAGCTAGCTTCGAGCGGACAAGTTCTCAAGGCAGTATCTCCGAAACTCTTACTCGGATCAACTTTAAAACTTAGGGCAATATTCTAGAAGTGTTGTAGAATTTAATGAGACAATAAAAAGATGAGAGGTTTTTAAACTCGTAAACCCATTAACCCCTTAATATAGTTTTTACAATTCAAGACCACTTTCTTCTTTTTTCGCCTCAAGCAAGAGCTCTCCGCTGTGAAAAAAGGTAATTTGGCAAAAATCTGCATTTTGCTTGGCGATTCTAAATTCCATTAAATTCAAAAGGAAAATAAGTATACGTTACGTTATGTACAACGACGCTAGAATTCGTATAAGCTACAGTAGCAAGCGGAAATTACTGACAATTTTCTAACCGATAGGCAAAGCTTCAAAAAATGTTTCTTCAATAAAGATTAGCTTTGCTTTAATTATGACAGAAGCTCCTCAATACTCAGTAATAAATATTTTATGTATTCAGCTACAACTTCATATCATTATATATGCAAAACTGTGTTTACATTTTTCGATAATCTTTGACCTTTTCGATACCCACAGGCACATTCTTAACGCGGTGCTTCTTTTTCCTTTGTCAATATCAATTATGCTGCGTGTTCTGCATTCTGCGTGCCGACTTGCTTTCGTAAATACATGATAATAAATTTTAACTTGAGTCTGTAAAATTTATTACATCATTCCATGCAGATCTTTAAAGGCCGCGCACGGCCTACGCAATTCATATGAACACGATGCAGTAAATCGGAAACACGCAAACACACATACGCATACCAAATTACACATATATACATATGAATCTTTCCATTTATAATATTTATGTATTTGCTATTCATTTTGCGCTGCTCAACTGCTCTTCAATTTTGGATTCACGCTACTTAAGCAGCTTTTTATTAAAAATACTTTATTACAACGCTACATACACACACAGACACACTCATACATACATACATACACGTCATTCATTATGTCTTCATTGGGGATGTGGGACGACATGTTCAGCGTGAAGCAGCCATTATTCATGCGAAGGTCGTAGAACGAAATTTATTATATACAAAGGCTTTCAAATTAAGAAATATGTATTTTTATTCATAAAAGTTTCACGAGAAGGAAGGATAATGAAACATACTGCTTTTTCCCTCACTCTCTCTCTCTATCTGTCTCTCTGATTTGTTCGACACGAAATGCATACGCCGTCAGAGATTTCTTATTTAAACAGACATTTTGGAAAAGACTTTTTCGACTACCAATATAATAAACCGTTATATAGGAAATAACAATAATACATAAATGTAGTATATACATAACTGCCAGCGCCAATACCAAATATTTATTTAAATTTATCCGCCTACTGAAATCGCACAAGCCAGTGCGTTTAAACGTCAAACCGCAGCCGGATGCGCAAATAAAAGTGTGTAAATTACAAGTGAAAAACCCGGGACCAAACGCTCAACAACAAAGTATTTTTATTTACAAAGCGAAACCGGAAAAGTGTGTCGGGTGTTGGTGGGCTTTTAGTTATTTTGCTGACGCCGGCATGCAGCATGTTTCTGTCAATCAACGCGAGTCGGTTCACGAGAGCACGCACACGCACGGGTGTAACGGCATGCAATTACAAATATGTGCGGCATTGCACCCGATAGGTGTCGCTGCTGTATTTCGAAAAACTATTTGCCTTTTTACTGTTGTTTTCACGGTTATGTAGTGCAGTTCTTCAGTTTTTCTTTCAGTTTCAATATTTGTATGCATTAATAGTCGGATTGCTTGGATGACTTGATTACCACGCCGCATTCTGTGGCACTACTGGAAAAACTGCGTGATTCGGAACTGCCAAGCGAGTTACATATAGCTCAATTAAAGTTGAGTTTGTAATGAGGTAGTAAGAGTCATGCGTAGGCTTGTTGTATGCTACACATACAAATGTATATTTGATATGTCGAGGTCGATTTTGGATAATTAAGAGTTTCACCTGCTACAATATCCAGAAGGAAGCTGCGCAAGGCTCACTCTAGCGGCAACTCGAGTTCGTTGTCTAAAATTTTATAACCGACTGAGTCCTTTAAAACAAAATAGACACTCTTAGAAAAATATTCAATTTCTCTACATATAAAATTCTAACGATGACCGTAGGTGAATTTGCTGCAGGACAAACTTCCTGGATTTCTTAAATTGTTAAGTTCACACTGAAGTACAATATACTAAGCATCATTAGTCTTACAGAGCATTCAAATAAAATTCCAACGATTAGTTGGGGGTTACCGATAGCGGAAGTGATGTAGCCATTTAATGTGTAGTTAGAGTCCAGATTTGATTCCCGTTCCGAAAAACATTAAAAAGGTGTCTAATATTGTCCGTCCCTTAAAAGATATTGGCCAAACTCTGAGCATAGAACGGCCACTAAGAAACTTCTTTATCAAAACCATTATTTATTCGAAGTCTAGTAAAAAGGTGAAGATACCTCAATTGGTCGGTCAAAACAACAAGGCGCACAGCAGATAAAAGAGATTATAAGCCTTACAACGTTTGTAACTAGTTCAGCACTAGTTCAAGTCCTGTAAAGCTCAATTCAAAAGCGCACAAAAGTTAAGAATAGTCCAAAATCTAAAATCAACATTAAGTATGCCACATCGAGAGTAGTTCAATTAGGACTAGTTGGTAACTAGTTGACAAACATGTAAGAGTGACGAAAATTATTAGAAATCTAACACAAACTTTTTCGAAAGATTGTGTAAGATTTGGCGCGTTTAGTTCAATTCAGACTAGTTCGTAACTAGTTAACGTACTGTTTCAGAGTTCAATAAAACTTATAAATAATGCATACCAACAAAATGAAGAGATTTTATGAGCTTTTAGAAAACTTTGTATACGGAGGGGTTTTGGAGTTATCAATCAAAATTTTCAAGTCATTTGGACTAATGTGTTCTGTGTTTGAAAGTTTCTTTGCGCGGAAAACCGCTCTGCATATCGCAAGAAATGTAAAAGGAATTTTTAAAGCAAAAATATTAAAGAAAATTAAATAAGAATGATTACTTCCCACAATGCCAGGCTTTAGAAATAATTATCACGTCAACGCTGCACTGCAATTTCATCATCATCAACTCAAAGCGTTATAATTACTGTAAGGCATATACTCGGTTCACCGTATTTTTTCTTTTACGCTTTAATGACGAGTCATATTTCCTCGTTGCTGATCATAAGAAATTAAATTTGGCGAATGCGAGCGCGGAGCACTAAATTGGGTATGAAATACTCTCATTCAAGCTGTGAAAGGCTGTCCACACTGTCAAAAACCTTAAAATTCTGAAGGCAGAAAGGTAAATATTTTACTAAAACTCACTTGCAGCTCCACGAATACACGCACAAGCCGCCAACAAAGGAGAAATATTAAAAAATAAATATGAACGCATTACCCGCAAAGGCGAACAGATTATGAAAGCAATAAAGGAAAAGTAAGTAAGTAAGTAAGTGAGGTTCAAGCTAAATGACAGCGACAATAAGGGAAGCACAAAATGGGCCAGCAAAGAAAAGCGGCCAAGGGAGAAAAAGGGAGCAAAGCAACAACCACTGAAATTTCTTGCGCAACTTTTATGTAAAACACACACACATACATACACATACAAACACATTTGTATGCATAATTCAGCAGGCGGCGCTGTAGCGGACATAACTGGCAGCCGGACGCGGCGGACGTGGCGGATACGCAACCTACATTCGGGCAGCGAAGAAAAAAGCA
This sequence comes from Bactrocera latifrons, assembly GCF_001853355.1. NCBI lineage: Eukaryota > Metazoa > Arthropoda > Insecta > Diptera > Tephritidae > Bactrocera > Bactrocera latifrons. Next base: position 436,397 of record NW_017535230.1, read on the forward strand.
GCTGCGTTGGCCGACAAGTGTATTAATGTACGCTGCGTCAAGGGTTTTCACCCACACATTTATGAAAATGTGGGAACTTGACTGGTGACTACGACTACGCTTGACACTTGGCGTTCAAATCTGATTGGTTGTTGTTATTGCCGCCAGGTTGTGTTCTAATTACATGTAATTTATTTTTAGAGCAAAAAATATTCACTTTCGCAGGCGGAAAATAACAGAAAAAGCATTAATGAATTGTTTGGAGTAAGTGCGTTGCTAAATTCCTTACTAAATATTGTTGTTATTGTACGTTGACCTACCTACGTACATATACATGTATGTTGTGGCACTTGGTTATAATTTATGATTGCCACATTCTATATTTATTAGCCGCTAACGGTAAGCTGCCTGCCTGCTGGTAATTAAAAGTGTAATGGCAGTGCGGTAATGCAATTAGTTGTATTGGTAATATCGATTCAATGAGCAAACACGGAAGTTGTGGGTGAAATGTGGAACTTAAAATATAAGTGTGTATGCATTCGAAATAGGTAACCCAATTTTGTATGTTCACGTGTCGAATTATAAATGTATTTTTATTGTTATGGTAGGTTGGCAGAAAAAGAGACATTGCGTTGCAGAGTTGAATGTGCTCATTTATATTTATCGAAGTGCTTGATTAACTAAAATTTGACAATTACGGGTCACTTTACGTTTTAAAATTAAATGTTTGATGTAAATAATTTTTGCCAAGTTAATATTGGCAATAGTAGACTGATTTATAGGTAAATCGGTACAGATTTGCCTTCAAAACATTTCGCGGAAACTACAGCACAGGTTACAAAGTAATTTTAGCTCCTTTCCGCTTTTGATCAAAACGAAACTTTGCTAGATTTTAATAATATTTTCTGATATTAATAAAGCTACTACTTCAGTAGCTCGGAACAGCAGTGTGATCAATAGATTTAACTCAGCTAAAATAGCTTATGATGCTATTTTCTATATCTTTTGGAAAATTTGGCTCTTGCTGCTCCTCTTTTAATAGAGATGGTCGAATGAAGGATAATTACAATGAGGCGAAATTCCTCGGGTACATGATATTCCATAAAAATGTAATTCGCTAAGTGGGCAGGACTGTTCTTAATTACTATGACAAATATGAGCACGATCCGTCGACCAGTTTGTTAACAGCAGCTGCTTAAGTCGGTACACCTCAGTAGTGCCTTGCGATTTTATTAAAAATATGGAACAAAGAATTTGTCTCAAATTTTGTATATCCAACCAAATTTCGTGTGTGGTGTCGCGGCTAACTAGGCTAAGTGCGCCGTCATTGAAAGTGTTTTTCTCGAAACTTTGTTTTTGAAGTCGATTTTCAAGACTTCTCAACCGATCCTCATTATGGTCTTTGATATACAATTCTTAAACACTTGCACGAAAGATTTTTTTCCCATGAAAAATATTAAAAAAAAATTAATTTTCACTGAAATTTGAATTTTTTTTAACATTGCCTGCCAAAAATCCAATTTTCAGTTTTTTCCCTCGTCCAATTCCTTCCTTCGCATTTTTTCCGAGGGGTCAAAGGAAATTACGTCGCAATGGCCGAGTTTATAATATTTTTTTTCCAAAACTTTCAGAATTTCTTTTTTTTTACATGGTTTTCCTTCGCTTCCCCTTTCCTTTATTAGGAGGACTGTAAACAGGTTTGTTGGACATGCTCGATCGTGAGAATTTTTATCCTATGGGTTTATGAGTTTCGCATGCAAACAAGTCAACAATCATCGAAATAGAACTCGTTTTGAGTCGATCGAAGAGATAAAATAAAAATTCGCTGAAGGAGCTGAAGGCCATTCCAATCCTTATGAAAAGTTATTCCACAACTAGAAAAATCGTTGGCATAAGTGTATTACATCTGGTGGGGATTACATTAAAGTCGAAAAAATAAATTTTGATGAAATTTTTTCATATTTTTTATTTTTATTTATTATTTAGCGGCTACGCTGGCTAGGTCATGTTGTCCGGATGGACGAAAACGCTCCAGCTCTGAAAGTATTCGACGCAGTACCCGCCGGGGGAAGCAGAGGAAGAGGAAGACCTCCACTCCGTTGGAAGGACCAAGTGGAGAAGGACCTGACTTCACTTGGAATATCTAATTGGCGCCACGTAGCGAAAAGGAGAAACGACTGGCGCGCTGTTGTTAACTCGGCTATAATCGCGTAAGCGGTGTCTACGCCAATCAAGAAGAAGAAGATACCAACGGTGCGGTGAAATAATAATATCTTGTCAATTTTTCTTACTTTTTATGTCTATTGCATAGTAAAACAAGTTAAAGTTGGCGATATGAGCGCTCAGAGTAAAAATCTGGTGTCTCCTAAATAATTCTATCACCGCCTCACTTAAAGCTAGGATTTATGAGCCATTTGTAAGTTCACATTCAAGTGATGAAATTCGCTTCAAGTTTCAAAGTTTCCAGGTCGCTCAGAGGTAAAGTAGAAATAAAATCGTTTTATTTATTCGACGTCTCATGGCTGATCTATAGTTCATCACATCCTCAACGGTTTCTAAAGATAAGGTTTAATTGACTTTATTTCCCCAAAGGAAAGATAAAAGCACGCCTAATGCGGCTAAAATAAACATTTTTTTTATTCCCACCACGACTACCTTACAGAAAATGTGGGATATGTAAGCAATGAGGCGAACGATTGGAGCACAAAATTAAAGAGATGAAAAATAAATACCAGGGAAAATAAAGCGTGTCAGTTACGACCGACTACCGTTGGACACTTCAGTGAAACATTACTCTTTTATATTTTTAGATGATAACTTTTTTAATACACTGTTAGAAAAATGTGTTCTTCTATGGCAAAATTAAAGTCATTTTCAAGTTCAACAAACCCCAAAACCAAAGTTTTACAAGAAAAACATTAAAAGAACTATCAAATTCTCAAAACCGTTTTCCTGTTCTGTAATCATTTCTCATTACATTTAGGGTCTCTGCCATAAGAAAGGATTATTGAGCTTTAATTTCTTATTCATGAAGCAATACACTTAAATGAAACATACCGTTAAAAACTTTAACTACAAACTGGCAATGCAAGCTTTATGAATTTTGAATCAGTTTGTCAGTTGCGGACGATAAAAGCTCCTTGTCCGTAGTCCATTCAATCCTTTGATTATATCAGATGTAAAAAAACCAGTAAGATTAGTGAAAATTTACTAATAATGCACAATAAATAAGTGATTACCATGCTGCTTGTCCACTTCGACGCAATCAATTTCATTCTAAGTTTTACTAGCACACTTTTTTTTTTAAATTTTTGTAATTCCCTGATATAGCATTCGACTCATGGACACACAAATCGCTCAATTCTATAAGATTTCTGACTATGTATGTTGCTTGTGTTTAGCGGTTCATATGCACGCACGCGCGTTTGGTGCAGATGAGCTATAACGGTGAATGTATTTTGACAGTTTCGGCGGCAAGGAGCCCCCAATTTTCACTGCCTATTAAACAGTCAGTCGGCTGTTGGAGACAATAAAAGCCAAATTATTTATGTACTCTCATAAATATACAAAGCACAAGCGCTAAAAAGCTGTTATGCCGATTTAAGATATGTGGTGCATGTACTATATAAATACGGTGCCGCGATCTACCTCAACAAGTAGCGTCTCGTCATGTACTCAACTCACAGGTAGCGATATTCACATCGTAAAGCTGATAACACAATTGCAAGAGACATATGTATGTATGTATGTGTATATAGTATAATAATAAACGAAAAAAAAAATCGCTCAAAAATACGAAATAAAATAAAATATAAATAAAAATAAAATGTAATAATCATAAATTACTTTATGTGCGATGCCGGTGCAAGATATAGAGACATAGAGAGGCACAGAGAGAGGGATGGTGAGAGTTGGCTGGAAATGTGCAGAACAAAAAGAAAATGTTTGCCAATTTGTATTTGCGGCGCTTCCATGTCATTTCGTTGCGCCTTAGTATGTGGGTGGATTGGTGGTTCACTCGATTGTCGGTTCATTGTTGTAACCTTGCCCTTCTTATAGCCGACGACGTCTGCTGCATGCATAAACAATTCCGCCAAATATGGGACATGCAACAAAGCGAAGCATGAATGCTTGATAGATTTTTTATTTGACGCAGATGAAGAGTTTGCATTCTTTCGATTCGCGTTGAGCCGCAAGCCATGTTTAAGAATTTGTTTCTTTTAAATAGTCATCTAGAATATTGAATTCTACATTAGATTAATGATTTCAACAAAAATATAATTTTTAAGATTTTTAAGGATAATAGATAAATAATCCCAGTAGACAAGTACATCAGGCTCGTGTTGGCTCACTCGAATAAGTTTTCATTCGAATTTTCTGAGAACTTCTTGATTGGTTTCGATTATTTTTACGTGGCTATAGCAGAATTAACAACCGCAAGCTGTTTTATTCTTTTATTTATTTTTTTTTTTTGGTGTTTTTTACATGGTGCGTTCCAAAACCAGCGAATAATCATGGGGAAGGATATTTCCTTCTGAATGCAGCTCAGAGAACTTTCCTCACTTGCGTGAACTTCTACACTTGGCTTCATCCTCCATTCCGAGAACTAAGTTGTTGGAAGTATACCCTGAACGGCGTTGATTAAGTTTGCAATGAAGTTAGAACACCCAACAGGAACCGTTGGAGACCCTGGCATGATGAGCTGAGTCGATTTAGTCATATAAATGCGTCTGTCCGTATATATGCGAACTTACTTTTCAGACATCAATTTTAAATTTTGTTATACTCGAAACCGTCGATACCATATTACATTTCTGCCATACAAACTGAATGGCAAGGTCAAATTCCTGTCTGGAAACCTTTCATTTGGTCCAGATATTTTCATGAAAATTGGCATGGAATATTGTTCAAAGCAATGGTAAAATCTCGGAAGAAATTTCTCAGATCGGACCATAAAGCTTATAGCTGCCAGACAAACTGAACGATCCAAATCATATCCTTCTAAGGAAAATTTTTTTTTTTTTTGTTTTTTKTTTTTTTTTTTTGAGATATCTTCATAAAACGGCACGGATTATTGTCCAAAGGCGCGCTACGATCTCTGAAGAAATTGTTTTTTTGATTTAGTTTTATTGAGGGTTTGACTGTTGTGCCCTCGTGACAATATTACGTCCACGAAATCTATAATTATAATCTCCAATTTTCTGCATTTGGGAATCGGGTATAAGTAAAATATGGATAAAACCAAAAATACTGAAAAATTGCAACAGTAAATTTTATATAAGAATATAATCAACAAATATTTGCTTCTACATTCTTTAATTTCCGAAAAGTTTTGCAGCGCAACCTCAAAAAGGGTCCCAGTAAATTTAATGTGGGCGGTAAATACAATACATAGTCTCTTATGTACGTATGTGTAGGTGTATATGCACAAGTACGTGACAGACGCTCATCCGCAAGTACATGTCTAACTGCATTGGCGTGTATATATAAGTACATATGTGTATGCGTGTGTGGTGGCGTTTGTGTGTACACCCATGAGATATGGCCTCTGCGCAGACGCCGACATGGAAAGTGAAATGCCGAGTATTATTTTCGTATTTAATCGCAGTTGAAATGCTGACTTTAAACAGTATTTCGTGATTTCTTTGTTGTTGTTGTTGCTGTTGTCAAACTATAGCTCCCAAATGGATGCTGCAAACAAAATATGGGGTAGACAGCCATTTGATTTACTCACCGTCAAATAGCTATACATATATATATGCATACGTATGTGTTGTGCTACGCGAGCATAAATTCATAACGGTACTGCTTTTATTTATTTGTGCTCCACTGTTCAATAACCATGCTGTCGGAATGCAAATGGCGTTGGTGACAATCTACATGGGGGAAATTTTCAAAGCGAATGGAAAGGTACATGAAATCAGATAATATACATACATGCATATACTTATGTATGTACATACATGTGTTTATATGTTTATTTACATACATATAGAACTAAAAGCTTTGCACCTTTTCAAGCTGCAGCTTAAGCCATAATACTGGATATTTATTTACTTATTCATAAATAAATTTAAATACAATATGCTTGGTAGGAATAGGAAATATTCCTAAATTAAGCTGCTGTAAAAATAAATTAAAATGACTTCGGGGGTTCTAACTTAGAAACTGTGACCAAATTTGCAAATAATATACTATGATTGACAATAATTCAAAATATTCTCGGAAATAATTTTAAATTTTAAAAATTGCTCCAGGTAGATATTTTTCAATATCTGAACTATAGAATTATAAAACAATCTAATTTTTCATATTTATAGACTAGGATACACCCTTAAAAACAAAACTTTTTAAGCCGCTTCACGCGATTTGTCGAAAATTTATGATGCGATTTGGTTCAAATTTGCACACATTTTAAAACGATATTTTCTAGACGTTGAACGAAGGATTTTTTTTTTCAAAACAATACATAGCAAAAAAGTGTTTTTTTTTTAAAGTCTGTCAAAATTTCAAATTCTAATTATTACATTTTCTTTTGTCCAATAATGAGTTTTATCGTTGTACCAATGAAATTTTATCATTTTTTATATATAAGTGAACCAATAATGTTCAATGCAGCAATATTGTTTTTGAACATCAAGGGAGGTAAGGTACAAACGTCTAGGTTTTCAGAGCTTTGAAATACAAATTTTACAAAATATTCTTTAAATATGTGGCCTTAATATGTTGATATATCCAAATTATATATATATGAAACATTGTATATGTCAAAAAAAGTGAAATACCGTTTTTGAACTTCTGAAACCAATATTACTCCTTAACAGGGGAAAGAACGGACTTGGCAGCGGGAACCCATAAATGGCACAATCTGACAATGGTTTACAAAAAGTTGGAAACATTTATAAAAATTAGTAAAAAGTATCAGAAGAGAAGTGAGCACTTCGGCATTATTTTGTATTATATCCACCATTTTTAATCATCCCTTCACATCTTCGCTGCTTGCTGTCCACCAGTTTTTGACATATTTCCTTTGGCATTGATTTCAATTCAGCCCATCAATCAATTTTAGACTATGAATCATCAAAAGTTTTGAATTTGTTTCATGTTATTTTGGTTTTGACGTCATTCCATATATTTTCTATTGGCTTCAGGTCCTAATTCTAATTTCTACCTTTTTTTTTTAATTTCGCGCCAACGTTTTAGCATCTTTCAGTTCATGGTCTTCTATAAATTTCCGGATTATGGGCATGGATTCAAATACAAATGTTTTTTTTTTTTTTCAGTATATTCAAATACTAAAACTGGTCCATTTCAGCATATATTCAAACAATTGGCTAGACGCAACCTCATAAAGAAGCACCCCAGACCATCATACTTTCACCGCCGTGCTTAATGGTATTTTGGTACATCTAAAAAAGGTTAAAGGATTGACATTGTGAACGAAATACAATGTTTTTCCATCTGAACCCATTTTATTTATCTTGGTTTCGTAGCTTCAAAGTACGTACATCCAAAATTCTGCCGTTTTTCCTCTGTGGGTCTTTGTAATTATTTGTAAAATTCCAGTTCAGTTTTTATGTGGCGCTTTAACAGGAGTGATTTCTTCCTGTTAATAAATTAAAAAAGTTGAGTTTCATTGAGTGGTATTTTTAAAAGCTTTCTGGAAGCGTCCACACCATATTCGTCATTAGCTCTCTTTTCCGGCGTGCAATATTTTTCCGTTCCCATTTTAATGAAATATCGACGAAATAATTATTGGCTTGCAAAATTAAATTAAAAACACACGGGAACTTCTCACAAAATTCAAAACAAATTGCGAACTTAAAAATGTGGGGGTTCATAATTCCATAACATATTCTGGCAAGGAGTTTTGAAACTACAGTAATTGTCAAGGAGAAGAAAGCTTCGAAAACCGTCAGTGTCATTAAAAAAATGTTAATATAATAATTAAAATTTAACCATCATGAGGAAATCTTATGAAATTTGTATAATTTCCCCCACATTTTGTTATTATTATTGTACACAAAATCTCAAAAATATTCGTAAATAGTTGTTGGTAAAAGATTCCTGGATGTTTTCTACTCCTGGAAAATATATTTGAACTTATAAAATGGAAATATTCATTGTGAAGTTTCCCTTCCATTCATTTCTGCTTCGAGCACTCAACCCAGCGGAACAGAAACAAAGAAGAGAAATAGTAGATACCAAAATCAAACAAAAAAAAAAAAAAACAGCTTAACAGCGTTGGATCCAAAACAACTTCGACAGCAACAAAAACGATAAAATCAACAATGTCAAAAACAATGCCAACAACAATGCACGTGACCGAGAGCAAACAAAACCAAGAGTGCAGAAATAACAAATACTCGTACAACGCAGCGTCTGCCAGTATCCACAAAAAAGGATGCCATGTTCGTTAGCATTCGTTGGCCGTGTTCGTGGCACGCAACTCGTCTGGAATACAAATGAGCTTGCCACATAGTTTGGCTGCGCCTTCTTTTTTCCGGCCTGCTCTCGACCCGCGCTCGACTGTTTAAGTTTTTGGGCTGCGCATGGTTGTTGGCTAACGGTGCATATTTGTGTTATGTATATGTAAGTATGTAGTGGCTACCGTTGCCAAGGTCCGAATTCATATCCTGAAAAGGATGTGACAGACTCACAATAAATTGCTGTTTTCGTTTTCCATTTTTACTTTCCTCCGTAATCATTTCTATTTAATGATTCTTACAGATTATTCCTGAGTTTTACTTTAACTATCGATTTTGGATTGGTGCTTATGTTAAGGTTTAGACAGTATAAATTAATATAATATCTTGATGAATCTTAATACACCTGCTCTCTGCACCATGAGAAGTTCGGTATTGTATGTGTAACGCATCGGACCATTGTCACGCCCACAAAGGCCGTTAATCGAAAACCATAAGTAACCCGAAAATTAAGATACAGAACTGTAGTTGGTAGAAGCACACGCACTGGACGGGACAGTTGAAATTTTCAAAAAGTGGAAGTGATCCCGCCAGCAAAAAAGGTTTAAAAAGTCCAAAAACTATATCGATCACCCTTGCCGAAAAGAAATTGTTGAAATCGTGAGAAAACCACGCCCACTCTACATGTAGCGGTTATGTTGAACCAGAGGTCGCTAATTCAATAAATAAATATGTAAGAAGCATTAAATTTCACATACTACATGAAAGGCCTCACAGGACCTTTGTCTATTTGGTTCTATGGACTTAGCACCGCCCACCTTGAAGAGAAATCCTATATTTTAGAACGTCTCGACAAATTTCAATGAATTTTGGCATACGGCCAAAATCGGATCATACTGTTAAGTCCGCCAGATACCGAATAACTTTTTATCGAAAATGTCGCTCATTATATGAGATTAACTATCGAAATTCAAACAAAAAATCTATTTATAACAGGCCCTTCTGTCAAAAATAGTAAGGTCGGTTCAACGTTTTCCCTAGCACCTATGTATAGGCATTTACACGATCTAAAAACGAAAACGACGTGATGGTAAACTGAAACAAATTCAGTCAAAATGGGTTTTCCTTGTTAGTTATGCAGATTGGGGTTGCGTTCGGAGCGTTGGTGATTGATTGGAGTAAACGTTTGATTTAGTATAAACCAAGAGAAAACAATCTGGAGATGTGTCTCTGTTTAGACGTTAAACATAAGATGGACCACCGACTTGTTGGAGTGTGTTATAACGCTCGCTAATGATGGTAACGGTATTTCTTGCCGCATTTCGAAATCAGAGTCGATGATGATATAATGATATCACAAACCGCACCAAACGGTTTCTGAACCAATATGTTGAAATGGCCACCACGGGCTGTCAAAATGTCGTCATCCCTATTGGTAGGCGCTGCATATGTTTTTAGAGACGATATAATAGCGATTTCAATTTTTTTTTTTTCAATGTTTTAGGAGAACCCTAATAAAATAATTATATTTATAGAGGTGTTTTTGTTACTTCTGAGTCGCCTGCTCAGCGCAAAGCCGCACATGTTGTAATAGGGACTAAGCGAAGATACAAGAGTTTACTTCTAAAGGAATCACAATTCCACAAGAGATAGCTTTTCTCAGAAATCAGAGCTGTGGCTCGATAAATTTACTAATATTCATTCTTGAATTAATGTGGACGTTATTAGGTTGTAGCGATGCCACCTGATGACTTTGCTGTACTGTTACATTTACATATATGTATATATTTACAAAAATCAAATGTTATATTTTTTTCTAAATGAATTAAATAATATGTAGTGCCTACATTTTTATGGACCAAATCCTGTGTCAACACTACTGGCTAAACTACCCTTCGAATCCTTACAATTTCAATTCTGTCACAAATATATGCACACATTTTGCTTATGACTTGTTACACCAAATCTAATGTTGCCACATTGCTGACCTTCAACTCTTTTTTCACCATTTATTTCGAACAAACGTCTGCAAATATTCAACAACTAACAGCCCAGCTCACTACTTCAAAAGTCCTCGAAAGTTTTGACTATTATATGCATGCAAATATATTCGCACATATGTGTGAAAACACACACCACCACCCGCTCCACAAATGGCGTCTTCGTAGCTTGCCGCTTTTAGTGCTAAACTTTTACGAGGTACTAACAACTTTAAATATTCTTGATTTAGCGCCGTCTACATTGGATGTTGCCCACTGACAGGCACACAACAGGTGAAAGTGGAAAGTGAATTACGACCAAGTTTTTGGCGCTAACCTTTGAGATCAAGCGGCGCTTGATGTGGCGCCAAAAAGCCGGCAACCGACAACCGACAACCGGCAAAATGGCGAAATGCATATTTTGTGCCGTGAGGAGCCAACTAATTCTACATGCCGGAGAGAATTCCAAAACGCAGAGCAATCGGCAAGACAGCGCTTCGAAGTGTACAAATCTGAGCGCAAATTTTTGATTCGCAGAATATATTTATTACCAAAGTTGCAACCATGCATTGCCAACAATTGCTTATATGATAGATGGCTTAATGAAAATCTAAATTTATCTCGTGAATCTAAATACATGTGCTTTGTATGTACTAGTGAAATACTAACTACATATATGTATATATATAAAGCTGTAGATGCCATTTGCCCCTACATTTTTTAGGGCTTCTACGCATATATTTGAGTTTCAGTTACAATAGACTGATCTCTAATAGTATCTCAAGATTGCCTCAAAATTCCTTTATGGCATTAGTCGCATTTCTTATGGAAATGATATAACATTTCACGAAAAAATTGCAAAATACAAAGATCGATAATATCACACAGACTGCTGCTGGCAAACACAGTCAAACATCTACTTTCTCGGAATATATCTTCTTAGCAAAATCAAAAACAATTCCTTTTAGACACATAAAGTTTAAGGTTATGACAAAGCATTTATCTTAATTGTAAAAACCAGGGTTTGTTATTATGTTTTAAGAACGAAATGGACAGCGGGCGGGTTCGAATAAATTCCAGTTGTAAGCACAACCGCAAGAATATTTCGTGCCATGACTTAATTGTCTCAGACTTATCTACGTAGACAGGGCACTTCTCAAAAAATAGTCCCCAAAACATAATCCAGCCTCGTTATATCTCAAGATCTTAGAGACCACGCTAAAGGATTAGGACGTTAGATTATGCACTCAATAAAAGATTCCCTCACTAAGTTGGCTTTCTCGTTGGCTGTAATGTAAATGTAAAATCCACCTCGGGGATTTGCTGTCTTGACGTGATGAAGCGGCTCAGTAGATATAATGATCCAAACGATGCTGGTGGTAGTGTAGCTACCAGTAGGGCCACCCATGCCGGTAAGGACAATGATGAATATTGAAGCTAAAACTCATAACATTTTAGCGTCTGTTACTGAAAGCGGACGTTTGACTTGTATCAAGCGGTTCGCTATATACATGTGTAAGCATGGAAACAGTAACCCCTTCAGAAGGCAACGGGAGTAGTATACTTCCCAGCATATCATATGACAATAATAGCACCAAAACAATGTCCATCAGTCTCCGGCAAAACGAGGGTGCTAAGAATTCCTGGAGGTAAAACAAAACGAACTTGAAACATCGAAACATGGAAAAGAAAAAGCTTATTCGAGCCTGGAAAACTAGCTAATACGAAACTAGGCATCGATTTACTTGGCATAAGTGAAACATGGTCGTCAGAATTTATTTCTCAAAATACAAAGATCTTTTTTGCTGGCAACCAAACTAAAACTCACCGCAACGGTGTAGGCATTATAGTTAAAGAAAACATTTCAAAATCTGTCATCGGATTTGTGCCGAAATCTGATAGATCAATGATGCTAAAGTTATTTGCAAAATCCCTGAGTATTAATTGTTCAAGTTTATGCTACAACGGCCGATACAAGTGATGATGAAATAGAAAATTTCTATGATGAACTAGACGAACTTATACGATTAACAAAACCATATGGGATAAATATAGTTCAAAGCGATTTTAATGCAAAAGTTGAAAAAGAAAAAGGCAAGCCAATACGGCTTAGGTGAAAGAAATTAGAGAGGAGATCAACTATTTCCATTCTGTCAAGAACACACACTTATAATCTCGAACACAGTATTTAGCCTGCCTCCCAGAAGACTTTATACTTGCAAATCTCCATCGGACGCCTCTGATAATATCATCAGAAATCAAAATCTCTCTAAGTAAAGCTTTCTAACCACGTTTATGACAATGACTAAAAGATTGGTTAAAATCTACATTCATACCACTACCTAAGAGAAATAATGCGAAACATTGTAGTGAATACAGACTTATTAGTGTAATGTTACATGAAATATCTATTTCACGAAGTGTAAGACAAAAATACGATTTTTAAAATGCCATGTTTGGTCAGTGCTTCTCTACGCCATGGAAACGTGGACTCTAAAAATCACAGCTTTAACAAGCTAGATTCCTTCGATATCCTACAATAATATATTCCGACATATAATATATATATTTAACATGCAAACATTACCTTATTATATTATTATCAATCTCATTAGCATTGTACATATTATTAAATGTTATATGATCACCAATATTCGAATACGAGTTGGCAAATAAAGAAGAAGAAGTTAGCTGTAAGGCATTTAATGTCGTCAAAGTTCGACCATATCATTATTCTCGAATTCAAGCAAGAAAAGGTTCATAATCAAGACTCTGTAGCGCTCGCGGTTAACTGCAACACCATGCTCAACTTCATATTTGAAGCAGTATGGATTCCCTTTGTCCATAGAGCACACCATATCATGACTTATTAGAATGTAGTGAAAATCGGGTTCGGAGGCAATTCCGTTTTCGTAACATTCACCGAACGTGTGACAAACATTATGGTCTTTCTTCAATTCTTACAATAATGTGATTTTTTAAGCCCGCTAACCAAGTTGCTTCCGCAAAATATTCCATAAAGTGGATCGACGTCGTTCCAATTGTTGCGCGCAATGGCAAATGATCACATTCGTGCTCTTTCGATGCTTTGTGCTCAGCAGCAATAGCGTCTGAATGTCACTTCATTTTATTCACAATAGAAAAGGTGGTGCGAAACCGATCCTTCTGTCGACCGAATATTGGACTGAGCGCGCCAAGTAAGTGTCAGCTAACAGCTGTCAAAAAGATCAACTACGCTAAAATTATAGTTGTGGTGCTTCAATTACGAACATATACGGCTGGCTAAATAATCAGAGGATAAGAATCAGTCAGAGTATACTTATTAAAATGTCATTCGCTATTTCCAAGAAATGCATTAATCTGTTCTGGCATAAAGGTAACGGTTTCCATTAGTTGTTCAACGACAGAGTCACGTGATTTGTATTACTGGCATCCTTAGCATCATTTAATTTCAGATTTAATTTCGATTTGGGCTGCAACAGCGTCGACCAAAAAATGGCAAAAATTAATATTCCAAAATATATGTGCATGGATATGCAGCAAATGCAATTATTACTCGAAAATAGATAGTCGTCGCACGGCTTTGAATGCACCGATGAGTTCGCTGGATTACACTACGGTCAGCTATTGCAATGCAATATACAACAACAAATTATATATTTGTATATGCAAATAAAAGCAAAGAACCAAATACTCTATCTGCCAGTCGTAATAAAGTTAGTGAAAACACCACCAACAACAACAAGGGCAATTCCAACATCTCACCCACAAGTTGCAGCACTCATTTCGCATCCGTTCACTCACTGCCTCAACGGCAATTCATCATAAAATGAGATTTATGACAAAAACAAAAGGCTTATCGTATCGGAGTGAAATGGTACAACGCCTAAATGTATGTATATGCGTGTGCGCATGTGAGTGTGTGTGGTCGTGTGTGGCTAAAATTGTTTGTATCACTCAATTTTTGTCTACTTAATTTCGTCGTTTTGCAGACACGAACGCGGCTGACAGGAAAATTTAAATTTAAATTTTAATTACATTATTTAAAATCCTCTCCACTTGCATGCACAAACACATATACAAATGCAAACATAGACGAGTACTTATTAGATACATGCAAAGATTTCACACCAATTGACAACTATATCCAGACAAGCAAATTAGAGGTATTTATGGCTAAAGAACTGTTAAAGCAATATTCTTTCATAACGGAAAAATAATTAAGACTGGAATTCTGCAGAAAATATATTTTTATGTATGAAATACGAAGATACAGATCAGAAGATGCTTTGTGCCATCACAAAAGATTTATTAAACTGCTTTTAACAGGAAAGACAGAAGTAAGTTATACTTTGGCATATCTCGAGACCCGCCCAACCGATTTCCAACAAATTTGGTATATGACACTACTATGATATTTTATGCTCTATTACAAAGTGAAAATCGGACTACAGCCACGCCTATTTCCCATATATTTCAATTACATATTCATATTATTTGAAACTTTTCCTCTCTGGTATACAAATCAGGAATCAATTAATATAGTAATTATATCAAGATAAAACTTTGCACGAATAATGCCTTTGAGGTAAGCTACCTTATTTCTAAAAATTACCCAAATAGCACCGAAACCCTTCGAAAATATCGGTCAATGTCTGAGATATAAAATTGAAATTAAAAGAATCCTTTCCTGGTAGAACGAGTAGTATGTCTGTGTGTTACAAATGAGTTGAATCGAGTCAATATTTCTCTTAGCAATCAAATACCTAATATAAAGTGTTTTTCTTATCGCGGTGCATCTTTTTGCTTGAAATGAATAAAATCGGGTGAAAACTCGCCTTAGACCCCATATAACGAACAGGCCTTATGTACCTAAAGGTACTTCCCTGGCTTCAAACCTTGGAAGATTCAAGAGTATGAAATGTTTGATTATACGCGAACTTAGCTCTTCCTTACTTGTTTTGAAGTTAATTTTTATGACGGCTGTTATTTCATTTATATTCAGCTTTGCCTTTTCATAATAAGCAAACTTACTCCGGAACAACCAACAACAAAACGTTGTTGATGCGCCCTATCATTCTTAAAAAGTTCTCGTTTGGTGTGCTCTAGGGGCAAAGAGAATTATTAGTCCATATTTCTTAAAAAATTTATGATTTTTTCATATTGATGTGGACGACCTTTGGCCCTGTCTTTAAACGTTTTTTTTTTTTTTTTTTTTTTTTTGTTTTTTTTTTTTTTTTTTTTTTTTTTTTTTGTTTCGAAACTAATTTTTCTTGAGGACACCTCAACCTATCTTCATAAAACACAGTCACAGTTTCACAGTTCTCTGAGATACAAGTTTTTCGATTATAACTATTTGAAAAAAAGGAAAATTTGAATTTTTTGTAAAAATTTCTGCCAAAAATCCAAATTTAATTTTTTTACTTCGTTCAAGTTGTAAGTTAAGGTTGTAACTAAAACACGAATTTTTTTCACTTGAGATAATTCTATAAAGAGTTATCCTTCTAACGCGGGCGCATCGTCTTTCTGATGAGTTACCGGAAATGGCCGCCAGATTAAAATATTGATTCCCAAAAATGTCAGCATTACTTTGTTAATAATGTTTGTTTGTAACAATAAAAAATACTAATAAAATATTATATGTAACCCTTTATCACCGCTCGACAATTTTTTGTGGGGTTATGTGAAGTCGCTTGTCTTCGCAGATAATCTCGAATTGTTTGAGCCTTTGCCCCAAAAAGTGGTAAAAAATTGTTCCTCTCGGCTGGAATATTGTCGTCCATGGCGTTCACTGACCCGAAATCATTTTTATAAAATTATTACACATATGTCTTAATTTCTTCTTGAAAACCATATGTTTAAAAAAAGCCCTTTACTTTTGTATTTGATATTAACCTTAATTATTTTACTACCTATAAAATTTTTTTCCTATTGAATTTTACTGCTTTTAATTGGGGAAGGAAAATCGCGGAAGGTTAAGTTCTATTTAAATAAAAAGTAATTCTAATGATTTTGTTAAGTCTATCTGATTGATAAATGCAGCTCCATTTTTTATACCACTAGAACATGTTGCGCTTGGATATAGAAGCTCTGACAACATAGACTCAAACGTGGCAGTCATCCAAATTGGCCACGTTACGATTCTCTCCCTGAATATGACATCTAAGGGAGTATACGTCTCCAATGCCACGCTATGATTTGCAATGCGCATGCGTGTTTTATATACTCATATATGGTTGTTCTGTTGCAAAAACAGTACTTCAGTCTACAGTAAAACACAGCCCACTTGCAACTTTTAACGGTGCAACGCACGTCTTTATATATTCTGTTGACTCTGGTAATTATTTTTGTCGGATACATAATGATCGCCAACTATGTTTTTGTTGGACACAAAAGTAGGTGTTGAGACCATAATATCTATTTTGGCCAATAAACGAAGAATTATACAAATCGAGGATATTTATGAGTGCCCATTAGACTTTTACTTGAAGCTTATGCTAGAAAAAATTAGAAGAGATTACCTCTTAGTAGGGGCTCACTTAGGGTTACTGTAAAGAACATATTATTTGTTAAACGTTAAGTACTGATAAACCTTTCTTTCAATATGAACAATGATTGAAGTAGACGTTTGTATCCGCTCTGGGCTCCACTGTATGCTCACTCCAACGCTGTTACCTTCTTAGCCCTGCTTTCACTAATTTCTCACACTGTCGATGAGCTCCACACCAACTGCTGGCGTAGAAATCCAGTGTGGAGGGAACAATATGTCTGCCGTATACAAACAATGCATTGTCGTGATTCCATTTTGTATGTACCGTTTGTTTGTAGTGGTCATTGTTGTGTCCAAGGATAATGGTCAAGCAAATATTCACACCAACATTTGAGCAGGACTATGTACTGACGCTGGCGCAAACACACAAGCGCACCACAAATAATAATTTATGCAACGTTGTTGCTTTATTTACTAGTATTTCCCTCCTCGCACCAATACTGGTGTTTGTGGTTTGTTGCTTGCGGCAAAAATATTTCATGTGGCATGTAGAATTTGATTTCAACTCGACATTTGTGTTTGATTCAGCCACAGCGGACATAAATAAAAATGTTGCACGCCATACTTACACAAACATATGTATGTATATGCACGTATTGGAATGGATGAAAGTAGATATTAAGATATGCACCCTGGTGTTGAAGTAACCGGTAGTAGCGCGATGGAAATTTCAACATTTGGCTCCATGTAAGTGTAAAGCAACTAGTTATTATTATGAATTATTCACAGTAGAAGTGAACGCCAATACTTAGAACTTGTATTTGTACGCTCAAAATTCCGTTGAATGGCGAACTAAACGACACCGCTTATTAACAACTCAAATTAGCACCTTCGCAGGTTATGCCATTAACGCGAGTAAACAATAATCTTTCCAGATATGGAAGTGCGGTTCTGTTAAGAAAATTAAGTTCACCTCATTGGTCAGCTTGCATATTGCACCATAAAGGTAAAACATATATGTTTATCAATAATTATTTACCACTTACGGGTGGGAGGTCCCAACTCGGTTGGACTTTTCACTGAGCTGTAGCCTAATATGTTTATACTCGTACTTATAGACAAAATGTGATAATTATTTAACAAATGCGGTTGATATTCAGTTACTTACATATACATTTATAGATAAATAGATATAGTGTAGACATTTAAATTGTGTATCCATATATTATATATGTATATGCATATTGGTGCCACCACTGCTAGGCCATGCCTCAACTCGCTTTCGTACTGAGCGGATTGATTTTGTCCGACATTGATTGATTTTGCCGCCTTTGAATAGTAGGCAAGGTGAAGATATTTTTGAGATTGAAATATGTTCGTCAGATTTTTTTATGAAGGTATTGCCGCTATTAAAAACAAGAAAAAACATTAACTTCAGTTGCTTTGAAGCTAGAATACCCATCACAAATAAAGAAGTTTCCATACAATAACTTGGTCGCTTTGTATGGCAATTACATTCCATATAGGTCCGATCTGAACAATTTCATCAAAGATTTCACCACTGCTTTTGAGGATAACACAAAATTTGACGAAGATATCTCGTTAAAGAAACAAGTTTTCAGTACAAGCACTTGAATCCGATCGAGCAGTTTATACTGCTGCTATATGCTATAATGATATAGAGAAGACAGGGATGTGAGAAAAATTTTAGATCGATATCTCATAAATTGAGGTACTGCCGCGGGCATATATAGACAGACGAGCATGGCTAAATCGGCTCGTCATGCTGATAATTTATACATACATGCATGTCTCCGACGTTTCCTTCTGGATGTTACAAACATCGTGGCAATTTTAATGTACTCTGCTCAGGGAATACAGATTTGGTATTAGTAGAAACGAGGAAAATCACGAGTCCGCCTTGCATTAGACAAATAAACTAATCAACGCGGCGAGTTATGGTGAAATGAGAAATGTTAGTTTAAACTGCCTTGAAGCCTATATGCCTCGAAAGAAACTATGTAAAAGGGGCTTATTTTAGAAATTTGTTTTTCGAGAAGAAATAAAATACATATACTTCAGAATTCAGCTGTTTTTTAAAAAAGGAAGGGTTTATCATTGTGTTTTGAAAATGGTTACAGGCGATTGACTTCAGCGGATGACCCGAATAAATTCTAACCGAGACCAATTTTCAATCAAATTTTCAATCAATTGAGGCCGTAAGTCTCAAGTCAAGTATATACTCTTTCATAGTCTCCATCGTTTCGGGCTTATCTGCATAGACAAGCGACTTCATCTAACCCCATAGCATTGTTAAATCGCACGGTTTTGCAAGCCATGCCATAGCTCCACGACACAAGCTGATACGCTCCCCCAAAAATGCCTTTAATAAATGTATTGTTTCGTTGGCTGCATGGCATGTAACGTCAACTTGTTAGAACCAAAGGTCATCCACATCAATATCTACCAAACAATTCATTAATAATGGTTCTATAGCGGTATCCGTTATGACTGGTTTCATTTTCAAAAACATAACAGTCAATGATTTCCTCCGCGCAGTGACTTTTTGAGGATGTAACGGCTTCTCAACAATGGCTTCTGGATCATCATCACTCGAAGCACAATAAATTGCTATATTAATGTACACATTAAACCGAAGGTGCATCGCTGAATAAAATTTTCTTGTGAAAATCGAAATTAGTGTCCATCTCGTTTTTTTCTCGTTCACCGAACGTGCCCCGCTCTTGATAGTCTTTCGACTTGGTCGACGTTTGTACGAGTTGGATTTTGTAATCGCTTAAAACAAGATCCTTTCTTTTCGGAAGGATCCATAATTTTGGTGTTTATAAATTAAGTAACTGCTGTCAAAAAGACGAACTCTTAAGAAGATATTGCTTCATTGGAAAACACACGTCATAATAAACTTATATGGTATACGTTTTGTTTACTGCTAGAATCAATCTTAGCCTTTGTCAAAAACTTTAAAGGCGAATATTACTTAATATATTTTTTTATGATTCTCAAAAGACAAAAATACATAAATGCCAAAGAATGTTCTTCCGAGTGATAACATAAACATTCCTCACTAAATTTGCAGCTTTTCTGTTTTTCTTTAGAAAAATTGGGATCCTCGAAATGGATCACCTTTCACAATGTTGGTTCTTTGCAAAAATTACAAACGTAATAACCATGATATAACAATAAATATGAACAGTAAAAATAAATATGCATATGTGTGTATGTATAAATTTAATATAGACATATATGTATTGTATATATATTTTGATAGTTGTAAATGCTCCCACATAAATGAATGGGTTTGTACCAGCCTCACATGCCTGCTAGCAATAAAATATTTCATAAATGTCTCCCAAGATATCGTCTTCACAAGCAGCCAATTTACACAGGACATAACCCTAACCCCCGCATTCAGCAAATTTGTATATACACTTCGTTTTCGCTCCAACTATAACTGTTTTACCTAAGCAATTTTCGTTTTGCTATTACGAGAAATGTGTCGGCCCACATTCCATCCATCGGCATAACTTATACCAATAGAAGCAACAAAAATGCTGAAATGCTGAAACATAAGTTTTGACAAATGCAACAACAAATATCTAATAAGCAATAAAATGAATGCCTCACGCAAGGGCATATCGAAATTGCTTTCAACGCATTTCAATAAAAACGCTACAAAGCAGCAACAACAACAACGGAATATGTGAAGCGCACGAAAGGACATTCGTGCGACAGAAAAACAAAAACGCAAATCAAAATCGAAATCACAACTAAATTTCAGCTTTATTGATAACACGACAGCGCTAAATGGCCAATAAATTGCCAAGAAGTTGGGAGCGAAAGCGAAATGATGGAAGCATTAAAATTTGGAAACAGCAAAAGGGTTGAATGTGAAAGGGCTGCAGGCCTACTTTTTAATACATACGCACTTACATATATTTATTTTCGAACAAGTTTATTCGTATTCTTTAATTTGAACGATTTCAAATAATCTAGTTCAAAGACTTGCAGAAATAATATATATGTATGTTTAAAGTAGTTTTGTATGAACTTAGTAGTATTAGTAAACTTTAAACAAATTCTGCTTTATAAAACTGCTATATTGAAAAAACGGTGGCAGGTCAACTTGGTAGTGATTAGGTCAATGCCGCTCCTGCTTATAATAAAAGCGTGAAGCGAATATTTCGTCTCGCGAAGCACCATTTCCTTACAGAATAAATAAAATTATATTATAAAATATTAGTTAGACCGTTTCACGAAACTAACTGCCAAATCTCTCAATTAAAAAATTATATTGTTTTCACTAGGATAAGAAACTTTCTTGTCCATTTTCCTCAACTCTGACTAGAGATGTTGGCCGGCTAGTTGAACGATCTGAATACCACAATCACTTAACATATTTATATTCTCTCGTACGAATATAAAAAAATCTCAGTTTGAGAGTGGGTATAGCTTATGGAATACAAATTTTAAATAATCCCGCCGAAGACGGGTGGCTCATTAAGAGTTCGATTTGATATATTATAATTTTTTATTCCATTCTGTTGATTCAACTTCTAAACTCTTTCTTGATATAAGACACTCTAACTATTTGCAGTCGATGTTTTATTGGTGTTGCCAAGATAGTATCTTGACTTTCTCAAATACTGAAAAATTTTCAACGAATAATCAAAATATTTCCTTGCTGCCGTTAGTTAAATGAATTTAAGGGATGCCTCAAAAATTTTATTTTACTAAAAATTATATTCCCAGGAATAGACGATTTTATGACTATTTATTTTTCACGGTCCTTTAATTGTATGTTTACTGTTTCCAAATTGCAGCTTCCTTCTTCCTGTTTCGGTATTTTTCACCAGGTGCTCAACCAATTTTTCACAAATTGTAAGACGGATTGAGTTGATATCGAAAACAGCGAATTTCAACCAAAGTGCAGTTGAGTTGAAAAGCGTAATAATCTTATAATCTAAAAATTAAAAGTTCTATCTGCTTCTGGCTTTAATGTCCTCCATCTCTAAATTTTTATGTTATCTTTCATACATCATAAAACTTCCAGATTTTACAACTTATATTTATTAAGTCCATATGGTTATTAACTAAATAGTTAGGCAGTTCACACGATCCAGCATGGCTAAAGAGACGGTACCTTTTTTGAAAACAAGGCAGCTGTACCCGGACGAGTCAGGCAAAACTCGTTTCATACCCAAAATATCCAGCAAAGTCATACGAACGGACTCGAGAGAGATGTCGAGCTCTCTTGTCATATCTCTGACACTTACCTGACAATTTTCAAGCACCATATTCTTCACTTTTTTAATATTTTCATCAGTTGAAGAGCACGAAGGTCGTCCAGAACGGTTTACCGCTTGGTGGGTTCCAATAGTAGATTTTTGCAAACAAAAAGTACGTTTATATAAAAATTACTATATATGTATGTATATATGTAGATTTATTCAACTTTTAGCTTCATTTTGTTATGCGTAAACTTGGTTTAGTGTAGGTTTAATGGTTACTGTCGTCCTACTTATAATTGCATGATTTGCGTGCCTTTTTATTCTTGTTGTTCGATTTATTTATTTCCCTAATTATTGTGAATTTTTGTTATTACATTTTGTTTCAATTCAACTTAAGCACGCAATTGTAATGCTAATTATGTTATTCACCTAACCACAAATTTGTTACTTACAAACTATATGCTCGAGCTATACTTAGAATAGTTAGTTTGATCCATAAGTAGCAATTCGCAATGATTAAATACTTTGCTTAGAGTAAGCAGACAGCAGCTTGGTTGTAAGTGTTCTGATGGTTTTCTTCATATACATATGTATATAGAAACCTCAAAACGTCACAAGTCCTTTCTGGTAAAGTGACTGAATTATTACTTTCACGGCACTTCACAAATGAAGTGAAATTAAAAATATTGAATACTTTACTGTCGTGTATGTTCGAATTCCGTTTCGACATATGGCCAATACACTCCTACACGCTGATCTAATTTTGAACCCCACAAAATTCATAACTTCAATATTAAACCTTAAAGTTGCATGTTTCAAAACGACAAATTTTCGTGCAAGGTTTAGTGGCTTTTGATATGTTGATTTGTAATATTGACTTGGAGCAAACCCTATTTAAATTTAAATTTTGTATGCCGACTCCAATGGTTCATGCAATTTATGAGGATATTTTTATAGCATTTCCTTTTAAAAATAGATATAATAGATTTGAAAGACACCAAATCCTGGTATAGTTGCAGTGTAATCGTATTATTATAATAAAAATGTAATTATTGTTTATTGTATATTGTTTAATTATAATGTATTATTTATATTATATTATTTTATTTGGAAAACAATTAATTACACTTTTGCAGAGCACCCTACCCTCCAGAGAACTTCATACTCGAGAGAAATTGTCAAAGATATCCCCTCTCTCTTCTTTACTGGGCGTCGGCACATCATTTTTCTTTGGACATATAGGTATGGTGACGACATAATTCCTGCAGGGAAAAACTGAGAACAACGCAAATCTATCAGACAACTAACAACAAATACAATAACAAATAATTTTACAACCGGGTCTTATGAGAAAAAATAAAAATTTTACCATTTTCAAAAATTGCGAGTATAATTATTCGATATATTCTTTGAAAAGTCTAAAAAAATTGCCGACTTTTATGCGTTTGCTCCACTCATGAAACTCTAACCATTTGGAAATATAACGAAGTCTTTTTAACACCGATTCAGTATGGACACAATTCAATTTCCCTCAGGGTACCTAGAAATAGCTTCCATATATAAATCATGCATTTTCACATTTAAATTTCTTTCAGCGGCTTCTCTAGACAGAGTTGAGGGTTAACAAAGTTACATAAGCAGATGAAGGAGGCACTGGCGATGGCGCTGATTGTGTATTGTCAACAACAGGATAACGAAGCACCCTGTCTTTCTTTGGCCGCAAGTGTGGCCCCACAATTACAACAACATTTGCTACATCCACCGAAGCATTCAACGTTGTCACACAGTAAATATTATGCAAATTCGCACTATGCAAACTGTTTGCTGCGGCGCAGCAACCCTACATGAGCATACAGCCAGACACACACACACGCACGCACAAATGGATGCACAGATTTTTGAGTAAAATACGCCGAGAAATTCCCTGGCAACATAAAGTATTTAATTGTATTGGCCAGAGATGGCTGAGACGAACCAGTTTGTGCTGAGTATTCAAGATCCTGGATAGTTCCTTGTTATATGGCTGTTAGATGTCTTCTATAACGGTACACGGGCATTCGGTTAGCGTTCACTCAGCCACTAATAAAATTTACAAGCGATAGACTGCAACCGAAGGGATATTGGACCTAGGATATCAAATTTTTCAGCTAAAAAAATAGTTTCTTCTCAAATACGAGAGCTGCAATCTTCGCGATTTCAGTTTTTTCCAAGGGTTTGTTCAAAATTTACTGTTTTATTCGCTTAGTACTTAGTAGCTTAGTTACTGAGACAGAGTTGGTGTTCCAAAACGTCATCTATTAATGCGTAAAGTCTGAGTTGGGCTCTAATCGGTGGTAAATAAGCCTACTAAGGTTCACATAACCTCTTATAAACAACTACAATTTCTGTAAGTGCTTAATTACCTTCGCAAAGTCTATGTAAGAGAGGGTGGAGAGTAGAAATCTCCGTACATACATACACACATTGTCGGCAGCCAATTTACGCTTTTTGTATTCGTTGTTTTGATTACTGACACTCGCTTGCTTTGTTGTAGCTCTTGTCGTCTCTAATTTTACTGGCCAATAATATGCAAAACGATGTTTGGACATAATTTTACTGCTGGGTTCTTAGTCACATATACATATGTATGTATATATATTTATACATGTCTGTTGTTGTTTTGTCTCGTTCAGGATGTCGAGTTAAATTTGACTCTGTTTACTTTGCTGCTACCTTGCTTATACGCATGTTTATTTCGATTTCCTCTTACCTCGAATCGACTGCTGCCTTCCTAGCAAAGACTATGCGCCCTATGTCCTTTTCTCAATTTGTACTTTCATTTGATTATCATTACTTTGCGTGATTGTCTACATACATACTACATACATGTGTAAATTGCACTACAGGCATTCTGCTTGCGCCTTCACAAAGCGTTTTCGGTTTGGGCCGATGCCTTAGTTTAAGTCAGCCATTTTCTGTCTGTATTCACTGAAGACAAAAGTGTAAATTTTCAAAAATACCTTGCGTAATTGAAGTGCACATACGGATAGAAATAATCAACAGCTTACTACTGTACATACATATACGCAATTTAGCTTGATTTCTTTGCTGCCAAAAGAGCATGGCGAGTTAGGGAATTTTTGACATTATTCTAAAAATACATTAGTAAAATAGCAAAAGTTCTTAAAAAATTGACCGGCTTTATTAGCATCCTAAACGCAACTTTTTTATGTGCATTCTTGTCATTTTCTTTGTTTGTTTTTTTCATTTGCATATATTTGATGGTTGTGCTTTCGTGGCTGGCTAGAAACTCAGATTTGTATCAAATTATCAATACAATACCCATTGCCCATTCAACAACTTCCTGATATGTCTGGCTGCCACAAAACATGCGCTTATATGCATAGACATATAAATATGTAAAAATATGCTATTATTACATATATGTACATATACTGGAAGTGCAACATAAGAAGTCATAAATAAAAGGTGCAGCTACAACTATAACCACAAGCAACCTAATTGAGGTGTAAAAAGTGGCAAAAGCGCGCACACGGGAAATTTTGGCAAGAATTTATTTGAAAAAAGAGCAAAGAGGGCTGACTTCTTCCATGCTGTACTTTCACTTGCAACCGGGTACAAATGCAGAACAGCAACATAAATGGCGTTGCCTGAAGTGGGCTCCCCGATGTAGGACCACCAGCGAGCGGAAACTTGGAATTTGTATGTACAGCGATGAAAAATTTATGCAACTCACGAAATGTTGCAGCAACAGCGCCGTAATGTGAACACGCAAGGGGTGGGTTAAAAGGGAAATTCAAAAAATAAATAAAATAGATGAAAATATGTCAACTGTTGCTTAGACCTAAATAGGACATCGTGGACGCACATGAATGTAGATATGTATGTATGTCTGTTTTCATACATACATATTAACGTGCCTATAAGTTAATGACTATATAAATTATTATAA
This sequence comes from Bactrocera latifrons, assembly GCF_001853355.1. Taxonomy (NCBI): domain Eukaryota; kingdom Metazoa; phylum Arthropoda; class Insecta; order Diptera; family Tephritidae; genus Bactrocera; species Bactrocera latifrons. Next base: position 462,472 of record NW_017535230.1, read on the forward strand.
AAATTGACAGCATTCAAATATGTATATCTCTTTGAAGATTAGACTTTATTCACCTCAAATAACAAATCGCGTTCCTAAAAAAAAAAAAAAAAAAAAAAAAAAAAAAAAAAAAAAAAAAAAAAAAAAAAAAAAAAAAAAAAAAAAAAAAAAAAAAAAAAAAAAACAACCAAAAGTAACTCGCCTTACTTTCAAGTTATATTTAAATTTGATTCTGAAAAATTTTCGCTGTATAAATCCGCAAAATTGAAATTAATTTTTCCAGCATATAGCCAACTGTTTGGCGAGTTATTATCCTTGCGCGTTTCGTTGACGACCAGCCTCGCTGCATTGCAGTAGTATGAATTCCGCTTACAACGCGGCAAAAAAGCAGGAAGTTGTGCCTGCATGCCTGGCTCCTTGTCACTGCATGCCCCACCAAGCACACGGCACTTTCCAATGAAAGGACTCATGTTAATGCGCTTGCTCAGGGAACGGTAATACTGGCGCCATCTGTCGGTGCGAACTGTTGATAACAGCCATTTTGTTTAGCCCGTTTTCGCTTCCGCAGTCGCCTAACCACAGGCATACTAACCTGCTGCCATATTCACTCACTGCATGCATAAACGCTGACTTCCAGCTTGCAGCTATTGCTGCGCTGCTCTTTCCAGTAACTAATGCTGCTATTCGGTGCGGACCGGCGCACAAGCCGCAGAAACGCCCACATATTTTGTTTTTGTTTTTGCCTTGAGCAGGTACTCTAAGCGCGCACTAGCTGACTCGCTTCAACGGCTGTTTGTTTATCAAGTTGCCGAGCGCCGTTGCTCAGTGAGCGCGTCTGCAGCAAAGAGTATTAGTCGGAGCTCTTGTGAATTAGGCGCACACTCTTCGAAGTGGTTTGTGGCAATATCTCTTTCTAAGTTGACTTTTGTGCTGGCGTTGTGTAGCGGAATTTTGACATTATCCTGACGGTGCAAGTAGTGTTGCCTGACAAATTTGCTTTTTAAATTATGAAAATAAAAAATTTTGGAAAAGCCATTTGAAAGTGTTTAAATATTTTTCAATTTATATTTGAATAAATAATATATACTTATGTATATTGGCTTGTAAGTCCGTAGCAAAAATAGCAGTTCCGACTGCAAGCACACCGAATGGTTTGAACGCTTTTGATATTTGTTCGTTGTAATTCAGCAGCAGAACTTTTCAAAAGGTTGAATTTCTCAAAAAAATCACGCCGAAACGAAGGGAACACTTTTTGTTGGTAACTTTTGTATATTCGACATTCGAGTGGCCCCAAAAAACGTTTTTAAATTACAGAAATTAGGGTCTCTGTTATAAGCAAACAATTTATATGCGTTTTAAATAAATTTAATAAATAAGATTTGGATAACACATTTAAAATGTAATCGGTTCACATCAAATTGAAAAAGTATATATGTATATATGTACATATATATAAAAATATTTAAAGTTATATTATACTAACTATTTCTCCGAATTTTTAATAATCTACGCTCAATGTCTACCGTTAGCATTTGATGTCGATAAAAGTCGCCAGCTTCACTTTCGAAAATTATATAAATTTAATAATCAAATTATGTATATGAACGGTGTATGATTTTAGTGTATTCTTGGAATAAAAATTTGCAAAATATTTTTGTAGAACACTGAGCTCCCCTGAGAACTTCGGCCTGGGAGGAATTGTACCCGATCTCCCACCTCTCTCCGTCTTCTGAGAACTGAGGGACCGGCAGGAATTGTACCCGATCCTTCACTGTAGAGCACCGAACTCTCCGTGCGAACTTCGTGGTCAGTAGCAATTGTCCACGATCTCCCCCTTCTCTCCTTCACAGTACATATAAGAAAGTAAAAATCGTTTTTAATTTTCTTCATCAATATTAGCATGTGTCTAAACAATACATATTTGCATATTAACTCATATGAGCACGTGTAACCGTTCTTTGCGGCTTCCCTTTGCACCGCAGCTAACAACAAAACAGCTACCGACTAGTAGTTTTTCAGCGGCTTGAGTCTCTTCGCATGCAAACACCTTCGCTACAGTTCAAAGTCAGCTGATCAATTCGATCGTAAGCAGCAAGCGTGAGTGTGATATCGCTATGTAAATATATATAATATGTATGTACATATGTGCATATATTTTTTTAGCTTTGTGTTCTTTTAATTTACTTTCGTTAATTTGCATAGTATAATTTTGTATGCAAATTCTTAATTTATTCCCAGCATTCTTTCAGACGTATTTTCTGTGGGTTTTTAATGCTTGGATATTTCAAATTATTTGAATAACCTCATTTTCATGCTTTTATTTCTGCGTCATACTTTTACTTTCAATGCTAAGACAGTTATTATAGCTGTGTCTTTTGTTCTTTTTACATTCATTACATAAACATTATTTTCTGCTCTCGAAGACAGTTATTTTATTTATAAGATGCGCTGGTATCGTTCGAATAACGGTTATCTGCAACAACATGAAGTAAAGTAGTCATATTAGCTTGTCAAAAAAGACTTGCGGTATTTTTTATTTAATTTTCAATGCAACGAATAAAACTAGAACTACGCGCTCTCAGCGCCAACTAGCGAAAACACCGCAAAACTTTTTTGACAACCTAATTCTTTGTACACTGTGCATAGAGAAAATCAAAGCCAGGGGAGGGCATAGGATACGAACTACCTAATTCATCAATTTATTGACAATATATTCTATTAGTTTTGTAAAAAATTAGTTTCATAGGAATTAAGCTAGTTAGGTAAAAAGCTAATGAAAACAAATATTTGGATTGCGATTAAATCACTTCAATTGCTTGTAATTCAGACAACTCCTGAGTACCTGATTTAGATAAGTATATAGAAGCAGGTTCAAAGCCCCTGGATCAACATATCTGCATAGGAATGACATCACTTCAAAAGCCTGTAATTTTTTTTTTTTTTTAATGCAAAACTTTTTTGCTGAGTACCGGCAATAATGAGATCTCTCCCCCTCTCCCGCTTCACTACTCACTTGTCGACCGTTACTTGAGCTGGCCTGTGAAATCCGATTTAGCAAAGGGAATGGAATGACATTAGGTACTAATAGATTTGTACGAATATTCGATTATCATTCTGACCATAAATTTAAACTATCGGGCAGCACTTGTCTTGTCGTGCGTAGCTTCTTACGCATGCGCAGTAGTGCTATGATTCTTTTTTAGTGCAGAAATTCTTTTTTCGCATGAAAAACATGAGTGTAACCGTTAATTTTTTATTCTACAAATTACTATAATTAAATTTAAGTCTTATACTAGAAAAAATAAAAAAAGTGAGATTTTATTTGTCATTTAAGCCATTCACAATAGTAAATTTGATCTAAAATATGCACAAAAACCTAGGTAGCTTTGAAGATAGCGATTATACCACTTTAATGAGGCATCGACATACTCTCATACACGAATTCAACTTCTCTTGAATACTTTGTTGTTATTTTCTATTAATTTTTTTGTCAATTGTTAATCGAAGGCAGCTATAGTTCATTCGCATTCAATTTAGCTTTTACTTAGTTTTATATGTGAAGTTATGTTCATCTTTGTCGTAGCTTAAAGCCAGAAGTCTCTGTGTTAGGTCAATATATTTAACATTTTTGTTCACCTTTTAATGATTTATTATCATATAATTTCCATATAAGATATTTTCAAAAACCTTTCCAAATGTCTTCATTTACGCTTATAAGTATTTTGTAATGGAATGTCTAAATCTTGCTGTCGTCTAGTATTTGGTGTTTACCTTGCATTCTCTTCAAAAATTGTTCGTTCTTTTCGTTCTTTAGGAACAAATAATATATGTATATGCCAATAATATATTATATCAAGTTGTTGTGTTATCGCTTTGATAACTTTCCTCTACCAACTCTTCCCATCAGCAACACGAGCTCACTGATAGCGCCTCTGATTTCCCATAGAACAAAATATGCACTCTTCAATATGGCATATCCTGTGTAGGACAAACGCTCACTTAATAATATAGAGAATACATAACTTTCCAAACGATGCAAAGATTTGGATTCTTCCGACATAGATCTATAAAAATAGAGTGCCCTAAAATTTATCAGAATATACATATAAGCTCGATGAAATGGGGGACAAAAACCACTTGTCAAGCTCCTCAAAATTAAAAACCTAATATGAGCCGATTCAAATATATATTTAACTAATTAAGCAAAATAATTATTAACACATCTTTTTCATGAAATCTCACTTACATATTACCTGTTGGTTGAATTTCTGGTAGGAATAAAATCGGCAAGACTTCATGAGGGAGTCAGGAAGAATCAGAGAGATTGGATTGGTAACAAAGCGGTAAGATTATACACATATGTACATATATATCTATATAAATATATAATTAAATTTAAATCCTGAATCCAATTCTTTCATTTTTTAGCAAATAATTTCCTTGAGACCATCGAACCATAACAGCATAGAGCTTTCATTCTAAAATTTGCCTATCTAAACGGGGTTAGATCTACGAGAATATAGCCCTTGGCGGGATTAAGTAAATTTCGGTAACGTAGAACCGGCTGTACAGCACTGACCGCCATTCACAGTGGAGCCATTAACTCCTTCCACAACTCCTTTCCCGTGTATGGCGTAGCTGGAGTTGGAGTTGCGCAGCTTCGTTCCGATGGATAACGGCTTTCATACAATTATTCAAGGCAAAGGTTACTGTCTTCAGAAATAGTTCAGATTTGACTACTACATATAGCATAAACTAACCGATCCGCATCAAGCCTTTGATATGTTTCTACCCTTTACGACACAATAAATGCACTTGTGGATACTGCATAAGGGGGAGTCTTTCTAGTTTATCAACACATTCGAAATAATAAAATGATCTCATCAGGCTAGTAGCCTAATATATATATGATAAATGAATGATACTTTCGGAAAAAAGTTTTTCAATAAGTCCATGCCGAGTCGCTGCAATGACCACATAGAATAACTGATAAATTGGAGAAAGTTCATAAAATTAATTAAGAATTATCTATTAAAAATAGAGATATATAGGTGCTGTTTCACCCCGAAATTAGGAAAGGACTTTTTCATTAAATTCAAAATATGATATTTCGGAATAAGTGTAATTTGATAGATTTGTAGAACATACACATATTTAGTTTGCAACCAGTTTCGGTGCCGAAAACATTCAGCATACTCTCCTCCTTTCTGTAAGAAAGAAATAAAATGTTACACAGATATTACAGTTACGTAAAAAATGTAAAGGTGTTGCATTAACGCAATATTTCTAAGCATGACGAACTTGTTTGCGCGCCACTTTTAAAAGTGCCAGAGTTCGAATCTAAGTAGGTCAGTGAACTGCAGAAAACAAACAAGTTTCCAATTAATAGAATATAAGCCGGCTGAATTTCCACCTGCCCACTTGCTCACACCTAAGAAAGACTAAATTTCATAAAATTTGCTACGTATTCTAAATGTTTAGTAACTCGTTTGAGTATAACCGCCACCAACTCTGCTGAAAATGCTTAAGGGACAACTAAGTCTACTTGGTGAGTAGGGGAGCCCTATTGCGCAACCCTTGACTTATCAAGGCGTAAGGAGCCTTAATTATGTGGCACGCTACGCGGCAAGATCAAGATGCTAATCGCGCTCGACAAATGTGAAACCGGATCCTTTTACTTGGCACTTAAATGGCAGAACGAACAACAAAGGTCCTGCACCTTGCGTTGCTACGCCTGCGCAGTAGCGTTGGCATGATAATATCCACCGCGTATGCCTGTGTTGGTAAGAAGGTAAGTGGCATCAAGTGTGTAGTTGTGTATGTACGCCGCCTAACCGCTTGCGATCCGTTACAAGTCTCAATTGTGGCTCTTAATTTGTTTGCTTTTTTTATTATTATTTATCATTTTGCTGCTATCATTCATTCATTCAATTTCTTTTTAGACATTTGTATACATTTCGCTGCCGTTTTGTGACTCGGGCACTGTACTGAGCGGAGGCCGGTGCAGCATGCTGCTTGGCTATTGCACCGTTTTACACGCTAATGACACGCTGACGTGAACTTGACCGTGGCTATCGCGAAACGCCGATCTTTTGCTGCCAACTAGAGACGCTGAGAAAAGAGATACCGATGGAATGGATCGGCTTCGTTGCTTCGCAGTCGGCTCAACAGCTAACGCTGAGGTAGCTGAGTGGTGCGCAAGGGATGTTTCACGTCAACGGTCAAGGTAGTCATTTGTTAGCCCGTTAGCGGTCGAGTGGTTGGCCGCCTGGCATGAGTGGTTGTACGCTTCGGTGAATGCGCGACGGTGGTGAAAATGCGCTTTAGCAACGGCAACACAATTCGGTCTATGTGCTTTGCTGGCGGTTCCGGTCAGTGCTTCGTATTTTGATCAAAGTGCCAGCACATTTGGCTACGGTAACGCATGTATATTATATGGAAAACATGATCCGCACACTTTGTGGCCATAATTGAATTCGGTCACTACCAAGGCGTAGCGGTCCGACCAATCACTGAATGAGACGAGAATAAATGACAACAAAATTTTGACCATGTGAAAAAGATCAAAAATATGAAAACTGAAGATCAAAATTAAATTTGGTAACTTGTTTGCTGCATACAAACATTGGACTCTTACTAAATTAAATATTCCAAGCAAATAAGTAATATGGATTTTAATTTTTGCTCAAGCTGTTCCGTATTTTTTGGTTTAAGGCCTCCAATTCTTTTTTTTTTTTTTAATACCGCCTACATTTGTTCTATCGGATTTAGGTCAGGGGATTGGATAAACCACTCCATTACATTAATTTCTTGGTCCTGGAATCATTCCTTAACAATGTTTTGAGAAATTTTTAAGATCATTATTACATTTTAGAGCAATTTCTTTGAAAATTTGAAAATTAGCAGATCCTTAAGGAGGTTACCAGATGCATACCTCGTGATATAAATATTTCTTCAAAATTATTATTTTTTTTGTTAAAATTATTGAAGGTTGAAATTTAGAGCACGATAAAATTGTAAAATTATTTTCTCATAAACTACTACAGATAAATCGATGAAATTTCGTAAAGTCAAAAAAAAAGACAAGTAAGGAAGAGCTAAGTTCGGGTGTCACCGAACATTTTATACTCTCGCATGATAAAGTGATAATCGAGATTTCAGGCGTGGTTGTGAACCGATTTCACCCATATTTGGTACATGTCATCACGGTGTTAAGAAAATATTATATACCGAATTTCATTGAAATCGGTTGAGTACTTCCTGAGATATGGTTTTTGGTCCATAAGTGGGCGACGCCACGCCCATTTTCAGTTTTTAAAAAAAGCCTGGACGCAGCTTCCTTCTGACATTTCTTCCGTAAAATGTAGTGTTTCTGACGTTTTTTGTTAGTCGGTTAACGCACTTTTAGTGATTTTCAACATAACCTTTGTATGGGAATCTGTCTCTTATACACATCTAGATGTGTATAAGAGACAGGACTCTATACAGTTTGGTTGACACAGCTATAGTAGTTTTCGAGATATGTACAAAAAAGTTAGTAGGGGCCGGGGCCACGCCCACTTTTCCAAAAAAATTACGTCCAAATATGCCCCTCCCTAGTGCGATCCTTTGTGCCAAATTTCATTTTAATATCTTTATTTACGGTTTAGTTATGACATTTTATAGGTTTTCGGTTTCCGCCATTTTGTGGGCGTGGCAGTGGGCCGATTTTGCCCATCTTCGAACGTAACCTTCTTACGGAGCCAAGAAATACGTGTACCAAGTTTCATCATGATATCTCAATTTTTACTCAAGTTACAGCTTGCACGGACGGACGGACAGACGGACGCACGGACAGACAGACATCCGGATTTCAACTCTACCCGTCACCCTGATCACTTTGCTATATATAACCCTATATCTGACTCTTTAGGACTTACAAACAACCGTTATGTGAACAAAACTATAATACTCTCTTTAGCATCTTTTTTGCGAGAGTATAAAAAAATGGTCTTGCTCTATTATAGATATTTTTTCACGATCCATTTGTTTAAATAATAATATTTTACATAATTTTCAATATCTTCGGAATTTTATGAATGAACATTTGCCGATTATTAAAGTTGAATATTTTCCGATAAAACACGAAAATTATTCCTTGACTTCAGAAAATTTCAAGAATTTATCTCTAGTAGTTTATGAGAAAATAATTTTACAATTTTATCATGCTCTTAACAAAAAAAAAAGAATTTTGACGAAATATTTATATCACGGGGTATGCTTCTGGTCCCCTTCCTAATGAACTGCTAATTTTCAAAATCGGTGATTTTTAGAAATTTTCGTGAACCACTTGACGTGGTCTCAGCTTCACCCTCTCCTGTGTATTAAGCGGTTACCTGGATTGACGGGTTTTAAATATTATTTAAATATTGTCTTAAAATTTCAAGTTGATCCGAGTAATTGTTTCGGAGAAACAGCCTTGAGAAGTTGTGACCTCGAGTCTAGCTATGCTAAGTGCGCCGTCTTTAAACGTAACTTTCTCGAAACTATCTTTTTGAAGTCGGTCGGTAAGATTTCTCGAGAACTACTTAATCGATCTGCATGAAACCATACAGGTCTTTGAGACCTTATCTTTAAAGATTTTTCACTGAAGTTTTAAACATCATACGTTCAAGGTCAAAGGTAAGATTTTAACTAAAACACGAATCTTTTTCACTTCAAACGATCCTATAATGAGTTATCCTCTTTTATCCGATAAGTGGGCTGGGCATGTAAAAAGGTGAATAGTGTGATACAGGGACTCGTGGCACACTGAGCATATATTTGATATGTCGGGATCGATTCCGGATAAGTAGGAATTTAACCTGCTATAGTATGCAGAACGAAGCTGCGCAAGGGTCACTCTCATTCTCGCGATAAATCGAGCTCGTCGTCTGCAATGTTAAAGCAAAAAAATTTAAACAATACTCATAAGATCGCACATTACAGAAAATATAAATAAAACCGGGTACATTAAGGATTAGAGTGAGGGACATTCTAAAATTCGCTCTCATTTCGACTGCATCCCTTATGACTTGGAACACTGCGTCGCGGAGCCTTAACTTAATGATATCTTCACTGCGCAGATACTTCCAAGGATTGTGGGTGAGGCGGAGTCGCTGCAGAAGAGGCGCGTTGAGATTTTTGATGAATAGATCGAAATTCAAGGTGAAAATTGGATGAGGGAGTTTCTTGCGGAAGCTCTCAATCCGCTCTTTCTAAGGGCATTGGGAAACCCTCGGATATCGAATGAATAGAAATTTAGGAGTAATATGGGAGCGCGAGTCCTCAGCATTTTTGTCGGGAATGCTTGTTATCTAAAAATCATTCTCGTATACATATATGTATATGTAAACATTTATATATTATACTAATTAATAATATAAGTTATTGCGAAATTTTATTATTTACTAGATTCATAATTAATAAGCCTCTTGTTTTTCGCATCGTTTCTTTTAATTATAATATGAAATCCAATTTATTCGTCATTAATAAAGCTGCGTACGAGTATAACTGTGTTATTATATACTCCATTAGCTTTGTTTAAGAAACGAATAGCTGAAAAAATTACACCAGATAAAGTATTTTATCTACTCACTGGCTTAACTGGCAAGACCAGCGCCCTAATTGCGCGACTTCGAGCTTATCAGCAGCGTCGATCTCTCTTTACAACTTTTTAAAACATCAACCGTTTGATAGTTTCCCACAATACATCAACAGTGACAAACCAAATGCCTGCGACTACAAAGCCGCAATACAGGGTGAAGCAAACAGGTCTTCAATGAAAAAGTAGATAAATGATAAATTATTTAAAAACTATTTGGTTTTACGCAATGAGAGATAATTATTTGTTGACTAAAAGATGCTTCATTGGTATGGTAATTTGGACACACCTGCTCCGAGAAAAATTCTACAGTTGCTCGCAATGGTCTTCCTGTAATTAATCAAATACTGAAAACTTTTCTTTAAAATAAAAAATATGAGAGTTTCTCTTCCAAAAAGAAAAAGTTTCTATGACAGCTATATGCTATTGTGGTTCGATATCCGACACATGAGCAGCTACTTTGGGACAAAACGATGTGTACAAAGTTTCAAAACGATATCTCAAAAACTGAGGGTTAGTTCGCTTATATTCAGACAGACGGGCATGGCTAAAACGACTACGCGATCCTATAAATTCTCCGACATTTCCTTCTATTTGTTACAAACTTCATTGCACACTTAATATACTTAATATAGATGTTGACAAACTTCCTAGTTAGCCAAGCCCCAATCAACGCAGTAACTTCGTTACGCCCGCCGGATGGGGCTGACAGATCGAGACGACTGCAGGAAGTGTTCAGAGCAGGCACCTAGGAAACAATGGATCATCTCTTGTGCACTTGGCTCGCATTTGCAAGATGGTGTAAGCATCTTGGATCCCAACGGTGTGATACACTGGTGGTGGTACCGATTCGAGTCTAACGCAGGCAGCCTAAAGTAGACACTCCTCTTGGAGAGCAACTGCACTCCATCTGGTATCGCAAAGTAGCAAATCTGGTCGATGCGTGACTTATTGGTCTACTAGATCAATAGATTTTTAGACGAGATGACTGTAGAAGTCACCTTTCCTATTGATCAATTGTCGTTACCTTTACCGAATCGCTTATATATTGTTGAGTTGTCCAATATATGTACGTATGTATACAATTTCTGGAACGGCAAAATCCCCCTTAGTATTTATTGTAACGGCACACCGGGTTTGATAATCGAAAATATATGGATTAGTAACTCTGGCTTACATCAATACTATCACCGGAGACTAAACACTCCATCTCTGAGCAACTACCTAGAGCAGAGAATAGATATTTCTGGTACCTACAACGTGTCAAAAAGCATCGTAAAAAAATCATAAAGTATAAATTTGTATACTAGTTTACAAGTTTTGTTGTTGGATTGCATACTAAAATAAGTTTACGCAAATACAGCTTTGAACGCTGTGTTTTCGGATCGTTATAACTAATAACTTTATGAGACTACGTGAAACCCCAAATTATATAAGGTGGTTCGAAAGTCAGAAGATGCTATAAATTTTGCAATTGACCTCTTATGTCAGTTATGTTTTGACGTTTGTCAAATGCGAAATACACGTAAATAAACAATGGTACGCTTTACTGCGTGCCACAACCGATATGCAGAAGAATGCATTTCGCGGGCGTCTAATCTCTCGTTTTGGCGATTTGCACTGGCCAGCAAGATAGCCTGATTCAACCGCTCCAGACTTCTTTTTGCGGGATTTTTTGAAGTCGCGTGCTTATATCAACAAGCATCAGGCTCTTGCAGCCCAATATCGGTCAAGAATGCGAGGACCTATCGCCGGAAGTTCTGGCAAAAGTGATGGAAAATGCCATAAAAAGGGCTCAAATCACAATCAACTGTGGCGGCGGCTATTTACATGATATCATATTCTCGACTTGATGTAGAAAAATTTAAAAGACCAAATCAAAATAATACACAAGTAGATTAAAAGTTTTTCATTTTTTATATTTTTTCAAAAAACATCGGAAGATTATTTTTGCGCCACCTGTTGTGTACAATATAACAAGTAAGTAATAACTAAATTTGGTGGCAATCGAATAAAAATAATTACAGTGATTACAAATTTATCTCAAATTTTGAATGTACTAATGCCACTAAACAATACTAGGTGAAAGAAAATTGGTAGGTCTGGTTTTCTTAAGACATCTGAATTTATGTATTTGTAGTTTCTAAAAAGTATAAACATTAAATATTGCTTCATATAGAAAAAATGCATATATCTTGCGTGAATATTTGATTTCTAGTAGGTTTATTTTAGTCTCCAACAATACTCTGCTAGCTTTCCTGCCCTTCGTTTCCTTTGATAACGCGTTTTCGATAAGAAAATGTCACGAAGGAACCTCTCGCCTTATTCGTTACTCTCACCAACCAAATTTACCGGAAAGAAATACAGATGAGAGTTGAGCATGTTTATTTTTAAGGACCAATTCCAGCTGAAAACTTTATAGGATATTCTAAATTCAGTTATTAAGTCTTTAAAATTTTACGATTTAAAGTTTTCTAAAAAATTTTGGACAACATTTACAAAATTCTACTATGAGCAAAAATTAGTAAGATTTTATTCATAAATTTAAGATTCTTAATTTATTCTTCCAAATCTATGTCGTCCCCCTCAAAGTAACCCCCCTTGGCCCTAATTAACCTGTGCAAATGTTTTTTTAAATGGAAACGGTTAAAGTCAATTTCCGGAACAGACTACAAGATATTCGCGTTTATTGCCTTCAGATGACTCAGAACTGTTTCCTCGATGCGGTCGTTTGACTTTTCTGAATATCCACAAAACTGTCAAAATATACTTGATTTCTGACCGGGTTTGACGTTGTTTTTCGGTTTTTTTTTTTTATTATCACGATATTCGGTCAATTGATCGACTCTTTTGTATTTTTACGTTTTTTTTATGTCATTTTTAGCCATGACGGCTGGAGGTCTAAGTTGAAAATTATGTGCAGAGGATGAGTAAAGGATATTATTTCAGTGATGGTTTGGATTGCATTTCAGATGAAGGACCTGACTCAATTAACTGCATTTGGCGGTACCATGAGCTCTGACCAATACATAACTCTTTTGCAAAATTTTTTTTTGCCAAATTTGGAAAAGCTAAGGTATACGGCAAGAGACTACATGTTTACGCAAGTAGTGCTTTTGCCATCCATAGCTGGAATGAATTGCATTTATTCGTGATATTCGGTTGTACTGACATGGTCAGGGAACTCATCTGACTTAAACCCAATAAAAACTGTTGGTAATATCTAAACGCAGGTTCTACCAAAGAAAAAAACACAATAATTGCAGATATCAGAGGATACATCGAAGACATATGCAAAAATTATGTTGTCGAGAATATTCCCCGTTCGTAATTCGATGGCCAGGTATTGTATATGTGGAGCCCAGGCTTTATCTTGCCTCCTCAGAGGAAATCCAAAGAAGGGGTCTTAGTTAAGTTAACCAAAACTTAATTGCCAGATTGTTGCTAACTAATATGGGAAATAGGTGCGATTGTAGTCTGCTTTCTTCCATTTTCAAACTGTAACAACAGGAGATAAAGCCTGGTTCCATGCACTAAACATTATTTGAATTCCTCCAGCCGTTAATGAGGCTTAAGATTTCACTAGACTTAACAGTTGATGAAATATAATATGTACCGCACACCTAATTGAGGGCAGCGCCACGCTGATTTTTTTTTTTTTTTTTTTTAATTAATGAACCATATATAACCTCGCCAAATTTCATCCATCTGTAATAGAAACTTTCTCAAAGTGTGAAGAGACACCTTACCGAAATTCCACAATATTTTTAAATATTTCCTCAAGTTATTGCTTACACTCATAAAGGAATGAACAGACATATATATGTGTGAAATTTAATTCATTTTGTCGGTTTTCAAATAAAAAATGTTAAGCCGAAAACTCAATGAAGCACTTGTTTGATATGCCAATAGATGGCGCGGAATATAGAGAAGTTTTGAACCAATTTGGAAATGCGTAGGTGGAGTATGTAAAATTGCCATCACCTCTAATCAACCCCAATAACGATAATACAATCAGCTCCCTTATATCATATGCGCCAATACAAGCCGTAACCCCGCCAAGGTAAAAAGATAAGCGGCATTTCCCCACTTGGTTGAAAAATGAGCACATGCGTATTGCTTCCGAGCTGCGAAGCATTGGGGAATTTTCGATGTAGTTTTCGAAAAGCACTTGTGGAGTTCAGTGCGTCAACAGATACCGAAGCAGAAGGTTAGTTCAACGCATTTTCGATTTTGGCTACCGTCCGCACGCATATCTATGTATGTATGTACGTCTCATGTCGTTCAATTACACATATTCACACACAGTTGTTTAGAAATACCCTAGTGGGCACTTGTTGAGCTAGCTCACAAATAATAAAGAAATCAAGTGACGTGCTACATAAAATGTATGCGTTTTTTTTATGCCGCCTGCAATCAGGTAACAATAACCCAAACAACAAACTGCATTGCAACAATAACGCCAATTTACTCCGCATTGCAATGGCAAAAATTTGCAGATGAGCGGCCATGTGGAAACTTTCCCTTCCTTGTAGCAATTGCCGCTTAAAATGAATAGCCATGGGACAACAGATCGGCATAATCAAACTGATGAATGTAAAACAACGCAGTCAGTTACTCCAGCAATCTGGATTGCTTGGCTGGCGGGAGGAAATACTTACTCTATGAAAAATCAGCGGTGACACGCAATGGGAACAATCACAGCTGTAGAGTCTGTTCGGGCAAGCGTGATTTTATTTATTGTGTTAAAAATAAAATAAAAAACCTGTCACTTTCATAAAACCAATCGCTTTTACAAGCCTTAACTTGTACCTGCAACAAATTGAATATCACGTGAAAATATATGTATATGTATCTTAAAACTCCATTAGCAGTTCTCTGGAGGCTTAATATGCATAGTTTCTTCTGCCTGGGTTAAAATCAAAACAAACTCTTCACATTTTAGTCATAAATTCCGCTAAATTTTAACAAAATTTTATGTAAGAAATCTCCTACTACAAGACCTAGTTACTTTCAGGTATAATGATTACCAAGCAACTAAGGAACTCAAACATTACGGAAGATAGTAAAAGAAAAAAAAAAAAACTATAAAGGGAGCTGCTTCTCTTAATTCACTAACTTATGTAATTGTCGTCGTTTATATCATACAACTTAACGTTTCATATTACAGATAACCATGGTCTAGATTGATTTCATTCATATTCAAAGCTAAATCACATTATGTTAAAGAAATCATATCCACATCTGGCTAAATGAGCACCTAACCCCCCTCTAATATAACACTCCTACATACACACCATACACAACGCACGAGAACACCGGACACAAGGGACAAAAAGGGACTGACGGACGGCGCCGACCTCTTTCGATTACGATCCGTTTCATCGTTGTCAACCAAGTCGTCGCTGAATCAATTGGTGAGTCCGCGGGTTTTGCATTAATTATTACCTCGTTTTATATCAAATAACTAACATCGTCTGATTGAGATATCACATGTACAAATTCCGGGCTTAAAATCGGCCAGAGCTAGCAGAAAGTCTCTACAATTTTATGAATCCTTATAAAATAATGAAAATCACCATGTGTTGGACTATTCACTAAGTAATATCGGTTTTGTTTTTCCCCCCCTTATTCGATTCAATACCTTTTGTCAACCTTTTTACAAGAGATTTACTCATAAAATGTCTGCAGACGAAAAACTGCTTCAAATGTTTTTTGACGTCCTGATTTGAGGTGAAGCTTCTCCAAAAAGTTTTGTAGAGACCGGAACAACTAATGGTGCTAAAGCTGCCAAGTCTGGGATGCGTATGGTAGTACATCCCATTCAAGCCGCGTTATCCTGTTGGAACACTACACCTTTTCTATTGATCACTTCTGTCTTCGTCTGTTTCAGTGCAACAATCATCTTATGCAGCTGATAAAAAACACTTCACAATAAATCGCCGTATTGATAGGGAAATCTAAAAAACGATCCCTTTGAAATCCTACCAAGCAGCCAATATAACCTTGTTTTGGTTACTATCGGTCTTTGAAGTGTTTTGTCCTGGTTCATCATTTTTAGACCATTAACTTTTGTCATTTACAATATTGTAAAAAGCCCCCTTTACGTCAGCTGTAACAATGCGTTTCAATTCTTTGAACTTTTTGCTTCTTTCAAAATTTAATCTTTCAATAATTTATCAAGTTGTTATTCGACGACTTGCATTGACCAACAACTTTTTTCCCCTCAACAAGGAAATTGTCGGAAGGAACTTTGGCCTCTCTGTGCACATCACATAATTTTCGCGAATTTTGATAATAAAACAGTAAAATATACCGATAATGCTGTTTTCGATATTCCATCTTCGATAGCGTACCAAATAAAAACTATAAAAAAAATATATCAAAATTTTTACAAACAAGCCTTACTATAACAGCTGTTCATTTACATTAAAGCGAAACTCTTTATACGAGGTATGTGGGACAATGAGAATATAGGGGGTGCCCTTTATTGCCACTAGGGCATACTATAATCAGAGATTAACATAAATTCTAATTGTAAGTTCGAAGTCTACATATAAGGTTTATTGGGCAATAGGGTAGTATTGGCCCGATTTGTCCGCTTATTGACACAAGGGGGCACTATAATCAGTAACATTTACCTAAAATTTCGGTAAAATATGAGTTATATACCCTGTGGTCCACACAGTCCGTATCTAGTAAACTGCAGAAGAAATGTAGAAAAGAATTTCTTCTGAGTAAATTTGGGTGGAATCGCTCCCACTTTTTTTTCAAACCCCAAAAGCCCCATCTTAATGCGAATCGTTGCGCTTAATTACAGTTTCGTATATTATCGTGGAGCTTAATTATGAAACTATATACAGGGTTTGTCCGGATAGTAATAGGACTAACTTCTTCCGCTTGTACTTCCGGACTGTACTCTGGAGATTGCGTGGATTCGGTAGAGGGCGTTCCTAGCTAACGAACGAGTGGCTGGTCAGTTGTCTGCGAGCACCTGGCGAGTCAGGACAAACATTTTGGCGCCACGTGCTTCTGTGAGTGGTGCAAGCCGAAAATCCAGCGTTCGTTAGAGCAAAGGTACGCGATTAAATTCTGTGTGAAAGTCGGTAAATACGCGACAGAGACTTTTGATATGATCAAGCAGGCTTACCCAAATGCTGCTTTAGTAAGTAGTGGTGTGTTTCGGAGGTACCAAGCCTTTTTCCAGGGCCGGGAAGAGGTCGCTGATAAAGAAAACAAGAATAAGTAAATCCAAAGTGAGAACGATGCCCTTGTTTTTTTTTTTTTTTTTTTTTTTTTTTTTTTTTTTTTTTTTTTTTTTTTTTTTTTTTTTTTTTTTTTTTTTTTTTTTTTTTGACATCAAAGGCATCGTCTGCCATGAATTTGTTCCTCAAGAAACTCAAGCCAAGGGTCAATCGTGTTCGAAAACACATCGCAGCCGATTGGAAGTTGAATCACGACAGCGCCTCGGCTCACACCGCCTTTCTTGTGAACAGCTACCTTCCGCAGCCGTCCTACAGCCCAGATATGGCCTCCCGGACTTTTTTTGTTTCCTTGCCTGAACAGACCGATGAAAGGCAAACATTTTGAGACGACAGAGGGGATCCAAGCAGCATGCACCCCGGTTATCAAGGCAATTCCGGAGAATGCCTTCCGTAACGCCTTTCATGTTGGCAATCGCGCTGGCAGCGCTGAATCGACGCAGAAGGAGCCTAGTTTGAAAGTTTTTAAAGAATTTTAACGATAGGTTCAATAAATTTTTTTTTAATCGACTCAATCCTATGACTTTCCGGACAAACCATGTTGGTTTCCGGTTAATGATGTGTGTTCAGCAAGGCAGCGGTCCGAATACGCAATAGTAACTCTTGACTTATCAAACACGCGGTTTAAACAAGACATATAATTTTTTGGAGACAGACACTCGCCCGAGTTTCAGTTCATCATATCTATGATCTATTAGTTACAAATGGAATATCTCATCCATTAGTGGCTTTGTTTGTCGTAAACAATTATACTTTTTCTCTGTGTTACTACAAATATTTGCAATTAAATTATTTTTATAGTATATTTATTCGACCACTGAGGAGAAGCTAGATCTATGTAATTTTCTTTTTTTGATGGTATCATAAAATTGATTTTGAACATTGAATGCGCCCTTCGAATTTCTCACGAAGCCTTTTACTTAATTTCCTAAGAGAACGTCGATCCATATTTTGTAGATTTACTTTCATAAATTTTAGATCACTTAAGCAAATCGTAAATATATCCAGTCATAAATATTTCTTTTAAACATCGCCTTTGGAACCTCCTAAGAAGTTAAGATGAGAAAGGAAAAGCCTCCTATTCCAGGAGACTACTAAATGTAATGAAAATAAATTTTTCTATAAAAAAAGACGATATCAAAACGAATACAAAATAATTTTTTTGAGTGAATAGTAAAAGGACTAGAGTTTATTATTCGAATTTTACACTCTAGTACAAGGTATAATCAGCTTTATCAAATCTACGCATATTCATTATGTTCCGAGAAATAATTGCGTGCATTTGCACCGGAAACTATTCTCATAGACAGTTTTGAAATTCAGTTATGGCGGCAATGACCGTTACGTTAATTCTGATCGAAACCGATAACTTTGATTCGTTGCTGTAGAGGAATCTGTGCTCTTATCGCCGTGGCGTGCAGTGCTCTTGGAGTAGCTTAGTGAAGTGCGCATGCAATGAGCAAAGCTTTCAAGTGTCGGATCGCAGACTCGCCGCACTAATTACTATTATTAGATGAGGTACGAACATGAACACCCCCCAGCATACAAATTACCAAGTAGCCCAGTCGGAAATATTTCAGAACATATGAATTTGTCCTAAAATCAAACCTTCGCGTAGTTTAGAGCAAGCCCAAAGACTGTACCATGTACAGAGTGGTGCACAAATCGTGCTGCCAAAAAATCCTAATCACTTTTTTTATGAATGTATTAATTTTTTTTATTGCGTAGCAAATTTTATTTTATATATATAAATATTTTTATTTTTTTTTAATGATGGACCGGAAATGAACTCCAGGCTTCAACTCAGTCAGCTTTCTGGGTTTTGTCTTATACTCCTCTTGCTTGACATAAGCCCATAAAACATTCTATTGCAGTTAGATCAGATGACCTTTCGGCCCAGCGGAAAGTTGATAATAATTTATTTTCCAATATTCGTTGGAGCTCCGCCAAAACCAGTCTTGCTATGTGTGCAGTTGCTCTATCTTGCTAGAACCAAAAGATATTGAATTGCATACGTCTTCGGCGCAGTTCTGGATAAAAAGAAAAAAAAATCATTCAACATCTTTAATAACGGTACTATTACACCGTTTTCTTCAAAGAAGTATGACACGATAATGCACCTTGATGAAACTGTGTACCATCCAGTGAGTCGTTCTGGATGAAATTCCGTCTGAATAATTTTTAATGGATTTGATTCAATCCATTTACGGCAATTTTGCTTGTTTACCTTTCCGTTTAAATCAAAATGGGCCTTTTAGGCATAAACAGGTATTTTATCAGCCATTTCACCCATTTTTTGGAAAATTTCAAGCGGATAGGCAAATCCAATAGGTTTAACCGGCTTGTTATTAGGTCCAACCAAGTCAAGTGGTCCATGAAAATTTTAGAAAATCTCTGATTTTGAAAATTAGCAGTTCATTAGTAAAGGGACCAGACGCATGCCGCGTGATATAAATATATCGTATTAATAATTTTTTTTTTTGTTTTTAAATTGTTAAATTATTTTCTCATTAACTACCGGAGATAAATGGATGAAATTTTCTGAAGTCAATGAAAAATGTTCGTGCTACGTTATAGATATTTTTCACAATCCATTTGTTTAAATAATATTATTTTCCATAATTTTTTGTTAAACAATTGAAATGTTTCATGTCTTCTTCACGCTAAAAAACGCCAGCGAAACCAGGGGAAAAGGCAGACCGTCATTCCGTTGGAGAGATCAGGTGGAGAAGGACCTGGCTACACTTGGAATCTCCAATTGGCGTCAACCAGCGAAGAACGACTGGCGCGCAGTTGTAAACTCGGCTATGACCGCGTAAGTAGTGTCTACGCCGTTAAAGAAGAATAAGTCGTCAAATAAAAAACTTTTCCTTACAAGAACTTCATTTCAATCGTACAGTTTGTATGGGAGCTACCGATACCGGTAATTTTGCCCAAATGCGCAGCTTCTTGAGTGGTAAAGGATGCGCCCAAAATTTCAACTCAAGGATCCGGTACAGGGTATAAGAATTAACGCTTCTCAACTGCCAAGCGCAATTTTGAAAGGCATGCGGCGCAAGACCCAACTGGGAATTTCAAAGCTCAATTTGTGGGAGGAGTGCACAAACCCAAATACATACATACGTGTGTATTTAGGTATATATGCATGTGTGTATTCGTGTGCATGTGATGTGCGCGGGAAAATCGCCTTTTGGCACGCGATGACATTTGGAATGGCCTGTTGCCGCCACCATCTCTGCCAATCTGCTTTTGATCTACACCCCGCCCGCCCTTATACCGTTCAAAGCTTGCGCCACATGAATGTTTATATTATTTTAACATTTTTGATTTAGTGGCCTGCGATCGTTATCAACAAATAAAAAAATAATGAGGAATAAAGATGTTGCCGCTGCGCGTGTTGCATGTTTGGTTGTTGCATTTATTATTGTTTAGATGTTTTTGATGAACTTCCTGTTGCATGCCGCAAGTGCAATAACGATGGATGCATGATATGATACCAAAATGTGGCGACGCAGCAGAATTTACAATTAATTAATTCTACGCGCTTTGCTGATTTATGACATCACATGTATGGTTGTGTGTGTGTGTTATAATTTATGTATGTGTATGTGGCACCTGTTAAGCAATGGAGGAGCTACCCACCTCACTTACACACACATACATAAAATATATGCGAATTCACATTTATTATATTATATATTAAATATAAAGATACATATGTATGTAATATACATATATACGTATGTTCATTATATTACATACTGTATATATAGAAAAAGTGTGTTTGGGCGGTTAAAATGTTTTTTTTTTTTTGTTTTTTTTTTTTTTTTTTTTTTTTTTTTTTTTTTTATTTTTTTTTTTKTTTTTTTTTTTTTTTTTGTTTTTGTAAACGACAAAAAGTTTTCCCAAAATATGTAATGCTTTCAGAAATGAACAACGCTATAACGAAACTAACGGTCAGAACGTACAACAGCGCATTGTTGTAAATCCAAAATTTTAATGAGCGCAGAAAAGCGGACAGGTGAAATGCACTACAGGCATTTGTCGGACGGAGCTCTGTAATTTCCATAAAAATTTCCAAAGCATACATAATTGTTAGTTGCAAACTTTTTGTTGTTGACAACTTTAGCTTTGGTGGGAGTGCCTGCCCCCACTGTGGTCCTGTCTGCTTCATGTTTCGAGTGGTGGAAGTTGTGGTGGTGCTCTTTAGCAAGAGCAAAAATGTGATTTACAACTGTTGCTGCTACCGTTGTTGCAACCCTCGCGCATTGTTGTTGCTGTTGACATTTTTCCGTAAGACTAAAAAATGTTTATGCAAATTTTTAAAATGTATGCGGACAGGAGAAACCCGTCAAACTTTATTTCAGATATTTGCCGGCGAGCGATGGAAACAGATTTTGCCTAACTTTATATATTTTATTAAAGATTAGATATATAAAATATAATTATTTTCGATAACTATGTGCACAAAATATGACGAGCTGCAGACTTAACTGTTACTGTGAATGAACTAAAATATATTTTAACGGAGTTTTGGTAATTTCAATGGCAATTTAACACTTTGGCTTTTCAATAAATCGTTTCTCATGTTATATGGATATAAACCCGTTATGAGATTTACCTTAAATTCAGTTGCAAAACCAGAATTTCTCCTTGGACATAGTTTCACT
Organism: Bactrocera latifrons; assembly: GCF_001853355.1. NCBI lineage: Eukaryota > Metazoa > Arthropoda > Insecta > Diptera > Tephritidae > Bactrocera > Bactrocera latifrons. The sequence continues at coordinate 484,005 of NW_017535230.1, forward strand.
GAAATTATACTTCTCCTAACATAATTTGGTTTGAGAATGCCCCACATCTTATGAGCCCTTTCGGAATACTTCTAAAGGGTGTTCCAAAATTAGCGAACAATTTAAAACTTCCGCGATGTATGCAGTAAGGTATTGACAACCGTAAAAAATCAGTAATGAAGGGCTAAGTTCGGGTGCAACCACACATTTGATGCTCTTGCAACTCAAACCTTAAGGTGTGAAATGTCAATCAGATGATCGGAATCCAAACACTTATTTATAGAGTTGAGCTTCTCTAACACGAATCACCATAATTCACAAAAAGGTTGCGACTTAGAGAGACCTCGAGTTATGGAAGGAAATTTGTTTGAAATACGACTTCTGTTGCTCGAGCAATGGAAGTTCAACTATATGTACATATTCGAGATTTGTTAGAAAAACAAAAATTATTATACATATACATATAATATATGAGAGTTGAAAGTATTATCGTACCGTGTTTACCTGTTTTTACCTATACTACCTTCTATTATTATGTCACATACTAACTAGTTTTCCCTGGGTTCCATTGTGGTACCTTACATACAATTACCAATCATATGGAGTAAAGTCACCCGTATGCTATAAAATCCTGATATTAGTTATATGGCGGCTAGGTCAAGCTTTCACCCAATTTTATCCATTTTAGGCACAAAGATACAGTGTTTGAGTACGTACGCTCTCTTATTTTCATGAAGATAACCCACATATTGGTCAATATATTGGTATAAAGTCTCGCGGAATTTCGAAAATCTTTATATTACGTATGTGGGGGCTCAGGAAAGTATTGACCCGATTCAACCCATTTTTTACACACAGTCATACCATTGTCAGGAAATAGTTCAGGTTGGATACCCTGCGCCAAATTGAAGGTAATTTAGTGCCTAATTTTGGCACCTTATAAGTTTTCGGTTAAAATGGCGTTTAGTGGGAGTGGCAGTGGGGTGATTACGCCCATCTATGAAGTTGTATGCATACCCTGTTTCATCAAGATACCTCAAGTTACAGCTTGCACGAACAGACGGACGCACAGACAGTCACCCAGTTATATAGTATATATATAACCCTACATCTTTCTCGATTAGTTTAAGGTAATATATACAACCGTTAGATGAACAAAAATTTTCGAGCAAAATCAGCCTAACCAATGAAGCACATTTTCACCTTGATTATAATTTTCGACTTTGGAGTTTTTTGAACCCACATGTGATTGTCGAAAACCAAATGAATCCACAACGTGTCACTGTTTGACGTGGATTTTGGGCTGGAGGCATAATCGGACCATACTTTGTTAAAAATGAGTTTGATCGGGCAATGACTGTTACTGGTGCTTGATATCGCGACTTGATAATCCAGTTCTTTTTGCTTGAATTAGTTGAAATTGCTGTGGTCAATATGTGTCACACATTGTCGGGGTTATTTTAAATCACAGGCCTATTGCAACAATGCCACATTTACGCAGAATAGTAATGAAAAATGTCGACAAACGAGTGCGTATATGTATGGAAATCCACGAGGGCTATTTGCCCAATGTGTTATTCCATAAATTGAGCTATCCTATGTACTTTATAATTCAATGAAAAATTGAAAAACTATGATTTCAATCTTCATTCTTCTTCAATCTTGCATTAATTGGGACACCCTTTATAATTTGATATCTTACCGCGGTTTGTTTTAAATTAACGGGCACAGACCTTTGCTGGCGACAGGACAAACGGTAAAGCATTTTTATATTGTTGAAATATACTATACCATATATCCTTATATACTATACATACATATATAAATATAGTAGATACCAATAGAAAATGTTAGAGAGATTGATTGACCGACCGAAATGTGTGAAAGGCCTGAAATATACGACCACGAACACATGCATTATAACAAATGATAATTATCTCTACTTGTCCAATCTGAAGGTAATAAACACCCGTGTCTACATTGAGCTTTTCAGTGCATTTCTTGCTACTTCCTTTGTGGTGTCCCACTGTGCGACGGTAAATCACCACGAATGTCCGAACTGTTTATTGGCTTAACATTAATGTCCTTTTTATCCATTCATCTAGAGACTAGGAAGCAAACAAGGCACTGACGAGCGATACTAGAAAATTTACAAAGAAATTACATAATATATTGTTAGAGGAACATACATATGTATATCGGCAAGAGTGATGGAAAGACACTATGTTGGATAAGTGAATATGCTGTTAATTTGGAATGAATTAGTGCCGACGACTCTTCACGAGTATTCTTTACGTCAGAAAAGGGTTTGTTCTGTCGTGACGTGGTGATGTTGGCCTAAACAATAATGGACAAATTTAACAACATCGGGTTAATATAATATTTTAATCCAATCGGACATATCCATCGATACATTCAGTCGTCTGGCTAAAATATCTCGTGGCTATGAGGTTTCCTTTCTCCACAATGATTACCACAAAATGTTTTTCAAATCGGAAAACGTATTTTAATTAAGTCAACTTAGTTTATTAAGATTGTGTCCCTCGTGACAATGAATATAAAACAGAAAGTTATCGGGACCATACTCTTCAATTAAAGGTTGGACCAAAATAGAATTCAGAGACTATGTTGCTTTGTTAATGACGCTAACAGTGACAAAAAAGTATGGTTGTAAATCATTGTGACAGCATCAGAGAGATAGCAGAGGATCTGAACATCTATTGTGGATCGACTCAACACATTTTGGTTAATGCTTTGGTTATGAAGCGTGTCAGTACTGGAATCATACCGAGTTAAATATTCGTATGTGCTTCTCAAAAAACTTAACCCCAAAGCAAAAAGTCGTCATTGCCTGGTTCGCTTCAATCCAGCCATAAAAACTCGTCGCTTACACGTTCTCAGAAATTCCTTAAGAGGCTATTCTACTCTTGAATTTTGAAAAATTCGATTTTTTCATATATTTAAAGTTTAGACCCTTAAGAACATATCCACCAAAGGATTTTTATAAATTAAAATTATTTTAAGAGCTTCACTTTTACTTTACCGTTACAGTTACTTTAGTGATGCAGTACCTAGCCCGGTAGGTAGGTAGACTCACTTTTTTAAACGCGTTTTTCTCGAAACTACTTTTTTCCACACGGTACCGGCATTATCTCAAGTTCTATACAACCGATTTACTTGAAATTTTGTGTGAACCTTCTTTATATAATACTTTATCCTTTATCTTTATATTATCCTCAATCCTTTGCTTCCAATATTTAGAAAAAAATCAGGAATTTAAAAAAAAAAACACGTAAAAACTATTTTTATTTTCAGGCAGTCGCCAATTTAAGAAAAAAAAAAAGTTCGTGCTCCCTGACATAGGGACTATAACAGCATCCTTAATGATTAAGAATTTCTTTTGATTTAAAAACACCATAAAAAATGGATAGAAAAATATTTTTTTTTTTAAATACAATTCAAAAAACTGCCCAAAATTTGATTTCTAGAGTAGAATACCCCCTTAAAAGACAGGAAGTTGCATCAACGAATATGGAATTATCAACCAAGGTAATATCAGTGCTTATTCGGGATGATCTCCACATGAAAGTTAGTCCCGGTCAACCGATCACCTGTTGACAATGCGCTTGAAGCAAATTAAGCTCAACTAAGATACTTCTTCAGGGAAGCGAGGGCAACGGCCATGAAAGTATTCTTTTAACAAAGGAAAAATTTTTTACCGTTGAGATAGATTTTAATGAGCAAAATGAAAAAAGCTACGCAAAAACCTCCTAAAACCTTGCAAAAAAATTTTTATGCCATGTGCTCAACGTGGTCACAACCCAGATGCTGTATGGGTCCTGTAAAGGTGTTACATCTCTACACTTCTGCGAGGAAGGGCTAAAATTGAGCCAACAGGTAAAGCGAAAGCCACACTTTCTTTTTAGGGAGAGCATTGGATCTACCAGAACGATTTTAGATTAAATAAATAAACGAAGATTGCACCGCGACTAAGATCTATTGTGCACTCTCCTCACACAACGACTCACTTAGTACCATCATATTGTACTGATAAACTTCAATATACTGCTACACGGCTCGTAAGCACCCGACATCTGTGCCGCAAGAAAAGCATAAGCACCTTGCGCAACGTTTTAATAGCGGCAGGGGGACAAATTCAGGATCATTGGAACGGTATGAATGAACAAACATTTTTTTGCAGATTACTAATCTTTTCCGCGTTGTGTCACACACTTTTGAGTTTTTTTTTTTTAGCTTGAAGAACACATGAATAATTCCAATTGTTTAACAAAAAATTATGTAATATATTATTATTTAAACAAATAGATCGTGAAAAAATTTCTATAAGGTAGCACGAACCTTTTTCTTTGACTTCACAAAATTTCATCGATTAAAAATATTTACCTTCTGGTAGTTTATGAGAAAATAATTTACAATTTTATAGGGCACTAAATTTCAACCTTCAATAACTTTAACAAAAATAAGAATTTTGACGAAGTATTTATATCACGGGCTATGCGTCTGATCCCCTTCCAAATCGGGGATTTTGTGAAATTTTCATGGCGTGGTTTGACCCAGATATTCTGTATTTTCAGGCCCCATGTTGCAGAACCGACAATTTCCACAAGAAGCTGGGCCCATGTTATATAAGTGCGTCTATAATAATCACAATCAATAAAAGACCATTTGTATAATTCTGAAAAGAGATTGGTAAAGGGATCACTAATAACAGGTTTACGTTGACGACTCAAAAATGTTTTTTACTTTTACTAGAAGTTTTTTTTGTTTTTCTTCGAACCTTTGGCAAGCTGGGCGCTAGCTGTCCTTATTACCTAAAATAGTATTTGTAAATAGCGATAATGTAAATATTTGGTCTGTTTAAAGAAGAAAAAAAGGAAGAGCCATTGCCACCGTCAGTGACCTACTCACGTTCTGGGCTGTTAATGGCTCTGTCTACAGCCTCAGCACGTGGAATGAAGCAATAAAAACAACATTGCGAAAAGCAAGCTCGGTCGCGGCAGCATTCGCCATTTAATTTGCATGCATTTGCAATCATTTTCTGTCCAAGCGAATAAATACAAAATATTTACTTAAGGATATTATTACGTAAGTTATATACACACAAATATTTGCACTGAATCAGCTGAGTGTGTGTGTGTGTGTGTATGCGGGTTCTTTGTAAAGAATGAGGATTTTATTTAATTTTTTTATGCGTCGAGGACTCAAAGACGCATTATTAAATTGCAGAACTGTGTGCTTGCTCTAACCAACCATTTTCGTAGACATACACACACGCATCTTACATACATCAGGCAACCGTACATATAGGGAAAACTTTAAGTAATCTTTCTTCACTTAGAATATTATACATTGGGTCTTGTTACTGCCAATGAAAGGTGTAAACGATGCGTTTGCGAAAATTTATTGCATTTTCTGTAGCATCCATACCAACGCCCAGTGAGCAGGCAGGCAGTCGACTTTATTGTTGTTTTCATGTGCCGTCATCTAATTTAACAGTCTCTTTTTGCAGTTTTTTCTTTACATTATCTAATTTACATTTCAGGAACGCCTTTGCAGTAACCTCTGCTGGCGCTTCTTCTAAACCTCGATGGCCCTTTCTTGAAATAAAAAGCTCCGCACAGTGGATAAGAATGGCAAAATGCTGTGGTAAATTATTATGCTTTACCTTTTACTAGAAGATGTATAAGGAATCGGTTGGAAAATTTTTAACACTTTAGCTTTACTCCGAAACCTAAAGACTTCTTTGGAAAGTAAAAAGAGAAGCAACTCACACAGAAAACACTTTAAGGAGAGATTTGAACTGAAGAGGTAATTAAACAGATATTCGAGAGAATGAATGGATTTGAGAAAAAGCATCGAGCTAAACTTCCACGCCTTTATAAATAGAGGACTAACTTTGCAACTGAAAGAAATGACTCTAATTACATGGAATACAAGTTATATTTGTAGTCCGGGTTGCAGATAACGCTTAAAAAATCATTTAATTAACATTTGAATACTTTTTATGTTCTGTTATAAATATTTTTTTTCTTAATTTTAAATTTTTACTTTTTTGAAAATAGAAAGTTTAGTTTTTATTCCAAAATTGTTTAATTAAAAACTCGCAGCTCAGACTTGAGTACAATATATTAGAATAAATATTCCCCAATAGTGGCAGAACTAAATCAGAGTATCTCTGAAAGATAGGTTTACTATATATTAACTTACACCTGTGACCATGGTAAAACTGAGACTATTTTTTGTTGGTTCTTGATCGTATGGAGGGTTTAAAATTCCTTCATACCATTTAGGAACCGCCATCTTTCGTGAGTGACGCCACCCTCTTTTTATCATAATAAAAGCACGAGACTTTTTTCGCATTACTTCGGATCCACGATAAACCTATTGAAGGTCGGCTTCTACTCTCCCTGTCTTCAGGGATGCTCTTAATTTTGTAGCCAGCATGAAGCTATTTTGTCCGAATCTAGAGGATCTGCGTCCATGTTTTTCTTTCAAAGGCTTAGTACATATTCCACATAGGAGGAAATGTTCGGCCAGTTTTCGTCGCGTATGAAAATTATCACTCTTCTTCACTAAATTTTCCGTAGTTACGCAAACCTGTTTTCCAAAGTTATTCGTGCTTCAGAGTGGGGAGAGAATGGCACTGCCAGCACGCTGTAGGAATGCGCCAGGAAAAGCTACTACTGGTACGGTTACAAAAAACCACCTGATTCTGGATTACCCATCAATTTGCAAAAGCATGCTCAAGGGCCTAGGATTCATTTACATGTACAGGGATCACATCACCTCAGTCGCGCACAGCAAATATTCACAGTGCTGGACCCTTGTAGGAGAGGGCACAACTCGACTTTTAAAATTTCGTCGTAGCTTCACTTCCTTTCTTTGAACGTCGTTCTCTGTCTTTAAGATAACTTCGTAAGATCTTGTTCAAAAAGGGGCCACTTTAAATCAACTTTCTGATCCTTCGATCATAATGTCTAATTTTTTCATATTTCTTAAATCACTTGAATTTGGGCGATTAGATGCAAAATAATACACCGTGTGGTTTATTAAGCCGACACCATGGCGAATGAGTGCATTTGAATATATAAAAATGTAAACGTATTTGTATAAATAAACAAATATATGTATGCATGTATATGTATATGCACATTATATTAGCTGCTTGGTGTTTGAGTGCATAAAATGTTTCAACTGTAGCCATATCAGCGCTTTAAATATTTGGAAGCCACCAAAAGACGTCCTCCAAAAAAATAATAAACCGGAAAAAAGAACTTAAGTAAACATTAATTTACATAACTTTAGTGCAGGCAGCACTCACAGTACAAACACAGAAAAGCGCTGTGTTCTAACAGACTGAATACTTGATATCCTCCAAAGTAATGCTTTCCCTCTGAAGCCAACTTCTAGTGGGCTGTGAGGGAAATGCCCGACTGTTATTCACTCCAGCGTGCGTTAGTGTTGCCATTTGCCACACAGTTTCTTCGGCTGGCACCTTTCCCATTCCCAAGCGCTTTTCCGCTGCTTTTGCTGGATATTAAAAAAATAAAGCATGTTTTGCGGCGCATGGCCTTTCTTTTAGCTCTACATACTTCAACGCCAATCCTCCACTAATATTGTTTACAATTGCTTCTAAGCCCGCCCTTTGCCACATCGGTTGTTTATATTGCGGGCAATTGTTTTTATTTCTTGCTCGTGGGCGTAGCTTTGTGGATGCTGGCAGCCAAGTTTTTCTTTAATTTTTTGGGATTTGGGAAACTCATGTGGTTCAGGTTAGTTCTGAATGGGGAACTAAAGCCAAATTGAAGCTAAATTTTTTAAATGAAGTATTAAGCGTAAAATATTTTCTGATATTAGAAAAATATCTAACTTAAATTACATTTATAGAATAATAGGTTCCATAAAAAAATTAAAAGTTACAGGGAGCAAGTTGGGGAATAATTCACATTTAATACTGTATCAAATTTGAAATATATCATAATTAGTATTTAATGCTAATGTGAACTCCAGTATATCCAACTTTATTAACGTTGATATTGAGAAAAGTTAACTTCAGGCACTCTAATTATGTTCGGCTGGCTGATTGTTTTCTAAAAGGTTGAGTCATTGACTAAAGTGATTGGTATTCCATAAAATACTAAAACAAATCCACAAATGGGGCTTGAACGATCCCAAATTGGAGGTGCATGTTTTTACCATTTTACACGAACATTTGAGTGTGCAAAAGCTCTATGCAAAGTGAGTGCCCCTATAACTCACTGCAAAAACAATGCACCGTGTTACAAATCGCTAAAAACGATGGCAAAATTTAATGAATTAGACTTCACAGTGCTTAGTCACCCACCGTATTCTCCAGGTCAAACCTTCAGAAATTTTTTCCTGTTTTCAGATCTCAAGAGAATGCTTGCTGGAAAGAACTTTAAGTTCAATGATGAAGTAATCGCTAAAACTGACTCCTATTTTGATAAAAAGAAGAAATTGTACTATAAGTATGGTATCGAAAAGTTTGAGGATCCCCGAACTCGTTGTAATACTTTCGGTGGCCACAATAATAAAATCGAGTTTTGTCAAAATTTTCTTATTTTTTCAGTTATCGTACGGACTTATTGACCGACAATATTAGTTGCATAGTCTTTGTACGACTACTCTCTTATCACTAACGTCACTTCTTTCACTTTGGAGAAAGGTACGGTTTTCAGACAAGTAGTATAAGCCTTTTTTGCTCTCTATTCGATACAATAATCATGTTGCGCTCCTGATAAATGGTCTATCTAAATGCGCTCCCTTATGTACAGCCCATCTGTCTCTCCAGAATGTTTAGTAAGAAGGAAGAGACGCTGAAGTCTTTACCAGCCTTCGGGATGAACGTAACTCTGACTCGTCTCCAGAACCGCGGGATGTATCCAGTCGAATGCATGACACCTTAACAGCCTGCAGCAGCTACGCAGGTATGATGTTATCCAGTCACCCCCACGTCATAAACCTATTGCTCTTAGAAGGGCCTAATGTGAAACTTTCCACTGGGCTATCGGCCCTGCTACTGGATTTCCCCAGCGATGATTACGTGGCGTCAGGAAGTAGCCCTCCCACAAGTGACAGAAATGGGCATTGATTTCGATCTCCCTTTACTTCCCTTCGTCATGAAGGGTCATTTAGCGTTACCCGGGATGCACCAACTTGACGCTACATTCCTACTTTTACTTGCAATTCATTTAATGTAAATTTTCCTCGTATCATTATTTATATTAATGATTTTGCATCCACATAAAGACGTTGTGACTATATGAGTTATAATGGAACTTTACTAAGCACAAAGTCGACGTAAGTATGCCCCCTTACTTATCCAAAAACACACGCTTAAGAAGTTAGTTACCAACGATTACGTTCGTCGAAGTTTTATGTCATAAGGGTTCTCTTAGACACGCGTATTAAAGAAGCGTTGAGCGTTTAGTCATTCGACCGCGTTCTTTTCACATCATTGCATCCACTTATTCACCACCCTCCGCATATCCTGATTCATTGTTTTTTCAAGCTTAGCAAAATATTGTTTGCAATTTTTTTAACCGCTGATTGTTTTTGTCCTCTTCTTTGTTTGTGCGCGTTTTACTTTTATGACTACTTTGAACACCCCCTAATACTTGATTCTAGTGCTGAAGCAACTTCTCGAGGTTATCACATCATAGCCAACATATTGCAAAATTTTTTTGCAACCACAATGAGCGAATGAATTAAAAAATGGCAAGGATATTAGAAAAGGAAAAGCATTTAATGACACCAAGGAGACAAGATGAAGTGTCGTTTGGTATATTTGTTTAGGTCTGTGTGTATTAACCATTTTCTCTTGTAGACGTTTTTGTACCAGTGCTTGTGCTCGGAATGATATTCAGCGGATAATATAGAGCGCATATATGTTTAAGGTGGAAAGGGAACTGAGGATATCATAATAACAGCACACTCGAAACAGCCGTAATCCTGTGACAGGATAATTATGTCGTATGACTTTTATGAATTTGCATTTAAAGTGGCAGATACGATGTTTTAAGTGGCAAAGTGAATTTTCGGCTGCACCCCATTGGTAAAACGTATACCCTGAATTACGTCTCATAAAGGTGACGAAAAATAAAAAATGCCAGTTTAACATATTTTGGCTAATGAGTCGGAGAAAGGACGACGTAACCGTGACTTAATATAAAATACAGTAATAACCAATGAGTTTTTTTTCAATTTGAATGAATATGTTATTTTTAAGGTAAATAAGAATACATTATATTTCCTTTAGTAATTAGTACAAATTTTATTTTTATAAATGTCGTTCACAAAAGATGTTGACAACAAAGCTGATAGAAATAATGTAAAGCCACATTAGGATATCGTTCGACTTTTACGTATAAGTATACCAACTAGGTAATGCTTAACATACAAGGTTAATCAAGTCTCACTTGTTCACTCCTCCAATTAACAGTCAAATAAGCGAATGGGTTCAAAATTCCCTTTTTAGTAGGTTAGGTTCTTCTTCTTTATTGGCGTAGACATCGCTTAAGCAGTTCTTTATACTGTTTAGATAGATAGATAAATAATTGAGGAATGCACTGCGACCTTAGGTTTATTGTGTCCTCTCCTAACTCACAGGGACTCGCTTAGCCCCAGCATATTGATGAAGTCCAATATTCTGCTGGGTGCTAACGAGGCGATATGATCCCTATCTGGAAACGTGGATCCAAGGGCCTTCGACCTGCGCCTACAGACTGCAATGCAGTCGATTAACACGTGCTCCGGGGTTTCAGTGTCCCTGTTGCAAAGCCGACAGTTTTCGCAGGGTGATGGGCCCACATTAGCTAAATGCCTTTTCAGCTTGCAGTGGCCGGTGTAAAATGCGACCAGGGTCCTGCGTTTGTTTCTTGGGAGGTTTATTAACGATTTAAACCTCTTCTGGTTGTACCCCCCAACTAGCAGCTTGGCATGACGCATAGCGTGGGCTCGCTGCCAATGCCTTTTCCTGCTCACTCTTTCTCGGGGACCCACCCCAGTGAACGGTTCGGGCCCAACCATATTGGTGGAGGCTGCGGATCAGGCAAGCTCGTTAGCTAGTTGCCGGCTATACCCCTGTGATCGGGCACCTAGAGTAGGTGCACTTGGTTCTTTTCAGCTAGGTTATTAAGCCTTTCTCTACACTCCTGCACTAATAATGATTTGATCTCGTAAGAGAAGATCGCTTTTAGTGCGGCTTGACTATCGCTAAGTATAGGTATAGGCTAAGGTGGAGGTTTATCTCTATACACCGACTTAAGCCCAAGACTTCGGCCTGAAAAATGCTCGGGAAGCTTCCCATCCGCATGGAGATCTTGGTACGTGGACCTGCGATAACTGCACCGATTCCTTCCGGCGTTTTCGAGCCGTCGGTGTACCACTTCAAAGTTTTATCCCTTAGCAGTTGCTCAAGAGTGGGGTCGCTCCACGCACTCTTGCTACCGAGGGTAACCTTAAACCTTTTCGTGAAGTGAGTTGCTTTGTTAATGGCGTCCTTTGGGAGGAGGGCGATAGGAATGTCGCCACTTCTCCTCTCCATCCTTTGGGATGAGATTATCTTGCCTTTGCCACATCCCTCTGCTGTTATCTGCAGAAGTAAGTGCTTGGAGACTTGACCTATCATTATATGGAGCGGTGTGAGTTCCAACAGAACCTCCAGAGCTGGCGTCGGACAGGTCCGCATAGCGCCCGTCATGGAAACACATGCTAGTCGCTGAAGCTCCGTTAGTTGGGTTACCACCGAAGCCTGAGACGGTACGGAGGCCCAGGACACCGCCCCGTATGTAATTATCGATCGCACAATCATGGTGTACAACCACCTAACGATCTTTGGCTTACAGCCCCAGGATTTACCCGCCAGCCGTTTGCACACCATTAATGCTTTTGTTGCTTTGACTAGCGTTTGGTTCACATGCTGCTTCCACCGCAGGGTAGAATCCAGCGTAAGACCCAGGTATTTAACCTTGCTAGTCATCTCGATCTCTCTGCCCCCAAGTGGGAGATTCCTCAAGCCGGGTAGCCGGGATTATGGTTGTCTTTGAGGGGTTGATATTTAATTCCATTCCCCTGCACCACCCCTTTGCCAGATTTAGACCTCGTTGCACTAGGTCACAGAGAGTATCCTCAAATTTTCCTCTTGCTATTATCACAATGTCGTCCGCATATCCTTGGCAGCAGATCCCATTGTTAGTTAGCAATGCTAACAGTTCGTTTACGACAAGGCTCCATAGTAGTGGTGATACCACACCTCCCTATGGGCAGCCTCTTGTCGCACCCAGACGGATCTTTGTTTCACCTACCCTGGTCTCGGCGATCCTTGTGCGCAGCACGGCCTCTATCCATCTGCGCACCGGTGCTCCCAGATTCCTTCTCTCCATCGCCCTGGCTACACTCTTGTGAGATGTGTTGTCGAAGGCACCTTCGATGTCTAAGAAGGCACATATCATCACCTGCCCTTTCTCCAGTGAGCCCTCTCCGAGGTCAACTGGTACAGAGCCGTACTGGTGGATCTTCCCGTTCTGTATACATGCTGAGCAGCATGCAGGGGTGCAGTCTTCAGCGCCGTCGACCTTATATTGTGGTCTATGATCTTTTCCATAGTTTTCAGTAGGAAAGAGGTTAGACTAATCGGCCTGTACGATTTGGCCAAGGAATAGTCCTTCCTTCCTACTTTGGGTATGAAGATCACCTCAGCCGTCCTCCATGGGTCAGGGATGTTTGCCATTGCGAGGCTCTCCCTCAGCAGCCGAACAAGGTGAGGTAACAGATTCTGTTCACTCTGATGCCATCCGCCACTGGAGACTTGAATTTTTCGAACGAGGCCATTGCCCACTTGATCGAGTCCGCAGTGACTAATTGGTGAGCGGTTACCCAATCCGAGCGGGATGGCCTATGTTCGCTCACAGGTAGACATTGGTCTACCGGGATGGTCTCCGGGAAGTGAGCACGCAGAAGCTCTGTCGCCCTGTCCTCCGCGCTGGTCGTAAAAGTCCCGTCAGCTTTTAATAGCTAGCTCCGTGTTAGTCTTCCCACTAGCCAGAGCCTTGTGCAGCCGCGACGCTTACGGTGTGGAGGAGACCTTTTGAAGCTAGCTTGATTTGCTCCTGTATTCTTCTCAGACCCCTGTACGTTTTGCCTTGTTGAATAGGCTACGTACCTTTCACTGTTTGACGCCATTTGGATAATCCAACTGTAGCCATGTCCTTCTCCATCTGATCTTTCCAACAGAGGCTTATATAACAGGACAGGGATGTTGAGTTACTTATAAAGTTTGGTATTCGTTCGTCGGGAGAGGATTTTATTTCTCAATTACCTACTTAGTCCAAAGTAACGTTGGATTTCGAGACTTATATTGTTGTCAGTGTTAATACTAATTAAAAGATAAACGAAACTATCTACGATTTAGAAGTAATACCATCAACAGTGACGTGGGGCCAAGTCGCGAGTGCGACAACTGTTTAATAGGAGATATTTCGAATTGCCCTGGTTCACTACCAGACCGTTTGCTTCGCTTTTTTATCCAGTCTGGAGAAATCTGAGCTAACGGCGCGGATGTTGAGCCCAATGATATCATTATTATCGGCGTAAGGCAGCAGCTTTACACAACCCCAAGAGTACTCTAACGTAGACAGCGAAGTTCACTTGTCCCTTGTGATACCCATACCTCCTAGGTGGATTATAATGACCGTAGCTTTAGGTGAAACAGCTGGAGCCTGCCATATATAATTTGTATTGAGGCGGCTAATGTAAAGTGCAGCCAACTCGCCGGGTTCGTAGAAAAATTGGAAAACGAAATGCTTTAACTGCAGTCTGGTGCAAGTTGGACATTAGGAAAGAAAGTATCTATTTCCCCATTATCTTCCTCCGTTCAACTTTGACAAGTTGCAGTCTCCGAAATTTTCAACTCGTGAGTGCAATTGGAACAGTGTCAACACCTTTCATTGAAACGCTACGAACCTTGGTAGGAGGTAGCAATGCAATGAATGTTTTAGCTCGCGCGGGGTCCATAAGTCCAGTGCCCGAATCCACGAAGACAGTAAAAGACCTGCTCGTTCTCATCCTGATGGAATTTGGGCAAGAATGCCCTTTCTTACGAGCTCTTCCGCTTTACAATATCCAACGATTCTGCTGTAGATAGGAAGCTGGACAAGTTTAATATGGAAGTAGCTTGATCTTATCGCTAGTAAGCTCATTCGTTAATATTGAATAGTCTGCATAGCAACTCATCCGCTATCGGAGTGGATGCACACCTCCTTAAAAGAAACCGCAATTCAAGAAGTAAATCTGAATCTAGTACTATGGATGGCTTCCACTTCCGCTTGTAATACTAGTCTGGCAGTCTGAAACTAGGGTTGATTGAGAGGTTTCTTCAATCTTCTCCTTGAGCTTCGAACACTGCGTCCTTCTCCAGCGACTCCGCCTCATCCACATATTTCTCAGAGATATATCCGCGGAGAAAATATCACCAAAAAGGAAGGCTTAGTGACACAGCGATCCAAGTTATAAAGGATGCAGCCGAACTTCGAGATGATTGCTGAAAACATCTCTCTCTGGAACCTTTACGCCCAGTTGCACCATAGTTAAGTTGCCATAGTTAAATTGTGCCCAAACAATACATAAATTTACGAGAAGATGAAAACACCAAGAGAACCTCGGACTTTACCGCTAGCGAGTCGGTTCCTATCGGAACTGTTAGAAATCCCAATCCGATTCGATATTTTTTCACAAAATGTTATGTATTATTTGTTGTTATTCTTCTTTTGATAAATAACTGAAAATTCAAAACAATTCAAAAAAGTCAGCTGCTACTTCAGCACTACTTAAATTACGTATGAACTGTAAAACACAATTTTCCTATTTTATCTTAACCACACCTTAAGTATGAACTGTAAAACTGAGTATGAATGTTTCCGATTTCACGGCGAACTTCGCAGCCAAGTACGTAACTCCGGCTAACGAAAACAGATTAGTTTTTCTTGGTAGGTGGTGTCCATTATTATAAATAATTGTTTTCAATATGCGTATGAAGCTATCAAATCAACTTTCTTCTAACTATTACATCACAACATGATTACATCATACAGATTAACTTAAGCTAATATTCAATACAATTATTATTAAACTAAAGACATTATAAATTGTATTTTTATTTTTTTATGAATAATTATATGAATTTTATGGAATTTAAAATAAGTAGATTAGAACAAATTACGATACAAAAGTACAAATAAATAAGTGTAATTGATTTCCTTTATAATTAAACTTTGAATACTTAAATTAATAACGTTTTCTTTTATTTTGGAACAACTATCACTGCTACCAGCTGAGCTCTTCAGGTAGGCCTCCAGGATACTCTCCAGTCAGACAAGCTGTGCAGTATCCCGCTTTAATGGGGTTTGTATTTGCCTTGTTTATTTCCACAGCTGTAATGAGTCCAGCCACACTCAAGTATTTTAAACTATCAGCACCTATGAATCATTACATTTTATAATATAAAAGAGAAGGAATAGCAATCCGCGAAAGTGATCGAATTACCGACATGCTCCGCCAGTTCATCGGGCTCCAACTCGTTTGCAATAAGCTCCTCTCTAGTTGGTATATTGATTCCCATATAGCAAGGGTACATAAGCGGTGGACTAGCAATACGCACATGTACCTCTGTGGCACCAGCGTCTCGCAGCAGCTTGATAATGGGACCAATAGTGTTTCCTCTAACAATCGAGTCGTCAATAAGAATAACACGTTTCCCTTCACAATTAACTGAGAGCGCGCCAAATTTCTTAGCGACACCTAACTGCCGGAGTCGCGGTGAAGGTTGAATAAAGGTACGACCGACGTAACGATTCTTGCAAAGCACCTCGGCAAATGGTATGCCGGACTGAAACCAAATGAAGCTAAATGAGTAACAACGAAATATTTACTAAAAATATATGTATGTTTACCTCCTTGGCATAGCCGTGTGCTGCCGCTGTACCCGACTCAGGTACTGAGCTTACAATATCTGCTTCGATAGGCCATTCTCGTGCTAATTGCCTACCACATTGCAAACGTGCTGAGTAAACCATTTGTCCCTCAAAAGTGGAATCGCTGCGGGCAAAATAAACATACTCGAAAATACAAAAAGCCATTTTCTTGTAATCCGGACGCTCCACAATGTCTACTGTACGGAAGCCGTTTTTTGTCAACTCTACAATCTCACCGGGTTCCACTTCTCTTACATAACGAGCACCTATCGAAAGAAAGCCACAACTTTCACTTGACACTACCCAACCCTCAGCGGGTGCATCTTCTGGCTTTCCATGGCCCAGTGTGATTGGGACAATCTTGCCAATGCAGAGTGGTCGATTCCCATAGGAGTCGCGTACCGCGTAGATCTTATCCTTATGCATGACGACTAACGAGTATGACAGTGGCGCCAGTGTCATGAACTGGCGTATACGAGCTGGCCAGTCGGGTCCATCGTGTTCGCTGGCATCTTCAGGTGCACAACAGAGAGATTGGGCAATCAACTCACTATCACTGTGCGTGGATAGGCCAACACCGCGCTCCAAGACCTTAAAGCATTGCAAGTAAGAAAAGCAAACGAATTAAAAAATATTCTATACTCACCACACGACGCAGGGATTCGCAATTGATCAGTTCGCCATTATGGGCGATCGCCACAGCTCCATGTGCAGTGTGAACTACAAATGGTTGGCAATTCACCATCTCCGATGCAGCTGCTGTCGAATATCGAGTGTGCCCAATGCCGAGGTTACCTTTTAATTTCCGAATGGCATCATCATTGAATAGATTACTTATCATTCCCATTCCTTTGTGAATATTAAAATTCTTGGAAGTTTTTCCTAAACTTGTGGCGATGCCGGCCGACTCCTGCCCACGATGCTGCAGTGCTACCAACCCCAGAAAAATGCACTGAGCAATGTCTATCTGGAAATGCAAAGCATAAATCAGAATTAGATTCACAATGCATAAGCTTAGAAATTTTGAATAAGGCGGCATACTAAACTTGTCACTCAACTGGTCACCTCATCTGCACATAGTACATGGACCGATAAATGAGTTCATTGGTTTGACGTAATTGAAGACACTAACAATAACGAGCCGTATTGTTATGTTGAGGAATTGTAAACAAAAACAATTACAAAATCTCTAGACCCCCAAGCATGCAACGCACAATGCTGATAAGCCGCAGAAGCTCAACACATATCTGTTCATAGATCCCGCGTTGGCCGCGATCAATTAATTAAACATGCCATTATTAACTGTACCCCTCAACTACTGACGTCAATGCTGATAATGTAAGAGGCATACACAGAAGTTTCATATATTGAATTTCTCTGTGGGCCCTCCGTCTTAAACTGAATAAAACACTATTTTTGCTTTGGATTCAAAAAACATAAAATTTGTAAACAATGTATGAACGTCTTCACCTCCGACTTTGTTTATTTGTGTCAAATTTATAGTCGAACGTTGGTTGTTTGCATGTTGCACACGAATCAGAGCAAAATGACTAGACAATTAATTACGTCACAATAATGATAATAAATAATAAATGTATCTTTTTCCACTGAATAAATAATCCATTGATAAGTTGGCTATTTAGAAACTTTGTTTTAACTTCCTAAATCAGGTGTTCATGCCATTGTTATTCTCTTTATTCCTGGTATTTTCAGCATCGGGATTATGCATTAGAAAGGTTACAGACTCCGGTCCGGTCCGGCCTCGACATGACAAATCTAAGTGTAGGGTTCCAGGTCAAAAGACTCCGAAGAAAATAAATTATGGTAGAAGTATACTGTCCGTTTCTAAACTAGCTACTTTCGATGCACTTGTTTTCTCTCACATCGCCGAAGCAACTATTAGATTCCAACTGTACCAACGAGATAGGCTTTAATACAGCGAAGGAAGGAAAAATAAGCGAAAAAACGTTAACTTCGGTTGCATCGAAGTTGGATTGGATTTCCTTCATAAAAAAAGTTTTCCATACAAGGGCTTTGTGTTGATCAGTGAAAATTATATGACAGCTATACTAGTACATTATAGTAGACCCATATCGGTGGTTGCAACGAAAAAAAAGCGTGTGCAAAGTTATTTATTGATACCCCAAAAACTGAGGAACTAGTTCGGAAATACTCGCATACTGATAGGCAAAGGACAACAAACATTAAAAGTGAACACATGCATTAAGTTTAAAGAAAGAATGCATACTACTGTAGGCAAAAAATAGTAAGACTTTTTAAAATAAATTTCGCACTAAAACCCTTTCGTCGAAATATATGTTTTTTCTATGGTGTTTAGTACACGCCTGTCTTTCTGAAGAAAATAATTTTGATTGGTACAAATTATTCAAAG
Source organism: Bactrocera latifrons (assembly GCF_001853355.1). Classification (NCBI taxonomy): domain Eukaryota; kingdom Metazoa; phylum Arthropoda; class Insecta; order Diptera; family Tephritidae; genus Bactrocera; species Bactrocera latifrons. The sequence goes on from NW_017535230.1 coordinate 502,386, forward strand.
AATGTCGAAAATGCGTTGACGGCGAAGGACTGATAATCAACACGGCAACAAAATAAAGGCATTGGTGTTTCAGAATCGACGATTAACAGTCAGATATCTTACTTGCATCGTTGGAATATCGAAAGGATCAATGAAAACCATTTTGATAGATCATTTGAGCCAGAGAAAAGTGAAAGCTCGATTGGTTCCAAAGTCACTAAATTTTATCGGAAAACAGCGTCGCGTTAACGTCTGTGGAACAATGCTTTCCGACTATCAGGATGTCATGAAACGTATTATAACAGGTGATGGGTCTTCAATCTATGCACGGACACAGAAACAGACGATCAATCGTCCGAATATCGGAGCAAATCAATAATATTCGCATGACTTAACATGGTGTGATTTCTGGCTATTCAGCAAACTCAAACGACCGCTCCGGGGTAACCGTTTTGAGTCAATTCAAGATATTAAACGTGAATAGCTACTATGATATCTACGAAATCGTCTTACTAAACAACCGTTACCCAGTTACTAACTAATTTTATAATAAAATTTTATTTTCAAACTTATTATAATTTTAATGAAATTTTCTACTTTGATAGATCGCTACCGACTTATAATTTATACTATACATCACTAGCTACAGTAATATAATTAAATAATAAATTTGTTAAGATCCGTACTAATCATATGTGTTTTTGTAACCTCCACCCATGCTTTTTAATAATTATAAATATTTCTGACAATATTTTTATTTCGTAAACATTCTTTGCACACTACAACTTTGTAAAGAGATATCGACTGATAATTTATATATATTTATAAGTATAAATATATATATTCATACAATATGTACTATATAGTCTTAAGTAATATTCACTCACGTGTTGAGCAGCGTGATTATAAAACCAGACTTCGGTGGCTAACAAAATTTCGCACATAGACAACTAGCTACTTTCGATCAGTATCAGTAAAATATATTAGTATCACTTTGTTGCTAGCGGACTTCGATTATTACTCTTGATTAAGTGAGAAAAACATAAACTGTTTTTAAATATTTCCCGTTTATTACACTCAATTCAATTTTCAATATTTATTTGTATAAATAATCACTTTACTGTGGATGAGCCACAAAAAATCGAATGGAGTAGTGTTGGTAAGTATTGTGGCTTGGACTTAAAAACTTCATAGTTTTGAATCGGGGAGATGCTCCAACATCTTAAAAATCCGGTATTGTTCATAATTTTCGCTTTAAAAAAATGTTGCATTTAATAACTAAATAACAAAAAATCTGTCCAGTTCTTAAAGTCGAACATTCCATTATATAAAATTAATTATGGTAATTTGTTAAAATTCAAACCAAGTTGTGAATAAAGAAGTATTTACTCAAAACTTATTTATAAAACTTAAATTTACATTTTATTACTTTATAATTATTTAGTTATTTAATTATTTATTAATTTATTGAGCTACTTAATTCTATGAACATTAATTCTTACAGACTATTAGAAAAATATAATTTAAATTAGAATTATAAAATTACAATTAAACGAATAATAACTTAAATAAAAATAAGATTTAACGATGTTAATGAAGGAAGCCCTATAATGAGAAAAATCAAGTAGAACTTAATCCGCAATTTGAGTTTTCTGCTTTTTGCAATAAAATGGAGAAATAGATCTGAGTCAACGCTGAGAAATATTGATATTAATTTTTCCTAATAAATAAGAACAGTCAATACCTCCAATAATTAAAAATGAAATGAAAATAGAACGGACTGTCGATTTTCAAGTTATTTAGGGTGTAATTGAAATAAACAAAGTGGTCTCCATATGAACACATGATACTCCATACATAGAACGAATAAAAGATGTATACAATAATTTTAACGCTTAGGGGTCGGAAACCTTGGAAGCATTTCCACGGTCAAAACCAATTACAGAAAATGTTTTAGAAGTGATATAATTGATGTGATTATTGAAAGAAAATCTGTTGTCAAAGACTACTCCAAGATCTTTGATATCAGTAACACATTTTACGATGCAATTTGAAATATTGTAACTAGAAGGTAAGATGTTACGTCCCCTCCTACGAGATTTGAGAACATTTATCTAAATTCAGAAAAAGCTGTCAGACACCAATCATTGAAGTTTATTTACATCTTCGAAGTTTTTGATTATTGTGAAACTAAGCTATTAGTTTACTAACCTGAGTCGGCCATTCACCGCAAGCGATCGCTCCGAATACACCACACTCGTGTGTTAGTCCCGACACTTCTTTGCCCGTTGGTTGAACCTGTTTGTATTTTTTGTCAGGAAAAATTTTCGACCGACTCTTTGTGACGGCATTATTTGAGTCTGAAAATGTGAATATACAATGCATATGTGTTAAAACGCCTGGTAAGAATGTTTCGCGATATATATATGTATATATAATTGCAATACCTAATATTTATAATTCTTCTAAAATGCATGCTATACATTTACTTAATTTATATTCAATATAAAGTACCTGAATTTGCCAAGATTTTTATATCACCCAGAAGGAAACGTCGGAGACTTTATAAAGTAAAAGTATACTTATACTTATATATACGAGAATAAATGACGAGCTGATTTACGCAAACTAGGCTGTCAGTTTTTAAGTTATACACCAAGAAGCTGCGCCAACTTAAGTCCTTATATACCTATACTGTAAAATTGTTTTATTTGATAAGGTATGGTTACGAAATTATTGTGAAGAATTTGTTCAGGTCGGATCCCTTTAGCATATATCTGCCCTATACAACTTAAATCCTTATATGGAAAGCTTTATTATTTGAGAAAACATCTTCACGAAATTCAGCTTAGATTATTATCCATTGTATGGTTAAATTATTCGAAGGAATTATTTAGTTCGAATCATTATAGCATATAGCTGCCATACAAAATGGTCAATCCAACTCAAGTTCTTATATGGAAAACTTTTTTATTTGACAAGGTATCTTCATGAAATATGGCGTAGAGTATTGCTCAATTAACACGGCAAATAGGGACTACAAACTGGCCGATCAAAATCAAATAAACAAATATTTTATACCCTTTTTTGTTATAAAAAAATGCAGCTGTGAGAGTATTCTAGCTTCGGAGATACCGAAGTTACTGTTTTTATTGTTCTGCTCTTGTTGGGTTGAAATTAGTACCCAGAAGTAGTTTGCTTTGACGATACATACTCGTATGTATAAAAATATCTCACGTTATAATCGTTCAACATTGGATACTTTCAATTCACTTTCTTTAATTTAGTTATAATTTGAAGCTTGAATGACTTGCATACCAAGGTCTACATTTTCAAAACTATTTTCGCAATAATATACACATATCAACTAACCACCTCAATACTTTGTCTACCGCCTAGTGATTTATAAATATTTTGGAGATTTGTTAGTACACACCACCTATGGTTAGACATTTACCGTTGTTCACCGCACAAGACATTTTGATTTCTTTCTAAATTGTACTTAAAGTTCGGAAATATTATCGTTACTTTCACCACAAACCGCGAAAAGTTTTTTATTTGCAAACGTTTTTGGATCGAAATGTTCTTATACAGGTTTCAACAAAAATTTTCGTTTTGCTCACTGAGTTACCGTTATTACGACCGTTGTGACTACAATCAAAGCTTGAATTAAATGACGACTATGCGATGCTTTGCCTTAAGCTATTATAAGTCAATTTGTTTTTCTGATTTCTGAGACAATTCATCAATATCAAGACGAACAGTACGAATCGAAAGCCTTATCAGCTGTTCGGGGGTTGCCTAGACGCTACTTGTTGTTTGGTTCAGCTTGGTAACTGATAAGCTCAACTCAACACATCCAAGTCAGCTCATTCGTGTTTGCATAAAAATAGTTCAAACACTTGTTTTTGAATCAATATGTATGTGAAAGAGAGTGTTACGCTACGTGAGTGTCAAATATTATATACGCACTGATATGATTGATAATCGACTTTGGAGCTATCTTATTATTGTTTAATTGACTCATTCCGCAAATAATCGAAAAAGATGCTGAAGAAGGTTTAGATTGTGTTTGGTAAAAATAGGAGGGAGTGGCACAATGACAAATAATTAAGAATTAAGAAATAATATCTGTACATATACATATGTATGTATGTATGTGTCTTGGGTGCCGTGGGTGCGTAAATGAGTAACATAATCGGCGTCGTCTGGTAATGACTGCCACACCGACATAGTTTTATATAAAGCACTGTTCATATGGCATTAGAAATTGCCTTAAAACTCTATGCTAGTTGCACCTTAGCACTCGCAATCAAAAATGGTTTGAGTTGTTTTCGTAGCCATACATTTTTTGTTGCTAACTTAATAAATTCTCGATTCGACAACAAATAGAAGCAGGCGATTTTCAACAGCAATAATGTAAACAAATGGAATGCCGAAAACAACTAAGGTGGGCTGCTGGCGACTAGGCGAGGCAGCGCTTGATAATATGTCATACATACAAGCACATTTTAATACAGTATTTTGTCTTGAAGTTGTTGTCGTATTATCACTATTTATTAACACTGTTGATTTCTGAAGTGGAAAACTTTTCACTAAAAATACCGCGGCTTCATCGATTTGATGATAATATTTCAATGCAAAAGCACTATGTTCTATATGGAAAATAATCATGCGAGCGTTGCGATCAGTTCAGCTCAAAGCGGGTGTAAACAACATTGTTATTAACTTGTAAAAACAATTTTTTTTGTTTAAAACATATATTAATAACAAATTCCTGAAATAACTTTTGCAAATATTTGGGTAAAGTCTTCCGAATTCCATTCCGTTTAGAGTTATTTATGCGCGATATGATGCAATTCGTCGCTGCGATGTGCTCAGCTGGACATTCCCGTTATTATACACATGCTTCACAAATAGTGAACACGCAAGCCATAACCACCCCCCTCTGGTGACGTTCTGAGGTATTTTTAGGGTTTTAGTATTTTTAGCATGATATTAGCGTTATCGAAATTGCATCATTTGGGGCTTGCGCCACCTGTGATACGGTTGTGAGGTGATACCGCCGAAAATAAAATCTTCATCAAAGTTGAACAATCTGAAATGTGGTAAATTATGCGCATGCAGTTATCAAGACATGTGAATAATACGATCAAAGCAGTGTAATTAAAATTGTTTATAAATAAAAGTAATTGATAATTACCAGAAATGCAAGCTGCATACAGTGACCAACGAAAGTGTAATACTCTATCGTGGATTTACACCGGGGTCGCTGTCGCATTACTTTAGTTCAAGGTTTCCAAGATGGACCTATTGCAGAACAGTTTCTACTATCCCTACGTTCAGGGATGCCTTCAGGTTTATAGCTAAGATCAAGCTTTTTTACTCACCTGCTCGATTTTTATTAGTAAAACCACATAACGAATGATATTTTATATATTTCTGAAACTCTACTGAGATCTATTTATCGCGATAATTACAAGGTTTGTCCGGAAAGTAATAGGACTGAGACGATTTACAAAAGTTTATTGAACCAATCGTTGCAATTCTTTGAAAACGAAAACTTTGAAAATAGGCACCTTCTGCATCGATGCAGCGCTGCCAGCGCGATTTCCAAGCATTGAAGTCGTCAAGGAGCATGCTGCTTCGATCCCCTTTATCGTCTCAAAACAACAAAAGTTCGGGGCACATCTGAGCTGTAGGGTGGCACCGGAAGCGTTGGGATGCCGGCCTTGACTAGGTAGTTGTTCACAAGAAAGACAGTGTGACCCGGGCCGTTGCCGTCGTGCAACTTCCAGTCTGACTCCCGAAGTGCTCAGAGGCAACTGACCAGCCACTCGTTCGTTAGTGCGTTCTACCGAACCCAGTCGGTACTTTCCAGTCATATGACTTTCTGGACAAACCCTGTAAAATAGTTTTTTTTTTCTTTGATATACTTATGTCAATTTTGCACTAAAGTCTTCACAAAAATAAATTTTGTCAAATCACGTCTTTACTAAAAATAGCGAAATTTATATAATTCTTTGCTAAGAAACCCTCAATTCTGTTCCGACAAGCTAAAGTCCGTTCTGCCTTGCAACCCTCAAGTCGTCAAAGAAACTGATTTCGCACATGTATGTAGATCGAAGAAAGCACTGTAGGGATGCTTCACAATCAAACTAAAACTAACAATCAATTGTCTCTATCGTACCAATCTATAGTCCAAGCTATGCGGGTAAACTACGCGCAATGGACCGAACTGAAGAGTGGAATGAAAAAGATTCGGATGTGCATGTAATTATAATGAATCGAATATCTGTAAAATGGAAGAATTTTAAAAGTCGAATATTTAGAGCAATGATTGGGGGCTGAAATCAAATAAGTACTTAATGATGTATCTTAGCGAAGCACCGTCTAGCAAATTATTAAAAACATAACTGAAATTATAAAAACAAAACTGAGATTATCTAAGAGACGAATTGCTTCTGCATTCACTGGAATTTCGCTATATCCGGTATTCACCGTCAGTACCCACAAATTGCATAACAAAATCGAGTTTGATAAACAAAAATATTTGTTATTAAGGAGTTAGTAGGGTAATCTTTAAAAAAAATTTTTTTTTGCATTTTGCATTTCAGAATAAATGTAGAAACCGACTTTACCATTGGAAGGTTTCGAAAAAGGCCCAAAAGTAATAATACCGTTCGATGTACGGAGCGCTCGGAATGCACACCTCAAACATTAAATGCGTTTTTCTCAAAACACACTTCTTTAAACATGATTTCTGTTGAACTATTCAACCGGTGTGCTTATTTTTTTTTTTTTTTTTTTTTTTTTGTCAATATCCCAATTTCGTAATTCATAATTTTTTATAGTTTATGGAGAATATTATAACAAAATGTATGTAAAAAGCATGGGGAGCAAAAAACCTTATAGTTATCAACATTTTCTTATGATTCTAGTAGGGACGACAACCATTCACGTACTTTTTAAGAATAAATTGGCTTTGGTCTTTCAGATGATCCAAACATGAGAAATCGTGTCCACCAGTAAAAAAACGCATCTCATTCAACGATTCTCCGACTGATGCCTTAAAAAAATTCCAAAAAATTTGTTTGTACACTCCACGATATACCTCTTGATATGTGAAAAAATATGTATTGTAGAATAAAAATTTCTATGAAAAAAAGGTCAACAAAACAGGCCAGATTACCCTACTGACCCTTAAAAGGATATAAACAAATACACCTGCTTGTATATGATAATTTCAATCAATCACTGATTTGACAATCTGACAACACTTTTATCCGATCTCTTATTCATTATTATTGCCTTTTCCGTGGTTTCGAAATGTTCTACTAACGATTCTACCGGTTTTAAATTTAGTTGCTGTCGTGATTATTCAAGTAAAACACTAACGGTTCTTAATATATTCATATACTTATTTATTTTTTATCTATAATTTGCAAGCTACAAATTTTGTGTAAAAATGCAGCATACATTTGGGATCTACTGTATGTGCGCTTGTATATGCCGCGTCAACAAATGAACTCATAAAAATGTAAATGTGTGCACGTAATCGTCGCATTGCCTTCGCGTTCGTATATGATTAATACTTTTATGATTATGTTATTTTGACATCTGCAGTTTTTCGGCCCTTTAAAAAAGCTTCCTAAATTTCTTTCATTTTTTATATACTTTTAAAAAGACTATTTATAGTTTATTTTTTTAATAATTAAGAATAAAGAAAATAATTAGTTAAAGACAAGCTCTTCTAACTCTCATGTAGTATAACTTTCCTTTAATCGCTCTACTGACCTACAATCTGACTGGAAAAGAAACATTTCTTCGATATTTTTTGCTATCATTTTTATATTCGTCGACTCTTCTCATTTATCTATTTCATATTATTTTACCATTACTTCTGATTAGATCTTCTTTGTATGAACTACTCATAATTCGATCTGGCTTGTGTTTGTAACTTACTAGTACTACTAGTATTGCCGATAGGTAGAATCGAATAATTCCCACACAAACAAAATTTCGTTAAACGAAAAAATATACAATGGTATAACTAATCTCCAAATTAAGATATATAACTGTTTTTGCGTAGTGGGTGTGTCTCTCTAATTGATTTAATAAGCATATCTCACAAACCAATTACTTTGTTGAAAAATAATCCTTCGAACATTTCATTATATACTATAAACTAAGTTAAATCAGATAATAACGGTTCTGGCGTAAACAACTAGAATAAAGATAACTCAATAAATAATTACTGCAACTTTTTCTAATAACCTTGTGACCTTGTGCGAAATTCAAACTTCCGACTGTCTAGTATATAGTAGTATATAGTAATGTAAGCCTAAATATCGCCTATATAATATATAGTAATGTAAGAACCCATTTACATATCCATTTACATTGCCATATTACAACTAATACTACCTTAGTTTTAAGTGAAATTAGAGTAAGAGAACAAGCAGATATTAGAAGAGTAATTAAGATTAAGCTTTAAAATAAGATAGGATAAGTGTAAATGATACAAAAAAACAAAAGGCAGTTCTTTAACAGACACCAACGAAAGCGTTTGTTTCATTCCGAGAACGTGATTATATACCGTACAACCTTAACCGTAAACTGTGCGGTTCCTACGAAAACTTGCCAACACCTGAAAGTATTTCCCCGGCTTTGATCTTTGAAAAATGAAAGAGTATAAAATGATCGGTAACACCAGAACTAAGCTCTTCCTTACTTGTTAAAGGAATCTATAGGCTAATCGAAGCTTACAAGAGGATATGATTCACAAAACGATTTAAAGCCATAGCTAAAATTGAAAATAAGTTTTTTTGTGAAACTAAATAATTCAAATTCAAAGTCACTTAAAGAAATGCCTAAATATAAATAAGCTTAGACAAGTGATTAATATTTTCATACAAAAGTTATTCCTATAAGCGGACATATTATTTGGGTAATATTCATAAAATGTGCCCTGAAAAATGTGTATAATTTGTAGTTCTCTTTTTTTAGTTCTTATTAACATGTGGAGTTCTGAGACACTTTTTTAAAAACAATACGCAAAATGATAATGGCAAGCAAATTGACCTGCGCTGACACCGTTTGGTTCGCGGTGGCTTAACGGAAACTACTGAGATATTTGGCATTCCTTCACTTTTGCCTGACAAAGGTTCGCATTTATTAGTTCAGTGGAAATGAAGTTCTAAGTTGCAGCTTCAAAATCTAGAAATAAGTTTTGATCACACGTTTTTATCACGCTCCATATAGGGACAGCTCCCATAGCCGGACGAAAACCCGGTCGTTTCAGTCTGAAATTTTAGCCACGTCCTTTTCCAACCACAAATCTGCCCATTTATCGAAACCGCTGATATCAGACCACTATAGCAAAAAGCTGCCATACCAGCTGGCCGTTCATACCTTCATATGACGACATGGATATTAATATATGGCAATGGTTCACTATCTAAATATCTATGTACATGCGGTTCGCTAACCGATGAGGTCCGAGCCAAATAAATAGATCGAATCTCAATCTGACTCAAAAATATTTCTGCTTAGAAGTATAAATTTTTTTCCTTACAATAATATTTTGCACACACAGCTAAAGCGGCGTAAGGCGTATACTTAGCAATTTGGTTGCATCATACCTTCACAATGAAGTGATTTAATATTCCACAATTTCGACGGCAAATGCTACAACAAACACCGTTAAAAGCCGCTGGGCAAATGCTTAACATATGCACACATCCAAAGTATTTTTTTCCATGCGGACAAGCATTACCCAGGGAAACAATAAAAACAAAATGTGTACAAATAAAGGAAAATGATTATCAAAACATCGAACGATTGGCCAGATATGCATGGTATCGGCCGATGGCGATAGTGTCTGCATAGGCGCCATTTGTCCAGGCATCAGGCACGGCATAAAGTACACGTGTGGACTGGTGGTACGGCGTCAAGTGCGGGACCAACCAACTGCAAGTGTGCAAGGAGACTAATCCCCTTTTGCAATAAACCACCAGCCAGTGTGCGATTGAAACTTTTCAGCACAACATTAAAAGAACATTTTATTCAATTGCGGAGAAAACAAATAAAATTTATTTGGCCACTTTGACCGCACAAACAAAACGAGTATAATAATGCCACAAGCATTCCCCGTGTGTGCATGTGTGTATGTGATCATACATATATGGGTGTGGGTCCATACCCATCTAGCTATCCTAGATGTTATTGGAGCCCACATAAATGCACACTCTCGTGTATACTCGTATGTACAGCAAGTAGCCGAATAGCATGATGTTGCCAAAATAGCGCCGTTGGTCGTGATAGCACAAATATACCGGAGGTGCGTATATCGCCGCCACTAAATATATATTTATATATACAAATATATGTATATATACATATGTACATATATAGCATGGCATTGTATGGCATGATGGTTTGTGTAGTGCTGTGGTTGAGTTTCTTTACAGGACGAGGTGCAGAGTGAAGTTCATCCGAAAGTCCTTCGTAAGTTGCCAAAAGGTTCAATAGATACGAAGCTTTCATTTTGAATGGCATTTGAAATGTGCAATTGGCACATAGTTGTAACTTAACAGTGGCTTAGAAATTGGTAGGGATTATTGTTATTTGTTAGAGAGTGTTGAGTTAATTATATCTCAGCTGACATAACTATCATATGGGGGCATGTTCAATCTTACCGCATGGCACACGAACTCTTATAACAATTGAACGAAGGATTTTTCTGAGAGCGTAGAGTTCACAAGACCTCTACCGAAGAGTTTACTAAAGACGGACCGGAAGGACTTTGTGACTGCACAGCTTGAGTTTTTGATCTAGTCTGATGGCCAACAATCCAGTAGGGAACTAAAATAAGCCAACGGAGCTCTTAACAATTCACATTCAACAGTTATTGAGACTGAAGTTACTGCCCAGAAAGCTCAACAGCCCTGCAGTTTCCTGAAATATTGATGTGGCCAGCCACGCAAACCAGTCTAATAATGTAGTCAGTCGATGCTACAGAGAAGGCAGCTCAAGGATAATACCACTGCCGTCAGATTCAGATAGTCACCACACTGAAAAAAGCTGCACTCCGGAGCAATAGATCTACTGCTACTTTTATGGCAATCACTTTCTCTTAGAAGGCTCTTTGGTGGTCAGGAAGCCCTAAAAAAGTCCTACTTGTACTCCTTAACCAATCCTTACCGAGAGATTTAATCGGATCATAAAAAATTACCACGCCCACCAACGAGTTCTTCTTTCCCATGCTTCTAACAAAGTATGAGAGAAAAGAATCTACAGCCAGGGCTGGCGATCTGGTAATCGAAATATTTTGAAGTGAAATAAAAGTATGTAAGGATTTTCGAGCGTCCAAACGCGCAGTTATCTAAGTATCCAGATCCTCTCATTCCGAGAGCAGCTTTTGTGGCCATGCACAGTTCGGCTTTATTCACCGGTATATGAACAAGGCATATGGAGTTGTCCGCACTGCACCACAAATACTGATTAGAGCCGCCCGTTAAACACTAGCAAATTTTTTTCGCAATTTTTTTTCGCAATATTTTTTCGCGAATGTTGTGTTTTCCAGTGCCTTCTGCTATATAAATATTCCGTATAATATTATGGGTTTGACCATGGTTTCAAAGAACCATAGAACTAACTTTGGTGACTTTCTCAGATAATGTATTATTTTGGAATATGCTCCCCTTACAATCCAACACTGCCTTTATTAAATTGGAAGTATGTGTACTATGTACTATATGCAGATACAACAAAATAATCTGAAAGAAAATAAAGAGCGGATAGGAATGAATATGGAGCCAGAACAACCAAAAAATATTTGTAAAAATACAGTAAAACCGAAAAGACACAAATACGCGCAGTTATTACACATATGTGCACGTGTATGTGTGTATGTAAGTACATGTGAAATGTGCAAGTGTAATAAAGGAAAAAAGTCGAAATCGGGAAAAATGAAATAAATGGTCAGTTGAAATAAACAGTCCCATAAAGAATAATCATTTTGAATGTGCTGCTGAATTATGCATGAATCCAGCAAAGCAGCGATGAAAGTGGCATCGAATGGCAGCGGGAACGGCATAAGCAGCGTGTTGGTCATCCGCAGCACAAGAACTCGCAGATAATGCCAACGGGTAGTCAAGGAGGCTACGTTTTACTTGGGTGGTAAGGGGTGGCAGCTGAGCGCTGACATTTCCACCAAAGCGCTTTAGGTTTACTTTCTGACGCAATTTTTACTTAAATACCCTGCTGGAATTCATATAAAGCACAATTCATCACATTCTATGGTATGTGTATACACAATAGAAAAAATGCAAAGTTTTACAGCTAGCGGGTGATCCAAGTAGACGTTATTCTTTCAATAGCCTTTTTTTAACAGATCACGCGTGAGTCGTGTCAAGCTTTGCCTGAAATGGCAACACAAAATTTCGCAAACAATTATATATTTTTGCATTGCTATGTATGAAGGACTCATTATAAGAAATAACGACAGTTTGAAGAAAAATATTGCCGCATTGAAACTTACACATATACAGCGATCCATGGAAATAAAGTGTAGTTTAGTAATAGATAGAAGATTTATTGCTCCGGAATGGTGCTTCTTTCAGGAAGGTGAACATGTGCGCCAAAGTATGTCTGCCCTCATTGGAAACAGCATTAAGTTACTTCATCGCCAGACTCACGAAGCAGAATCACTGAAGACTTCAAAGCCGATGAGCTCACAGGAGGTTGCAACCTACGCCTTAAATCTGATATTACCCGTCTCAACAAATTTGAGTTCGCTTTACAGTGCTTTGTCGATTTATGAGTGTCTTAATGATCAATTTTATAGGTTTAAAACAGGGAACCGGAATTATTGACTGCCCAATGATATCCTCTTATTAGGATCGACCATTTAACCTAGCCTTAACTAGTTTAGTAATATGAATAACTTTAAAAAAATTGTAATACAAACCGACTATAATGCTTAGGTTTTGTTTCCTCAAATATCTTATACTAAATTTTCATATCAACAAGAGAACATCGAGTGTAAATTGAATCATATACTATATATAAGAGTTTTTTTTTTATGAAATTCAATGTAAAGATAAGGTCGTACACTATAAGCAAAGCAAAAACCCAAGATGACGATAGTAAGTTTGTTATATTCAATAGTTCTAGATTTTCTGCAAGGAAGCTGCCATTGCTCATCCCCATCCCTCTAGCACTTTCTCAAGTCTTAAACTCAACATCAACACTAAGGCTCCATTTCACAGTTGCTGGATTTTGTGTCCGCTAAGAGGGCATCTGAATTATTTTCTACTATATGTGAATGTATTTTGTTTTCGTAATGACTTTGTGGTCTATCTCTCGTACAACATATGCGAAGCCAACAAACACAACTAGGACAAGCTTGAAGTGGACCAGCAAAAGAGTAAATATATATGCATGTATATATTTATTTAGATTCGTATATGAGTATATATGTTATAATCCTATATCATTCACAGAATTTTATGATGTTCGAACACCGATAACAACCTACAAAAAAATTACTCACTCAATCACACTATAATGCTTATTTTTGCGCTATCCCTGCTCTTCATTGCATTCATCTCCGTCCAATGGACTCATATTATGCGCTGGCTCCATTTCTCCGCGACGCACACGCATAAATTTCCAGCTTTGAAAATGAGAAACAGAAGCTTTTTGGCAAATGAAATTCAAGTGCTGCAGGACGAGGGACTGACGCTGGCAAAACACTCGGGTCAGCGCTTACTTTGTTTTGAGGAAGCGCACGAGCTTTCCTGTCTTCGTGGTCATATCCATTTATACACGAAAAATTGCTATTAATAATGAACTGAACCAGAGGATATATGCATGTGCTAACCTTTTTAATGCCAATGAGCTTTAAATATATAATAAAAATATATGACAATCAGTAATTTTCCTTTATTAAATTATTTTAATGTAATTCAACAACTCAGAGTAACCATTGGCAAAATGTAGGGTGTCTCACTCTCGAAGTGTTCGAGCGTTCAACTAGCCGCGAAAGCCTAAACACTATGGAATCGACGTTTATTTTTATTTTATTCAAAATACTTGGATTACCAGGCCGTCGACACTCGCCATGGCTGTCGATTTTTTATTAGTTTACCTTAAAGGAAGGCATGAGGTGTATGTATTCGCAAGAGAGAACCGTCGGGAGTTTTGCATCAACACCAATTCTAGGCTTCCCGAACACTGCAGCGTCTTCAAAGCGGAAGTGGTTGGCATAAAGTTATCAGTGGATCTGTTGACCTTAAGTGACACTTCCTTAGAGTGTTGACTGAATATTCCAATAGTAGGGCACTGATATTAGCCTTGATTTTTTTATGATTAGACTGGTTTGGCTGCCTGCCTCGATGACCTTGCTAGGAACGAGTAGAAATTCCCTTAACTTATTGTGGTTCACAACTGGATTGTTGGCCCTCAGACCAACTCCGCAAGTGTTGGTCAACACTAACAGGTGTACAGTCACAAGGTGCTTCTGGCCCAGAATAAATCGTTTAAGGTCTAGTTGGCATATTGGATTTTTGCATGAGTTCTAACTGATCTGGACACTGTCCGATCATGATGCATACAGTAATGCAATAGCAATTGCATGACATACCTAATCCCGTTTCATGGAATCTTATATCAAACACCCCTAAAGAGTGTTTGATTTCCGTGGTTTACTACTGTCCGTTTCATATTCATATATGTTGAAATTAGTGTTTGAGAAAGTTGTTTTGCGGAGAAAACCTCGAAACTCATCATGTTTTGGTGGAAGTTTATAGTAAACATCCTCTAGTTGGGGAGAACGTGCCAAATGAAGTTTTCACGATTTAAAAGTGATGATTTTGACTTGGAAAAGAAATAACGCCTTTGGGGCCAATAAAGTTGAAAATGAAGAACTATAAGTATTTCTCAATGAGGGTTCCAGGCAAATATAATAAGAGCCATAAAATCTTTGGGAATAATGTAAGCACCCATTTCTAAAACTTTAAAACAACGAGAAACATGACCAACCAGCCAAATCGAATATCACAAATAATTATGGGTTTAAGGAAATTTCTGGTTCGCAGATATTTTCCAAATTTCGTTGACAATGTAATCATCGAAAAAATACCCGCATCAAATATTTTCGGTAAATTGTTTTAGTTGTTTACCAACCTTTCAATGATTTGCTAAATTAACAAGAACACTGTCATATACATAAATACCACTGAGCGATTTCTTTCTACAATTCATTAAATTCCTACTAACGGCAGCCATTTCTGTAGGTAGATTCGTCAAGAAGGGACACGGCAAATCAAATATGCTAAAAGCCAACGCGAGCGTATCAAATCAATGCGTTGCTAAACAAACAGCTGGAACGCGCCAGCGAATTCAATTAACAAAACCAAAATGAAGAATGGACGCTGCAGCCATGGCGCACATCCTTCATCGTGATTCTAAAGACTTTTCCATGAGTAAACACTTAATTTCATTTGGTTTTGGGAGGATCGGAAGAAGGAAGGAGAGCTGTAGCCAAGTATGGGTGACTGTAGCCGTCGCAAGCTATAATTTAAATTTTCAGTCGGATTTGTATTTGCATGCTTACAAACAGCTGAAATTTCTTCAGTAATTAATCTTTATGAAATTAAGCGGTTTTGGTTTATGAATTTAAAGAGACTTTAGTAAAAGCTTTTTAGGTTCTCTGCAACGTATCCCTCAATTTTCGGTTTGAGAGCATATCCTAATAATATACTTGAATTATGACATAATATACATACATATACTATATACACCCTCACAAAATCTTGAAAAATTATTAATTCCGATGGAAAAGTTAATAAAAGCGTATAATAGTTACCACATAACTGTATTTTTTATAACCCAATATTAACATAATTGCCAAGCAGCAAACATGTTAGAAAGGGTTCAATTTCATTGTTCGACGACATTTGGAATGGGTTATAATTACTTGAATAATATTACCTTATTTTGAGGGTCATAGACCTGCATATATTTAATACTATATATTACTTCCTAATAGCGAAAATTATACTTAAATCATTCTGAATTGAAGTACACCATTCATATACTAGCATAGAATCCTGTCCGTCTAGAATAGAATCCGTCCCTGCTTCACACGGGTATTAAAGAATCATTTCAAAAGTAATAATTTTGTACACACTTTCCCACATTTCGTTTTTGCGTGGGGACATTAAAAATTAGTCGAATTAAGGAAATTCGAGCATGAAAGCATATTTTTACTTTTTCTGCTTCTGAAAAATAATTTATTGTGTCAGAGCTTCGCTGCAAACAATATTTGATGTTAATTTATTTTGTGGCAGCAATATAAATTGATTTTTGGGACCTCCGACCTGCGATAGACCAACATACAGAGTAAAACATATTTTCGTAGGCCAATCCCTACTTATTCGAAAGGCTTTGGACTTGTTTTAGTTAGAGTGAAAGGTTTTTCACTGGAAATTGCTGCCGTTTGAATGGGATTGGTATATGAGCTAGTTGACCAACTAATGGATAATGGACTGGTTCTTCGATATTACTTGTAGTCAAGGTATCTATCGATTTGTATTTTTTATTTCTCCGGGAACTTTTCAATAATCAAATCGTTTATTTCGCTGACAGTATCATTCCTGAGTGACACTATTGCCACAACCAATGAAATTCCTTTTCGTGCAAACTTTCGACATCAGAATACTGCATCTATTAAAATTTCTGAACTATGGACTATTAGGCCTCGAGACTCATCCAGAAGAATATTACAATTACACCTAAAATTTTAAATGGGTAAAATTCATTTCCCAAGTTTAAGCAGTTGTTGTGGAAAATAAGCATCAGTGATTCCATGAAGATGAGCTCTCATATGCGTCCGCAATTTTGTATTTTCAATCGAAGTCCATAAGGACGACGATATTAAACATGTTTTACTGATATCTGCCGCTTACCTTTAACTGTAACTGATATCGCTATCTTCCCAGATTTTCTTATTTTAGCAAGTATTAAATTTGCAAGAAACGTCTTGCCACTGCACTGGCGCATCCGAAAAAAATTTAATTTTTGTTATTATTCACGCTATAGCTCGCCCTCTTCAGTGTGTCGCAGCTTAGCTTAATGTTAAATAACAATAACAAATTTAACAGACAAACCTATTTTTATATATACTCAATCGAAGAAGCTAAATTTAATATAATGAGAAAAACGTCAGCCAAAGGATTGAAATTCATTATATTAGGACCAAAACCACATTCATTTTTATTTAGCGCTAATTAATATAGTTTTATAATCCTTAGAAAAAGTTGTGCTCTTCATTTCACTAAAATATCACACATTTTGAGTAACGTAGACGGATGTAAGTCAGAAAGGAAAGTCAGAAATCATTATATAGGGTATATTGAGGGCAGAGAAATTGATGGACAGGCCGCATTAACCTTTAACATCGTTGAGGTATAGCTGGGAACTTATATACGACTAATTTTTGTAAAAATATAAATATAGATTATTTCAAAATCCAGAATATCAGTTACATTTCGGCTTTAAAAACAAAGATACACTGTTATTAGAAAAACATGCTTTCTCATTTTGATTGAGATTACTCACATATTGGCAGATATTTGCGGCCATATAGGCATTTAGGGGCTGAGGGAAGTATTGATCCATTCAACCCATTTTTGACACAAGGGTATACATATATGACCTATATTCGAAACCGTTTTGAGAAAAGACTCTATCGTTTGGTACAAGTATAGATATTACTAAGAGATATAAAGATATATCTATCTCATATATTTTTTATGCGAAACGACGCTTTTGAAGTATTGTTTTTTTATTTTTTTTAATTTGAAGGAGAAAGCTGACTCTCTAAAGTTGTCAAAAGAACTATTGATGATCGCTGATGAATACTTGGGTATACGAAAGATCTGAAAAAGTGGATGCCATCCAACCTTAAAATAACTATGGAGAACAGTGCAGTATTTAGAACTGGCCAATCTTAGTAATTAATTAACTGAGAGAATTAACCACGGTATTATACTAATCAAACTCAACTTAACACTATAACATGTCCCATTAACTTTAATATATTACTTTGCCAGAGATATTGGAACATACAGTTTAAAAGTTATACAAAAATTTTCTTTCTCTATTTAGCTTTGTCGCAAATACGATCACCGTTAACCTATGAATTGTATTGCAAAGACTCTTCGCAAGCTATTTAAATAAAAATAAAACCAAATAAAAGAAAATAAAATGAAGAGTGAACGGTACTTTTTCGAAAGGTGTAAGGTGTATGCCATAAATGTCAACTAGCGGCTCGAAAAGAAGTGAAAAGAAAAGAACAAAGTCAAATAGACACATGTACACAATAACTCTTGAGCGAACGAAATGTGTGAGGCAGTCGTAAATTTCTTTGCGCTGCAGTAGGTGAATGCCTAATGAGGGAGATCGGTCACAGCACCTTTCAGCTGAAGTCGAAACAGTGGGCATTATGTGAAATTGGGCTTACAACATGTACGCTTTTGCAACGGTTCACTTTGGTGTCACAGATAACAGCAAAGCCAACTTTAGGCTTTAGGCAGTTTGACAAACGGCCGTCAAAATTAACTTAGCTCAATCATGATACGAATTGTTATTATTTTAGCTTTTTAATGATACATATACTCAAAGAAATTTGAGATCGAAATCGGCCTCCGAGTTAATTTAAATTTCAAAAACGTTATACACATTTAGCTCAGTAAAAAATAGAAAATACGCGCCTACTTGCGGCACTAAACAGCAATCACACTCAATCACTCTTGCGATCGTGGCCTTGCAATTCGCTTGAGTTAGTTGAAATCGTTCCCGAAGCCTGCTCCAGTTACGCGTGAGAATCGTAACCCAAAGCACAACAAAACCCGTGTAAGCGAAGTTGAGGCGCTGTAATTCAGCACACACCCTACAAAAAACTACGAAACGATTGTAAAGTTATCGAAATCCCACAGCCTTTGAGGCGTCAGCGCGCTTAATTGACGTAGCCAGTCGCTATTGGACGCCTAAACCGCCGCTTAATTGACCAGCTGGCTCACGTGTGCTCTACAAAAGTTAATTTCAATTCTGCATTCGCAATTAATTCAATAATCGTTAAAGTTGAATAGAGCTGTGGGGAAACGTTCAATAAACTTCAGCGCTTGATGTTGTTTGCTTCTACTATCTTTGGTATGTGTTTGTGCGTGTGGCCAGACAAATTTCCCTTATAATTAAATTAATAGCAAGTAGTCAACACAATATACGCATGCGAACAAATTAACAACACATTTAAAGTGCTAGATCTGAATTGCATTAAGGGTTAAAGGTGCCCAACAGCACGCATCCATTGTTCAGTTAGCATTTCCGCTCCGCCGTCTACTACATACGAGTACATCTATAACTATCACAGTGTAGATTGGCCACATGCTCAGTGGGTTAATGCATGTAAATCATATGCAAATGTTAAGTATCGCCAACAACGATCTACACAAAATAATTTGCGCCGTTCAAAGCGCTTCTTCCAATGGGCGATGTCGTCAAAACTTTTACCGTTCCATCTTCGGTGAAGTAAGGACGAGCATATACACACACACGTTTACATAGGTATGTGCGTTTGTTGTTGCTGCGGTTTTTCACCCTTTCCCTGCCATATCATCAATCAACAGCAATTTAGCTGTTGAACATATGAAGTTATATTGTAATTTAAATTGCATATTTTTAGGTTGTTGTGAGAAATGCCTTTGGTGATAGCTTTGGCCGCTTAGCCAAATGCAATCTCAAATACATAAACAAATATGTATATTTGAATGCCATATCGTAGATTGGGGTTAGGAAACAAATTCTCCGTCAATTGGAATTTGAGTTACTGTTATGTGAAATTTTTAGGTACGAGTATATTAAATTTGTAAAATATTGAAGTTAAGGCGGTTTTTAGTGAGTGTCATTTAACTTAATGTTAAAGCGGTTGTTGTGTACTGATTGAAGTATGACGTGTCAATCCTGGTACGACCAACTTCGGGGGTAACATGGGTTTCCTCGAATAAAAAACAGCATATTGAAAAAAAAAATTTTTTTCTCATATAAAAAGTAAATATTTTATTAGACTTTTGCGCAGCCATTTCCAATGTATCGCAGAAATTCATGAAGATCGGTTAGTTCTCGAGTAATCTTGTTAACCGACTTCCAAAGCACAGTTTCGAGAAAAACGTCTTTAAAGGCATACTTAACCCAGATAGCCTCGAGCGCACAAATTCTGTATCTATATCTCCGAAGCTATTACTTGGACCAACATATTTAGGACAATATTCTAGAGGTATTGTAAAATTTAATGAAAACAATAAAAATCGATTCATAAATGGGTTCTAACAAAATTTTTATCTCATTAACTTATATTACCATATGCATAGGTCATATACTAAGGCAAAAAATACATGTAAGTCATAAAATAAGGCTGACACGAGTAAAGTCAACTAGATGTTGTAAAATCCTGACATTAGTCATGTGGGGTCTTAGAGAAATCGATATTGTGTATTTTAGGCATAAAAGATTATAGGTTTTATAAGAAAATACACGCTCCCAATTTTATTAATATAACTCACATATTTGACTATACTTCGCAAATCGCTTTATTAGGCATATAGGGGCTAAGGGTATAATACAAATACGTCTCACAGATTGATCGATATTTTGGATGCAAAGTTTGCAAAGGGAACTGGAGTCCACATAATGAGTATCTGGAGTTTGAATAGTTTCTTTCCGATTTGGACAACTTTTGGTCATGCGGTGGAAGACCTCAAAGGCACTTTCGTACAAGATTTTATTCGGATACATTGATTGATGAAAGTGAAAAATTCAGATGGAATTTAAAATTGTGATTTATGGGAAGTAGGCGTACAGCCAAATTTGATCAATATCGGTCTAGTAGGGACCACACTCAACGTCAAAATTCGACATTGGCTCCTCTAAAACCGTATCGTACCATCGCGTTTGTAAACTTTTTTTTATCTCTAAAGCATTTATTTATTGATTTCTCGTGCTTTTAGTAGTTAAAAAAAAATATTAAGATTTGCCGGGGTTATAATCTGAATTTACCCGTTCCCACACAGCCAGTAGGGGTTCTTATAAGATTTGTCGCAAGCGAATTTAATTATTGTAGCGATAGTGGTTTAGGAGTTTTGTACGTTAAACCCATTTATAAAACGGAGCCACAAGTTCACCTTGCTACTGCGATCCCTGATGCCAAATTAAAGTTTTATTACCTTTATTTAGTGCTTAGTTTTCTCATTTTATAGGTTTTCTATTAATGGCGTGGACGTGGCAGTATTTCCATTACGCCAATCTCTTTTTCTAAGGAATACGTGTACAAAATTTCATAAAGGTAAATAAATTTGTAATAAAGTTATCACTTACACGGGCAGATTGACAGACAGTCACCCAGGTTTTAGCTAGGAAGAAAATCAAAACTTCTACTCATTCAGCATATTGAGTGCGATTAGTCTATTGGGAGTTCTTTGTGACCAAGATTGATAATGCTGAAAAAATGACAAACCAAGTGAACAACTAGAATTGATATCAACATATAATATTTTCTCATTTTTTATATACCCTTCAATATTCGTATTTGGTTTTGGATTTTTTTTTTTCTATCGCGATATGTAAATAATGTATAATTTTGAACAAAAATTATTACTTGAGAAATTTTTATTAAATTTAGCATTTACAATTTATTTACGCTAAATTTTTAGCATCTCTGATGAGATCCATACTTGCCTTCAACTCGTCAATAGTCTGAGTGACGCTCAAATCCGATGTATCACGTGCACCTAACTCAAGGTACACAGGAAAAATACATTAAAAAGAAAAGAATGTTATTTCGTGACCTATGGGACTCCGCTTAAAAACATTCAACGAACAAAGGCAAATTGTTATTCGGGTTATCGGAGAAGAAATACATACTTATAAGTCGGATGGCGAATGTATTGGCTATATACAATATTATTATTAAACGCTCAATGGAATATACTAAGTTTGCCACGATTTTAACAACACCCAGAAGGAAAGTTCAGAGACCCTAAAGTATATAAATGATCAGCGTGACGAATTGAGTCGATTTAGCCATGTCGGTCTGTGTATATTTGCTTTGAACACGTCCTATCCTCCCCGAGAAACAGATAATTTTTAAAAACCGCCGATATCGGATCAATACAGCATATAGATATTAATTAAACTATCAATATCAAGATAAAGATCTTTTTATTTTTTATGCTATTAGAAGTGCATATGTGAAGAAAGTATGCTATATCCGTATATTTTTTTAAGTGCGTTAAATCCAATGTATAAACCCGATGTTGCAAGTTCAATTTCTAAATTTCAGTACTAAGTATTAAACATCCTATTACACTCAAACACAGTGGCGGAGAACTGATAATGACCACGCATCAGCTTCTTTATAGAATATGGCTCAACAATTGGAATTTAACGGAGGCCCCACAATCTACGCCAACAACTGTGGGATAAGTCACCTTAACAACGCACATAAGATGCAATCGAGCGTTTTGTGTGAAAGACTAAAGCCCACAGTCAACAAACCGATTGGACCTTATGGGTGTGGTTTTAGACCTGGCAAATCAACAAACGACCAGATATTCACCGTACGCCAAATCTTGGAAAGGAGCCGTGGAAGAAGAATCGACATACACCATCTCTTCGTCGATTTGAAAGCTGCTTTCGAGGGCACGAAAAGATGCTGCCTTTATACCGCGTTGTCTGCATTTGGTATCCTCGCAAATCTAATACGGCTTTGTCTGTCAACTCACGTTGAGCAATACCAAAAACTCTGTAAAGACCGGGAAGGAGCTCTCCGAGTCGTCCGATACGAAGCGAGGTTAAATCTGTTCTTGGAGAAAATAATTCAAGCTGCAGAACTAAATAGGAAAGATACAATCTTCTATAAGAATCTTAAACCGCTCGGTATCGTTGGCCTCAACAAGCTCCCCGTTTGCTCTGCTTTCTCTGCAATGGATAAGGAAGCAAAACAAATGGGTCATTAAACAAACAGTCGTCGCAGTCGACTAGGCTCCCGGGTCACTGTTGACAGTCATAGCTTTGAAGTTGTCACAATATCAGCCTAGAAATCCAACGCAGGATAACTCTTGCCAACAGGTGTTACTTCGGACTGAGTAGGCAATTGAGAAGTAAAGACCTCTTTTGACGAACATAAACAAAACTCTACAAGTCATCATTCCCGTCCTGCTATATGGCGCAGAGGCATGGACGATGATAAAACGTGATTAGAAAGGTTCTGCAGAAGATTTACGGTCCTTTGCAAATTGACGATGACCTGTACGAGTTATACGACGGCATTGACATAGTTCAGAGATTTAAAAGACAGCGGCTATCTACTACAGACGCGGAAGTTACTACGTCGAAAACTTTCAGAGCATGACCTAGTCATCCGAATGGACGAAAACACTCCAGCTCTGAAAGCTTTCAACGCCGTAATTGCCGTGAAAACAGAGGAAGAGGAAGTTCACTCCGTTTTAAAGACCTGGCTTCACTTGAAGTCTGCAATTGGCGCCACATAGCAAAAAGGAGAAACGACTGGCGCGCTGCTATTAACTCGGCTATAACCACATAAGCGGTGTTTACGCCTGAAAAAAAGAAAAAGAATTATTAAACATAACAACCAAAAGTCTGTATTATCTATCACTGTAGCACTAATTGAAGAAAATCGAATCACTCATTGGACCATGATGAAATTCGACTCAATTCAAATGCCGCAAATTACAGAAAATTCCCCAGGCTCGACTGAACATTTTTGAAACCCTCCAAATTTGTATGGAATAATCGAATGTCCTTGTTTTTCAACTCTGAGCACTAACTATAGTTCAACGGATTCAAATATAGACTTCGGACGGTGAGTCATTTGCAGCCATTTGAAGTTCTTGCCAACAGCCGCATAAAACTAAAATAAGAGAAAATGTTTAGTAAAATATGATAACTATTAACAAAGTCTCTACAATAGTACTTGTTATATGGACAACCGAAAACATCAAAGCCGAATCCCTCTCACTGAAGTTAGTAATAGCGACGGCATTTTTAAATTCAATGTCTCTGAACCAGAAGTACCCAGAACCAGTTGCAGTGCAGTGCAGTGCAGTTTTAGGCGCCAGGCGGCCCATCCCATTGCTCAAGTGCAACATCATTACGACAAATAGCAAGAGCATTTCAAAGCATTCGTTTGAGTTTTTGCTGCTCCAGTGGCTTTGAAGCCGCCCAACCAGTTCGGGTGGTGAGAAGAAACAGAAACAAGATAAAAACTGTCCGTAAAAACGGCAGCAGAAAGCAAACCATTAACCAGCGTTGGGTGGCAGCTGGCAAGTGAGGCATGCGGAGACGGATAAGTGGCGCTGAGATGCAATAATAAAAATGGCGTCTGTTAAATGTCACAAGCAATACATTTCCTTGCGCTTGAACAGATTTGAAGGAGGATATAAGAAGCAGAAGCACTTCAAAGAAACCCTACAATTGCTTCGCTATAGCTTGGCAGTACTCTGCTTTACTTTCTGATGCTTGTGTGAGTTGCTAGTACTCACCAGTTGTACCTTTTGCACCATCCAATACACCCTCTTAAGTATGGCGAAGTACTTGACATTTTCTTATCTCCTTTTTAATGGCGGCTAAACTTGAGAGGTTTTCCAATGGTTTTTACATCCCTGCCTCTATTTAATTGTATTTATCTTATTAGACCACGCATACCACCACTCATATGTGACTAACTGTTAATCCCACGCGCCAGCAATTAAATCGCCGAAAGAAATTACTATCCAACTCCAACGCAGTGCGATGGATCTACAATATGTATGGCAGTAAAGTTCATTTTTGTGCCATAAATGCAGATATCGACTCAATCCACGCCATTTACTCGCTCGTAGTTTATTTGCAGGAATATATCTGATAAGTATATTCATGCTCTTGCTTCCCAGCGGGAGTTTTGCAGTTCTCCTTGGGTGGCACATTTACGAATAAAAGTCGGAGGAAAGCAATAGACTAGCAAATATCTCGCTTTTATTGTACTAATTTTCTACGCTTTCCTGTTAATTTTTTACTTTGAGTAGTTTTCGTAATTGAAGAGCTATTAATTGCAGCTGTTCCACATCCAAAGACATCTCGTAAATATTCATTGTCGCCAGGAGACGTTTTGTACAGAGTTAACTCACTGATAATTTGGAGATAACATTAATATATTTTAAGTCGCTCATACTACATATAGGAATAAGCGTGTTTTTTTTTTTTATTTATTTATTTTTTTTTTCGGAAGATAAACTAGAAATGCAATGTCACTGTTCAGGATTTAACTCCCTAAAAAATTACAAAAAGGCGAACTGCCTGTTAAAGTTGACATATTTAAAGGTAGTCAAAAATTAAAAAAAAAAGTGCAATTTCCTCAAATATTATACCTTTTCAATAATCCATTTCTAGCATGAATGTCAGCGACATGTGTGCAACTTTCACATCAAAATACTCATTATTGTTTAGTATACGCTTGTCTTTCTGAAATAAATAAAATGCATTCGGCGATTTTTACGATGAGTGAAATTATTCAACGAAGAAGTTCCATTAAGTTTTATGTGCGGAATCAAATATCTGGTAAAGAAACGTTCAAAATGTTGGAATAGGCCAACTTGTTACGAGCAAGAGTTTTTGATTGGTACGAATTATTCAAACGGGGTAGAGAATTCGTTGACGTAGAACCACGTCCAGGAATTGATGCGTGAGAATCGACGAT
Organism: Bactrocera latifrons; assembly: GCF_001853355.1. Lineage (NCBI taxonomy): Eukaryota > Metazoa > Arthropoda > Insecta > Diptera > Tephritidae > Bactrocera > Bactrocera latifrons. The sequence goes on from NW_017535230.1 coordinate 528,184, forward strand.
TAATAGTCAGACATTTTACTGGCATCCTTTTAATAACGAAAGGATCAACGAAAACCATTTTGAAAGATCACTTGGAAGAGAAAGCACAATTAATTCAAAAATCACTAAAATTTTTCGAAAAACAGCGTCACGTTAACACCTGTGAAACAGTATTTTCCGAATACCAGGCTATCATGAAACTATTACCGGCGAAGAGTCTTGGAGCCATGCTTTTTGAAAAATGGCGACTGCCTGAGAATAAAAGTAATTTTTACGCTGTTTTTTTTTTATTGAAATTCCTGCATTTTTTAAAAATATTAAAAACAAAAATTTTGACACGATGCTGGTAGGAACGATAAAGGATTATATAAAGAAGGTTCACACAAAATATCAAGTAATGCCGTTTCGAGAAAAACGCGTTTAAAAAAGTGAGTCAAATTTCAGGCAGTCTAAGTCATTTTTTAGGTACTGCGCCACTAAAGTAACTGTAGCTCTTAAACTTACTTTAATTTTTAAAAATCCTTTGGAGGATATGTTCTAAACTTTAAATATATGAAAACAAATCGATTTTTTCAAAATTCTAAAGTAGAATACCCCCTTAATGTATCTGGCGTATTTAGTTATTGTTTTATTACGTTTTGCAAAGTACGGTTTTATGGAAAGTGAGCAGGGTTATCTTCCGATTTCATTCGTTTTCATACTGACGGTAGGAGTTCTTAAAATAGTTGTGCTGGGTCCCTAAACTGGATAGAGGACGGGGCCAAGCCCACTTCTTTTTTTTTACTCACAGGTGTATCTTGCTACTGCGATCTCCTGTGCCAAATCACAGTTTTATATCTTAATTTAATTCTAAATTTTTACTCTAGCTACAGCTTGAAGTCATACGGATTTCAACTTTTCTCGTCCTTCTGATCATTTACAAATATATCTAAACACCTATATCTTATCCGATTAGTTTTAGGCGATACAATCGTTAGGTAAACAAAACTATAATACTCCGTAGCAACAGGTTGCAAGAATATAATAAAACTCTGCTTCTAACGAAAACCACCGCAAATAAATTATTTTACTTGTGATCCCATAACTCTACACATAGAAGATCCTTTACCTCGATTTTTTCCACATTTGGTTAATATTTCCCTTCATTTTAGATATAAATCCCATTCATTTTACACTATTTGTCTTTTACTGAAATTCATCATTGGAACATCAACACCGTCAACTGATGCGTGATGACAGCCCTAATAACGGCAATTACTTGCGGACTCTTACATCTTAATTTGAAGCATACATTTTATTCGCACAATGGAATTGTGAATCGCACAGAGCATTCAAACGATGGAAAGGAATAGATAGTTTTTTAGTATGCAACACAAACATCATGCGATACAAATCCCTATCAATCATAATCGATCAGAGTTTTGTGGTATTAACATGAAATTGCAGAACAACGTGACAAAACAGCAAAGCGGGCACAATCAGTGATTTCGATGTTACCATTATTCAAGAGTGAACATACCTACATATACATGTATGTGTATAAATGTTCTAACGAGTTTTAAATGGCCTAACAGAGGGATTTTCTGCCACAAATCCATCAATACTAACATTCATCGAATTTCCAAGCAGCATTTTCATCCAACTACCATATTCATGCGGACTTGTGTCTACTCTGTTGATTTTTAAAGGGTGTATTTTTAGGCGTGTGGTTTTCAATGAGGCAATAGTTTTTTCGGAGTTGGTCTTTCTGACTGCTGTTACTTTATCCCGGTTTTATTTGAAATTTTATAATGAATGGACTTACTCCGGAAAAAAGGTCGGCAAATCTTGCAGGTTTATTATCAAAATAATTTCCACAGCGCATCATGCTCTGCGTCCAATAATCAGTCGACATAATTGCCTAACAGAGTGGGTAATTCGAACAACTATGGATCAGTTCCGCACCACGTTTACTCTTGTCGCTTCCTCAAAGACGTCATACAGGGTTTGTCCGGAAATAATAGGACTGAGTCGATTTAAAAAAAATTTATTAAACCAATCGTTACAATTTTTTAAAAACTTTCAAAATAGCCACATCAAAAAGGGGCCATATCTGGGTTGTAGGGCGGCTGCGGAAGCGTTGGGATGCCGGCCTTGATTAGGTAGCTGTTCACAAGAAAGACAGTGTGACCCGGGGCGTTGTCCTGGTGCACCTCCAATCGGATGCGATATCTTGTCGGATCCGATTGACCCTTCGTTTGAGTCTCTTGAGAACCTCCACGTAAAACTTGGCGTAGATGATTTGTCCAAAAAGAACAAATTCAAATTCAAGACAATGAGCATCATTTCAAGACCTTTCACTTTGGATTTGTTCATTCTTCTGGTCTTCAACAGCGCCCTCTTCCCAGCCCTCCAAAAAGGCCTGGCGCCACCGAAACTTCTTGCTAAAGCAACATCTTGGTAAGCTGCTTGATCATATCAAACGTTTCTGTCGCAGATTTACCGAGTTTCACACATAATTTAAACACGTAACTCTGCTCTAACGAACTATATTTTCGACTTGCACCACTCACAGAAACACATCGCGCGAAAATGTTTGTCCTGACACTCCACTCTTCGTAAGCCAGTAAGCCCTTTAGCAAATCCAATCGATGCGCGCACGCTCCGAAGTACAGTCGCGCTGAAGAAAATCAGTCCTTTTAGTTTCGGACTGCTGTGAAGAAGAGTATCGAAAAGACCCGAATCGCCATCTCACGCAACAATTGGGACTGTGACCATTCACACTATAGAAGATTTCGCAGAAGGGTTATGAAAACAAAACTTACACTTACTTACAGGGAAGAAGGCCATATGTTAAAATTCATGACTATGGAAGACTTCTTCTAGCCTTAAATGGAAGTTGTTGATGTTCACGATCTTTGACTGCAACCGATGTTACATGTCATATAATCAACGAACTTTTGTTGAGCGCATTATCTCATAAGGTGGCCCTATGGCATGAACTTGAAGGTGATCGAAAACTTATAAAACATAACATACAAGTATATTAAAAAAACTTTTCTTTTCTAGTGGATAGAATTTATAAAAATATATGTCTGATGACTGCTTAAAGAGCTAAAACTTTGAAAGTCATAAATGTTAAATATACAAGGAAATGTTAAAGAGTATGGTAGTCATCGAACCTCTATATTAATCTTTCTTCATCATCTGAGAGATTTCTTAGATTAATACATTATTAGAATGCGATGAAGCTTATGCTCCCTCAAAAGAACCTTTAAAAGATTTGGATAGCTGACTTACAATTAGTACCGACTTCAAAGCCTCTTCGTTAAGCGACTGACATCCATATATTAACTTACAGGTAATAATCCAACGATTACCCTCCTCTGGCTCAACCGATGCGGATGGTGCAGTTCGTGCGGAATTAGAACAGATTGATGATTTATTGATACTATTCTTCTTCTTATTGATGGATACTAGCTTTCTTCCAGACCAGAATATCTATCTCTTAACTAGTTTAATATATATTCTGACCAGTTTGCATTTCAAGGATTCTTCTTTAACAAACGATTCTTTAACAAATCTTTGTTCTTGTATATGTATAATTGCTTTACCCGTGAAGATTTGCCTAGGTAAGGGAAGAATTAGTAAATATAAGGCTATATTATTTGCTTGTTAGAACACAATTCTACTGATTAAAAATCGTCGAAGCCAAATAGCAGCATTTTCCAAAAGTAGATAGAGAAAAATTTAAAAATATGTACCTATTTTCTGGCGTAGAACACTCTAAACATTTGCATTTCAAAACTTTTGTTTGATGACATTTTCATGCAACATGTTAATGGCTCTTTCGGTTTGTGCACCTTTTTATTCTCATTCCATACATTCAATTTTGCTCATTTGACTCGGCCATACAGTTTACTTGCGATACCATTAACGGCATTCGGACGAAATGAGCAAACACTGTGACCACTAATGTATGCGTTCCTTTTGAAAGGTATACGTGTGCGTCGGTTTACCTGACAAAGTCCACTCCAGGTCAAATAATATTCAAATGATGTGCGATGTAACCGTATTTACATATTTTACTCAACTCACTTCGGTGACTTACGGTAACTGAAGTTAACTTATGAGGGCACAGGGTGGGAAAAACTCAGAATTCAATTGTCAAATGGAGAAGTGAAATATTAAAACCTTACGTGAGGAATTAAAAAATGATGTGTTGATATATTCTGTTAAAAATTTAATAAAAACTTTAAAATATGTTTATGAAATCCTACCATTTCAATAGACATAAATGTATAGAATAATGTTCCGACTTTTTGAAACTATTTGTATTTCAACAAATGCGTAAAAGATGCAAATAAGCAGGGACGCCAAGAAAAAACCCGGACTCATGGATAAAAGGGTGAGGTCCCGTTTCCTACAGAAATGCTTCTAATACTTTATAAACATTATTAAATATCTTAATGTTTACTACTTAATGTTTGGAAGAATAAGTCAAATAAGACGTAGTGTTTTATATTCTTATCACGTTTATGTATATTCAATTTGCTTTCTTGTTGATGTTGAAGGGAACAAAGTTGTCCTTCCCGATTTTGAAAGTCAATAAAGTATAAATCCGTTCAAACATAGAGTTTCATTCAAACAAATTTTTGCAGATTATTTGCGGGTCTATTGACTATTGTGAACAAGTTTTTGAACATGTAGTTTAAAATCCGCCATTCTTCAATTATTTGGAACTTAGCAGTCAGCTTGTCGAGCTTTGGTGAATGCGACAATAATAATGTTTAACTTCAACATCTTGTCTAATTCTGCCTATAATTTCCTAAATTTCGAGGATTGATGACAACAATATGTTGCACGTTATTGAATAAGACGGGTTTCGAAATTTGCATCGTAAACGTGCCTGAGGTGAATAAATTCTTTTTATTTTTCATATACATCAACGAAACCAACCAAGTTTCTTTTATTGACTGACTCAAGGATTTTAAACCATAGAGCCATCAAAACGCACTCAAATTTCCTTATACTCTTTTATTTCAAAAATTCATCAACATCCCGATGAAATTCTGCCGTAAGGTACGGTTTTTTAATTTCTTTCAAAGCGTTCATAAATCGGGAACGATTTTTCGCAAATCGATTCACGGCTACGATTCCGACTGACCATCTTTTATTAGAATTGAATTGAGCATTTGGAATTCAAAATTTTGAAACGTTGTGTACTGCTATTGAAACCTTTTTGGGCGACACCAAAATAAGTTATTGCTCGAGGGCAGCATTCAGCGGAGAAAACTCCAGTCAAAATCAATGTCGGGGCACCACAGTTCGAAACATAATTTTACAATGAATGTGATTTTGCGCTCCTTCGCATTTACAGCTCATCAGCTCATTTCTACCGTCATACGATGTTGCCTGTCCACGGCAAACTTCCAAAAGAGTATTGCAATTTTAAAACATTTTGGGAATTAAAGCGGCCTTGCCGGTGTTTTTCGTGACAATCTACAAAAGCAAGAAAACGTTATATCAATCACAGTGTTGAAATATATGTTCGACGTAATCTCTTAACAAAAGCGTTCTAATTTTTGACTATATACTTAATTTTTTGGAAAGCTCTGGCCCATTCGTGAATACGGTCATATGTGCTATAAAATAATGTTTCCTACATATAATATTTATATTTACCAAAAACAACCACATGGTGGAGCTTTTTGCATAAATGTCAAACCCCATTTAAAAAAGTTTACTTTTTATACTCTCGCAACAAAGTTGCTAAAGAGAGTATTATAGTTTTGTGCACATAACGGTTGTTTGTAAGTCCTAAAACTAAAAGAGTCAGRTATAGGGTTATATATACCAAAGTGATCAGGGTGACGAGCAGAGTTGAAATCCGGATGTCTGTCTGTCCGTCCGTCTGTCCGTCCGTCCGTGCAAGCTGTAACTTGAGTAAAAATTGAGATATCACGATGAAAGTTGGTACACGTATTTCTTGGCTCCAGAAGAAGGTTAAGTTCGAAGATGGGCAAAATCGGCCCACTGCCACGCCCACAAAATGGCGGAAACCGAAAACCTATAAAGTGTCTTAACTAAGCCACAAATAAAGATATTAAAGCGAAATTTGGCAAAAAGGATCGCTTTATAGAGGGGCATATTTGAACGTAATTTTTTTTGGAAAAGTGGACGTGGCACCGCCCGCTATTAACTTTTTTGAACATATCTCAAAAACTACTATAGCTGTGTCAACCAAACTGTATAGAGTCGTTTCTTTTAGGCATTTCCATATACAGTTCAAAAATGGAAGAAGTCGGACAATAACCAGGTCCACCTCCCATACAAAGGTTATGTTGAAAATCACTAAAAGTGCGTTAACCGACTAACAAAAAACGTCAGAAACACTAAATTTTACGGAAGAAATGGCAGAAAGAAGCTGCATCCAGGCTTTTTTTTTTAAATTGAAAGTGGGCGTGGCGTCGCTCACTTATGGACCAAAAACCATATCTCGGGAAGTACTAGACCGATTTCAATGAAATTCGGTATATAATATTTTCTTAACCCTGACCCTGATGACATGTACCAAATATGGGTGAAATCGGTTCACAACCACGCCTGAAATCTCGATTATCACTTTATCATGGGAGAGTATAAAATGTTCGGTGACACCCGAACTTAGCCCTTCCTTACTTGTTATATTTAACAACAATCCAACATCTTTTGTCCAAATGCATTCGATTTATTATACCCTAGAGCATGTTTCCACCCATTTTTAGGAAGTAAATTCGCCACTGACAGACATATTCGTTATAAACAATATATGGGAGCTTGCTTAATTTCTGATTTCACCTATTTTTACCATTAAACTATAATATTTGCAAAGTCATTCGTTTGTTTAACTTTGCTAAGATGGCTTAGGGTGGAGTACAAGTATTGACGGCGCGGCACGATATTGGTTGGAAATTTTGCGAAAAACTCACTAAAGTTTCAATGCATGACGTGGGGCAAAACCCAAAAGTTGTCGGCACATAATTCCGGCTTCTTTTACGAATATCTTGGCGCAAACGTCGCATACACTCAAATCGTATACCTTGTTGATAGTTTAGCTGATCGGAAGGAATTCGGAGTGCACCACACCTCGATAACACTGGTAGACACATAATTTGTGACATGAAAATTCTTAAGTGTTTCTAATGCAGTTTGATACCCTGAAGTCAAATCTTAAAACAGAATTCTTCTATCACCCACAGATATTCTGTAACTGCGGCTTCTCGAATCTGTAAACTTTTTTTCTGTAAGTTGATAGTACTGGTGGTGACATCTATGCTAAATTTCACGTCATAATATTCATTAGTATTTGAGATACGCGTTGTTTTGTCAGGCTCTAAAAGTGAATTCTTCGATTTTTACTATGTCTGAATTTATTGAACAAAGGAGTGCGATAGTGACCATCTCATACCTCATTGGTTATTCCGTAATCACTGCATTCGCCTAATTTATCTTCGTGAAACTTCTGACTATTCAGAAAACTCGAATGACCACTCCGAGCAGTGGCCAGTACGTCAGGCTCCGGAACAAAAACACATTTCCAGTGAAGCTTTATTTGATGGTAAAAAGTTCTACCACTTTTGCTTATTAAATTGGGTTTAATGAAGAATTTTGTTAAGGCAATGGACAGGAATGGACAAAGCGTTCTTGTATCTGAAACAAAAATATCCAAGAGACAATGAATTAAGGAGGACATATTTGTGGGTCCGCAAATAAGAAAACTAATGAAAGATGAAACATTTAAGGAAATGCTATATGAAACTGAAATACGATCCTGGAATACCTTTAAAGCCGTTGTTAAAAATTTGCTTGGAAATGTGAAAACCGACTGAACTACTTACTGCCTATAAAAAAAACGTGTTGCAACATGTCCCTTAAAATTTACTTTCTGGACTCTGATTCGGATTTTTCTCCGGAAATTTAGGGGCCATAAGTGACGAACATGGGGAACGGTTCCACCAAGATGGTACCAAGGCGAGTGGAGTGCCAGTTTGCTTGCCGATTACTGCTGGACATTGTTAAGGGGTCAGTAGGGTAATCTTTCAAAAAAAAAAATTTTTTTTCCTTTTCTGTTCCCTTAGAATTAATGCAGAAACCGACTTTATCATTGAAAGGTTTCGAAAAAGGCCCAAAAAGGAGGTTCGGAGCCCTCGGAGGGCACACCTCAAACTTTAAACCCTAAACTTTCTCAAAGCACACTTTTTTAAACTGGCGAACATGACTCCGGTCGAAGTACTCAACCGATATGCTTATTTATTTTTTTTTAATGATCACAAAACGCCTGGCTATCGTCCCTACTAGATTCATAATTTTTTATTATTTATTGACAATGTTATGACAAAATTTATGTACAAAAACTTAGGGGAAAGACATTACTCTTTTATTTTATTTAGCAACATTTTTTGATGATTCTAGTAGGGGCGATAACCATTCACGTACTTTTTAAGAATAAATTGGGTTTTTGGGTTTCAGATGATCCAAACATGAGAAATCGTGTCCACCAGTGAGAAAACGCATCCCATTCACCCAGCAATTTCTCTAACAAACGTCATCAAGAAATTCCGAAAAAAAGTGTTTATACACTCCAATATTTGATATGCGGAAAAGGTTCTATTATAGAATAAAAATGTCTATGAAAAAAAATTTCGAAAAAACAGTCCAGATTACCTTACTAACCCCTTACGGGATACTCTAAAAACAAAATATCGCCGAAAAACATCAACAGTAACATTTTAAGGTACTCTTTGGTAATTATAATAGTATAACAATAATATATCTATGGCTGTTTTTTTTAACAAAAGTCCTCATAGCAGAAAAACTATGGATGATGAAAGAATCTTTAGTTATTTCCTGCATTTGTGGCAATTTTTGTATAATAAAAACATTGTTCTGTTCATGTCACGAAGACACAAGTGTATTTTTGTTTAGCAGTGTAATCGGGCAAAACTGTCAACATACATTGAGTTTTGAACTGCTTTGACGTAGGTTTTTTGGCTTCGGCTGAGGTTTGCCACGCTATTCGGATTGATAGTCTGTTTCGGGGTCGTAGGCATATATCGCAAACATCAACATCGCCGATAATAATGCGTTTATATCATCATGCTAGTTGGAAAGCATTATATAACGCTGTTTTTCGAAAAAATTTAGTGGGTTAGTTTAACCCAAACGATTTTTAAAAATTGACTTCACGGATCCTTCCGATATTCCAATGATACCAGTAAAATCGGCAATTCTCAAGCCCTGATTCCTTTATTTTATTGGCACGTTGATCATCAGTTGATGTTGATGGCCTTCCTGGGCGTGATTCATCGTCAAAGCGTTCTCGAGGCTCTTTGAATAATTTGTACCAATCAAAAACACTTGCTCCCGACAAACAATTATGGGCGAAGGCCACTGTGAATGTTTCCGCACCTGAAAATTTATTCCGCACGCAAAATTTTATAGAAAAACTCTTAGTATTTTTTATACAGTAGTATTCTACACCGATTTTTTTTAATTTTTCTGGCACTGTGTGACACATGTTCTGTATTTAGGGCTTGAAAAGTTACACTCATATTTCGACAAGTTTTAGACTTGTGATTGCATACCTCATTCCTTTATTATACCCTGAACAGGGTATATTAAGTATGTCACGAGGTTTGTAACACCTAGAAAGAAGCGCCGGAGACGCTATAAAGTATATACATAAATGATCAGTATGCTGAGCTGAGTCGATTTAGCCATGTCCGTCTGTCTGTCTGTCTGTCCGTCTGTATATATACGAACTAGTCCCTCAGATAACGTTCTGAAATTTTGCAAATGTCATTTCCTCTTTAAGTAGCTGCTCATTTGTCGGAAATGCCGATATCGGACCACCATAACATATAGCTGCCATACAAACTGAACGATCGGAATCAAGTTCTTGTACGGAAAACTTTCACATTCGACGGGATATCTTCACGAAATTTGGCATGGATTACTACTTAAGGTAACAATATAATCTCCAAAAAAATTGTTCAGCACAAATTACTATAGCATATAGCATATGCACCTGTGAGAATTTAGCTTCAGTGCAACCGAAGTTAACGTTTTTTCTTGTTTTTCAGTAACTTTGAAAAAAATTTATCCCAAAACCTTCATCTGTGCTTGTTAGCCTGAATGGCGTGACATTTAAAGTTGTGATTTATAAGAAGTAGGCGTGGTTAGAGTCTGATTTACACATTTTCAGACTATAATATTAATATGCATGTTTAATATTCTGCACTAAATTTGGTTGGTCGGGTATATTATAAGGTATAAGCTTTTACCTAAATGTGGGCGGCGATACGCACTCTGTTATACTTTTACCCCGAGTCTGAACCCTGCTATTATATTCCCTTACGAAGTAAGGTATCCACCGTTCGCATCACCAGATTCATTCAGCTTTAGAGTGTTTAAGTTTAAAATTAAATTCTCAAAGAGTAGGTAAAAAATATCAAAATATCTTCACAACTTAAGTTTTTGTTAAACAGCCACTAGTTTTGAGATAAATAAAAAACACATCTTTCTGTTTATTTATTTGCCTTCATTTGCAATATTTGGCATGCGATTCGTTAGGCTTGTCATCTAGAAGCAGAAACCACGGTTAAAACCCTTAAACACAACAATTCCTAATAAGCACTAAGGATCTAATGCAAACGTTTAGTAAAATGCGAACAGCGGAAAGGGAGCCTGCTCTACCCACCCTCTCGCGCGTTGCCCATTCGCCACGCTGCGCAACATACCATTGGTACCAGTGCAGAGGGTAGAGACGCCGCCGCTCATTGTCTACTTTTATAAGTGGTTGTTGTTATTATTGTGGCCACAACAACCGCCGCAATTATTGTATATATTAACGTCACAAACAAATGTTGCAAAAGCCGCCAATGAAGTGGAATGATGCGCTACTAGTAGCACTGCCGTCCGACCGTCTCGCCTCCTTCGTCCCATCCGGAACAAAATCAACCAAATCACTGCTCTTAAAATATCTACTCAAGCTGGACGCTTACACACAATTTGGCTTACAAATGCGCCTAATTCAGTGTTACAAGCATTTCTTGCCCTCCACAACGTTCTACACACATTTGTGTGTTTGCGTGTGTGTAGCATGATTCCTCGCGGTGCGGGGAGGCATTAACTGTTGTAGCTTTGCGCCTTTTAATATTACTAAAATTTAATGTACGCTACTTCGTCTTCTGTTACACTCAACTTAACTGCAATTATTCCTTTTATCCTCAACATTACCTCACACTTGATAGCACACAACTCATTCATCTGTCAGGACAAATACGACAAGTGATTCTCAGATTTATGTGACTTTTGCGGCTTTCAGCGTTCTAAGTTTTAGAGGCGGCACTGTATTCAGCAACTTTCAGAAGCAATTCATTATTTTTCCTGCTCAGAGATAGACAATGTAACCATTGTAACCATGAAAGTTTTTTCTGCGGACGCCTATAAAGTATTCACGCTCTCAATGCATTAGCTTTTGCAGCGTTGTCAATTTAGAAAACACAGTTTTGATTTACTGACTTCTCGGCACATTAATGATGTTCCCTGCCCCAGAGTTAGAGCTGTATGATTTATAAAAAAAGAAGCAAAATATGTGGGGTTTCTGCACATGGTTTAGTATTTGTTTTCTGAATTATAATCAACGAAAATTGTTATTTCATATGTACTTCATATCTCTTAGTTCTTGGATGTTCAGGCTAGATGATGAATATTTTTTCAATGATATACTTAGGAACGAAAAAACGTTTATCTTTAGAAGAACATCAACTTCAAGTCATAAAGCGTGATCCATTTCCAGGTTCACTACTTTGTAAGGAAAACACACAGAAACCTCAAATTTAATGGGAAATTTTTATTTTCATTCGATGGAAGATTCTTTGGTATTTTTTTTTTTTTTTCCTTTGTTTTTTTTTTTTTTTTTGTAGATTTGGCATTTATTATCTCTTTCAAATGTTGGCCGCGGCTAAGTCTCAGGTGTTCGACTGGTAACTGGCGAAAAACATGTGTTATGGGAAGGTCGAGCGGCTTCAGCTCTTTGGCTAACTCTTCAAGGGTAGAAAAGTTTGTGTAAACAAATTCTGTTAATCGTATGAGACCCTGTAATTACCAATATGATAAGAAGAAGCATCCAGATTATTAGATAGAGATAGAGTAACGTGATACTCCAATTTGCTCGTAGAGTCTGACGTTTCGTTCGCATATTGTGCACAATTTATTAATTATTTGGTACGTCATGGTAACCTAGAAAATTTTTTACTATCAACACAAAACTTTTCCACAACTCAATTTCCAGAACAGTGCATAAATTTGACGAAATGCTATATCAAATATTCCACCTTTCCCTTTTTTCCATACTAAGTTCGGACTTTTCTACAAATGCCGCTAAGAGAATATGCTCTCTAAGAGTATGTTCCGGTCTTAAAATCTTGTGTTAGTCGCCACACCTTTTTGTAGAATTTTGAAGCATAACCCCTATCGACCAGCTTGTTAAGCTCTTCGTACTCACACCTTTCGGCCTCTCTTTTCGTTGTCTGCAAATGCTGCTTTGTTCCGTCTTCAACTCTCGGTATCTATTCCATAACACCCGTGTGGGGGTCCATTGTAACGAGATAGGTAGGCTGGTTTGTCTCCACTGCGTTACGGCTTTCTTCATCGTACCAGCTGTTCTTTTGCCTTCCGAAAAGCAATAGTTTCGTTGACAGCTGTAAGGCGCTTGAAAACCGTCCCACAGTTCCTTACACCGAGTTGCAGATGAGTACTCTCTGAGAGCTGGAGTGCCTGTTATGATTGCAGCTTCTCAACGTGGAACCCTCTTTCAATTTACCGACCGTTGTGAAAAGATACTTTCCTTTCCCACCCTGCCGTTAAAGTCGCCAAGCACGATTTTGACATCCTGGCGGAGACAGCTCTGACAAGCGTGCGCTAAGCGCTCATAGAAGATATCTTGGGTCACAAGTCCTTCTCTCCCGTCGGGGAGTGGACGCAAATCAACGATATGTTGAAAAACTTCGCTTTGATGTGGATTGAGGCTAGATGTTCATCCACCGGGTTGAATGCCAGGACTCGGCAAAGGAGTCTCCCTCTCACTGTAGTAAATGCCACAAGAATCTACTCATCTCAGTCCTTGTCCCGTTCATCGCGCTTAAGCCATATGTAAAAGAATCGTTTCTGGCCACACAGAAGTGAATAGTAATCAGAGAACTTTCGTTACTTGCATGAACTTCTACACATGGCTACATCGCCCTATTTGACACCTTTATATTGCTCAAATTTGTATAATATGATTTACAGAATTGTGTTCAAAACGTAACTGAGAAACCATATAAAAGATATAATATTCAAAAAGCGTATGGATTGTGAAGTGTTTGTTAAAAAATTTCTAAAACTCAAAATTTGATTTTTGTTTTATCAAGAAATTAATACAAAAGTCATATTCTCTCATGCAAACAACAACACAATCTCGTAAAGTGTTCATATCTACAAACAATCGACTCATCTTTGGTACACATGAACATATGTATGTATGTATGTATTTACCTAACATAAATGCGCTAATTGGTGGAACAGATTGCGACGGTGATTTGTTCTGCAAAGTGTAGCAATTTACAATAAACAGCAGTGAGAGGCGTATGGTCACATGTGTGCAACATAATCGACGACAATTTTAAAAACAATTAACACAAAGCTCGCCACAAATTGAGAAGCCGAAAATCGAGTAATATTCAAGGGAACAAATGATGGACAATGGTCAATGCGGCAATTATTTGGAACACTCACATACAACCGTTAGCGAATTCGCAAATGGAAATTGTCCCAAATTGCTCTGGGCGGCAGCAGCGTTCTGTGCAATAAAAGCGTTTAAGGGGAAGCGAGAAAAGTCGAGATAGGTGGGCAAAATGTAACGGCACATGTTGAAATTTTACAGTAGGCGATGAAACAAAAAGACAATAAATTTGCAGGCAAATTCGGGTATCTGCTTGTGCATATTGCCTACGACCAACCGGTCTGTATTTGGGGTGAAGTCACCGCCGCCATCATCAGAAACAATAAATACATTTGGCACGGCAATCAGGAAGGCAGTGAGCCGGAAATGTCGAACATTAAGTTTCCCCCGGTTTACATTAAATTGAAAATCTGTTGAGTTGATAATCTATTTAACACACACACACACTCGCCAGTACATTTGCGGTTTTCCATTTAAATATATATTAAACAATTTGGTGAGGTGTTTAGGAACTATTGTTGGGCAACACCTCAATTGCTTGCCAAATAACCACATACATTAACCATCGTTTGATATTATGGCAATCACTTGGTTACCCTATTTTATTGTAATTGGTATTTTCGGACATGCATTATAGTGGTTGCACGCCAGCCTCAACACAACACCTTAAGGCCGGCAACGCACGAGCGCACATGCACCTAATGCATATGGCACTCGCACACTCACACGCACTGGTGTGCACACTTCAACACCTTTAACCGAACCTTCATTATTTTGTCACCGGCTCGAGACTCCCCATTTCATTTGTGTGCCGTTCTGCTCAATTGGTCTCTGCACTAGATATTTGTCTTCGCTTATTCCCGCAGTCCACACTTCCATTGCACATCCATAAAATATTCTCTGCCTGCCCACACACATACTCGTACATACAATGTTTTGCTGCGTACTATCAATTTAACTTCTGGTCAATTTTATAGCCTGCTCATCAACCATAAATAAATGCTTTGCACGAGGGTTAGCAGCACCCGCTGACCACAACGTTGCCATGCCGTGGGCTTCCGCTTCGTGTTCATTAAAATAATTGATACGCTTGTTTCTGATCATATATATTTTACATCAAATTAATTAAAATCCCCTTCGTTATCCCAATTAGCCTTTATCTATGAAACCAGATTCTATAATGCAGTGGTAAGGGGTTTCATCTCAGCTACTGACCTTGGAATCCATGAATCAGTTAATCATTTAATAGAGTGCGAAGTTGTATACCATTTCTAATAGTTGAGTTAATGTAATTATTTTTATAAGTATATAAGTCTGTATGAGCTCATATTCCTGATGCTGCGAAAAAGTATTGAAGGAATGCGTTTTTACACTGAAAATGAAAATTGCACCAGACAGAACCAATGAATAACAGACATTCTATTTAAGAATTATATTTTTTACGCTGATAAGTTATACGCCTCCTCTTTCTGCATATACAATCAACTATTCTAAACAAAAATCCTCTTTTTAGTATACTTTTCTGATGCTCATACCCGGAAGAGAGTGTACTAAGTTTGCTAGAAGGACATCTCGGAGATCTTATACGATATATGTGTATATGTGTATAATGTGTGTATGTGAAAAAAATTAATCATTAATAAGTGAATATCGCTATTTCGTTTTTCAAAACATTCGCAATTAAGATCAATACACTTCTGCAAGCGTTTGAACCGATTGTCGAAGCACTTTTGCCACTCTGATTGAGGTATGTATCATCAAGCCATATGTACGTTCTGAACGCATAAGCCGCCTCTTCAGGTATCGAAAAACATTGACCGCTTAGTTTATTTTCTTATGTACGAGATAAAAAGAATTCGTTCGATGCCAAGTCAGGACTTTACGGTGCTTTACTTATCAAATCGATGTTTTAAATGCTCAAAAATATAGTTGATTCAGGCGATGTATGAGAGCTCGCATTGTCGCGGTGAAAAGAGATTCGTCTTCGGCTGCTGCTTTTCCTGATTTCTTGAAAAACAACTGGCAAGCAAATGATGGTGCACCACTCAAAATTTACTGCTCGGTATTGTTCCTGTGTTATGGTTGCGACATGTTCGGGTATCCATTTCCTTGGATAGGCTTAATGCGCGAACCACTATTTTTGATTTCTTTCCACCCATACAGTCAACTGCTGCTTACCTCCGGGCTTACACGCGTAAACCCACGATTCACCGCTATTGTTTTTTGTTTACATTTCTCTCGGCATTCCCTTCGCTCTATGGACTATTGAAAAGTTCCAAGAAGATCCAACGCTTTCGAGCCAAATATTGTTCGGCGAAGAGAACAGCAAAATTGCAACCTTAATAGATTCATGAGCTGCCATTTCATCCAAAAAAGACAACGGTTTGGTGTGATTTGTGGGCCGGTGGAATCATCGGTACATATTTCTTCAAAAGTGATGCAGGTGAGAACATAACCGTCAATAGCGACCGTTTCGCATTATGATAACGAAAGATTTGATGCTTGAAATTGAAGTTTGTGATATGGGCAATATTGGGCTTTAAAAAGACGGCGCCACTTCCTATACATCGCATCAAGCAATGAATTTACTGAGGCAACACTTCATTGAGCATATAATTTCACGTTTTGGGCCGGTTGATTGGCCACCAAGCTCGTGTGATATCACACCGTTAGACTTTTTCATGTGGGGATATGCACAATCTAAAGTATATGCGGACAATCCCGCTTCGTTTCAGGCATTGGATGAAAACATCACTCGTGTCATCAAAAATAGCTGCACCAGTTGAGACGTGGCCGCGGCTTAACAAGTGCTTCAATGTTTCCGAATGTCTCCAATTTGTAAAAAATCTGTGATACAGGTTAACTTTTTTATTATACAATCATTTTCGTATACAATAGTTAAGTTTAACATCAAAAAAGGATAGGAAAGCCAAACTTCTCCATTCATTTATGATAGGATCTTATCCAACAAATAGAGGGTTCACACCTATCACATATTTCGCTTTAGGAAAATTGCAATTTCATCTTCCACGATAATTATAAGGTTGTATGTTGTTCTTTTCTATATTCTGCAATTTGCTAAGCTTAATTAAAAAAATAATGCCGTTATAATACGAGTAACATGGTGGGATCGCCTTTTGATTATTTATTCATGGCCAAGGAAATGCAAGCGGAATGCATTTTGTTAACTTTTTAAAATCCAATTTAAATTCAAAGACGTGTTTTAATGGAAAACGTAAATTTATGAAAAAGGAAATAAGAAAAGTGCAAGGAATTGGTGAAGTTGGTTGGTAGTAAGCAAACAACATCATCATGTGCAGTAAAATGCTGTGCTATGACAGCTAGCCGGGGTTATACGAGAGGAGGGAGTAGTGAGTGTGCAGTGGAGCTAAGGCAAACTGAGCAGAAATCAAATTTATTTGACAAATGCGCAGAAAAGCAATTTTCCACGGACAAATTGCAAGTGCAGCAGCATCGAGCGAATTTACAAAAGCGTGCGGGGTGAAGTCGCAACTTTACGCCGAGCAAAGGTCCTCCCGAGTGGAAGAAGATGTGATAAAAAATCAGCTGCGTTGGTGACAGATAAGTAAATAAATTACATTTTTATTTATTTACTACAATAAATACATGCAAACACATACTTATATACATATGTATTTATATATATATATACCCGTACGAATATGACATCGCGCAGTTCACGATTATATAAAATGCAAGTTGCAGTTAACCTCATTCTATCACACTATTTACTTGCTATTGCTTTTCGCTGCAATTCCAATAAAAAACCAACTAGTCAGGTGGCTCGATATAAGCAAAGTCCGTATTTGATTCGTGGACTTTCTAAATAGGAGGCGCTACGATTGGATGCCAAGATGAACCAAATATGCAGCAGCTGTTGTCAAATGCGCATGAAGCAACAACAAAGTAACTAGCAAACACGACCGACAATATTCACGAGCAACAATGACAGCAAAGCGAGAATGGACGTCCCCGCATGTAGTGGAGCCAAATGGCAGAAGCACTGCGACACAATTTATGTACAACTATCACGAGCATTTTCATTTTGAGCGAAGTTTGGCAAAAAATCTGAAATATCCTGACTAGAATTACCTCAGAAATTGTGCAATATTTGTATGCGGTTTCAAGAATATTTCCGTCAGCAACCATTTGCCATGAAAAAAAGTAAACCACTTGATATTTGGTTTCAAAATTATTGCGCTGACATATGCCTTGTATTGAGAGCATTGTATGATAGGAGCACTTTACAAACTACCATCATTTCGTGATAAAGCGCGAATTGTAATATTTTTATCCGATTATCTAAATTAATTACTTAAAAAATGATAGATTTCAAAAAATACCCAAACCTATTTCGCAGAAGACATAAAAACAATATACACAAGTAAGGAAGGACTAAGTTCGAGTGCCACCGAACATTTTATACTCTTACAACTTCCAGGAATCAATGCCAGGGAAATACCAGGGAAATAAAATTTGTACCAAAGGGTCAGAATACAACCAATTTCATATATACATATACCAGGGCCGGATCCAGAAACAGTTTTTGGTAAATAAACATTTACTTGAAACATGAAGATTAATATATTAAATACAGTTTAATATCATAGCGCAAAAGTTTCAAATCCACCTTTTAATATCAAATCCTACTAAATTCAAACAAAAAAAAAAAAAAAAAAACACTTTATAAATCATAGACGTGTAGGTGTACTTTATTGCAATGTATAATTCAGTAGCCAGTTCGTGTATTGAATAGAAAATTTTCAAAAAAGATACCGATGTGGGTATGAGAATCTTTCCAGAACTTCTCCTGCAGTGACTTCAATGTCATGATGCGTATGCAGTAACGCTAGGCCAATCAATATAGCTTGAAGCATGTTCGTCCTCAGCACATTTTCATGCGTGTCTATGAAGAGCGCTCAGAGCTCGCTCGAGAATAAGCGAAAAAACTATGAATTATGAGGTAAAGGTCCACATCGTTCTTCAACATTTCCAATGCAGTAATTGTCTTTTGTCTTTTGCTTCTATCCCTAATGTCACCGCCACTGATTACCTCTATCTTTCAAGCGTTGCACAAACGTTGTAATTCTCCAAAAGGTCTTTGAATATATCTACCAGCGGTCAATAAAATTTTCTATTACTTTGGTTTACAAAGCACATACTTTTTCTGGAAGCATCAAATTCTGTACACTCAGACCCCGTAGCACCAAATCTTTGCAAGTTCTCATGCAGAAATTTTGGCATTCTGTCGGCCGCAGATTATTGGTATTTCTTCGGTTTCAATTCCGTTTTGCCGCCATTTTTACGTGTCTGATTACAAGCAGTACCTATCATATTTTATGCTGTTCCTTGTTTTTCCAGTAACTAATTTTTCTATGTTCGAAATCTTGGAGGATAAACCGAGGAGGATATATCAATTCAAATTAAAACTTTCAGTTATAGCTCTGAATGGATTAATTAACAATTTAAACTGTATATGTTGCCTCCCTTTGTAACTTCAGTGGTATCTTAGCATTATTTATTATATTCAAAAAAGGATTAGAACTATTTTTGTTACTTTACACAGGGTGGCTGATGAATTTTGCTACATTAAGAAWCTCAAATAATTTTTTTTTTTTTCAGTGTATGGAATTCATTTTYCTTTTATTCATGTTAAAGCTCATTCAATTTTATTAAATATAGCTTCGTTAGTTTTAAAAATAATGGAATTTAAATGCCCCCCTGCTCGTTGATGCATGTGCGGCATCTTACCAAAAAGTTGTTCATTACTGCTTGGATTCAAATTTGTTGGTTTTGCTTTGTAGACTTCCTCTTTGCAATAACCCCACAAGAAAAAGTCAGGTGCAGTAAGGTCAGGCGACCTGGGTGGCCAACGGAATGTGGAGTTTCTGGATATCAGCTTATTGGGAAATTTTCGTCGCAATTCTGTCTTAACAGGTTGGGCTATGTGAGGAGCTTCACAATCCTGCTGAAACCACACAGAGTTGAAAGAAATTCTCATTCGGCGTAATTCTGGATAGAAAAACCCTCTCAACATGCTCAAGTAACGGTCTCCAGTAACCGTAACGGTGTGGTCGTTTTCTTCGAAGAATTATCCCAGGTATCCATTTTTGTTAAATGTAAAACTCAAATTAACCAGATTCATTAAATAAAAAAAAAGTTATTTTATTTTTTTGGTAGCGGCTTTCATCAGCCACCCTGTATTTTTCAGTGTAGTAAACTTACTAATAACCCATTTAGCTTTTGGGGGAATTTCCCCCATTTCTCACCTCTGAATCACCTCTGCACTTCAAGTGCTGTTGAAATTATACCTTTTCGTTTTCCTAGAAAGTAAAGTAGTTTACATGGCCCCTATGTATATGCTATAGTGATTCGATTCAGACATATGAGCAGCTTCTCGAACGGGAAAGGACATGTACCTTTGTATTCAGATCGATAGCTCTAAAACTGGAGGATTAGTCCGCGTATATACAGACAAACAGAAGGACATTTCCTTCGGGGTGTTATAACTTCATGGCACTATCGCAATGTGTTGCATAGAATATAAAAGTTTTGTACACCTAAAAATCATACAAATACCAAATATGAAACCATCACACTTAAGGCTACTTTATACGGACAATAAACGTCAATTAGGAGGTACTTCAAAGAAATTGCATGGGAATATTTTCCTAGTCATACATCTCTTCCATTAAATGAGTCCAGACCTTCACCTGGCCTCTTGGTTGGTTGAAAAGGGAGACATAGGAGGGCTAGACCGCAAACCGTCGCACTTAGACCATTTTTAGACCCATTATACTACCAGGTGGTTACCAAATTAAACCTTATCCAGCAAGTCTGGGGATTTGGTAAAAAGTCTAATTTTTTCCGATTTCAGATGCTAATCTGATGCTAGTCTAATGTACCTTAATTTGAACCATTGAGAACCGAAGATATCAAGTACCAGTCGCCTGAAGACTAGATCTTTGCAAAAACAATTTGTTGCTTGTTATCCAAGACCTGAGCTGTACCCTAGGGTACATTGTTTCAAGCAATCCTCATAAAAACTGAGCGGTATAGTGTAGCTTAGTGAAATTGTGTTCCCCACTGCCTCCGATTCATATATATAAATTTAGTAAAATTTCCCTAATAAGAATATTTAATTCGTACACAAATTTCTGTATTAAATATTTCACACACAACCAATCCTTACTAACAAATATAAGAGTATCCAATTTTTAAATGAAATTATTAAACTTTAATTTCCCTCATTTCCCATGAGCATGCGATGCAATGCGAAAAACGCAAGTGAGCTTTTCGGAACACAAATAAACCTATATTCGCGTATGTACATACAAATCCTTTAAACCGTACTTGATAATAATTAAATAATAACTATTTGATGTAGTAACTAATTGAATAACATACTAATTGTTCATTACTGCTATTATGTGTAGTATAGGTACATGTAACATATAAGTCTGTAGTTTTTTTTTTAAATATAGTTAAATAAAATCACTAAGGAACTTTTGTGATCATTGTTTCCTTCAATATCCCGAAAAGTATTCTAAAACAAGAACAATCAGGAGAAGAAAAACGGTCCTCCTCTCTTCAAAATCCTAAAATGAAAAATTCAAAAAAAAATCAAAACATCTACGAACTCTCAAATTTTAAAGTACTCATGCTTTCCAACGTCTTCAGTGGGTGGCAGAAATAGAAATAGTTCGAACCATGCCTGCTGTAATATCTATTCTAAGCAATACATTCTACGATGGAGACCATTAGATTTCAGATTACTATTTCAATCCAATTAATAGAAAGCACTATTAGCAAGTAAATTGGTGCACCCCGGCGACGGGTGAAGTACTTAAGACTTATCCTTGATAAAAACCTCGCAA
The DNA here is from genome assembly GCF_001853355.1 of Bactrocera latifrons. Taxonomy (NCBI): domain Eukaryota; kingdom Metazoa; phylum Arthropoda; class Insecta; order Diptera; family Tephritidae; genus Bactrocera; species Bactrocera latifrons. Next base: position 549,808 of record NW_017535230.1, read on the forward strand.
GGAAGCCAAACATTGAGGAGAGGGTGAAGAAGGTATCGGTCCCATTAAACTATTATAAAGGAGTACTTGAGGTGAGGAGATGGAGCCTCTCATCAAAAATGGTGTCCTGACTCTTTAAACTGTAGTTAGGAAAATAATGCTTTTTGGGGTCGTTTTCTAATGAAAAATCACACAAGATAAGTAGCGGAAACGTGCTCAAAGAGCGGCCCTCATCGGCATCTGTGGTGGACTAAAGACAACAGCAACAGACTTCAGATATGTCTACATTCGATAGCACAGCAGCTTAACTGGCTTTGAAATCGATGACTAGGCAAGAAGTGCATTGCCGCATTAACAACACCATCAAGCTTCTTTCGTATGCCGAAGCCCTTGCTAAAGAGGCGCTCTTATCTCTATTGCATCCGATTAGAAGCAAATCGGTACAACCAGAACTAATGTGACAAGATTCTTCTCTCCGAGATTGAACCGCAGGAAAACCTCTGAACTTGTTGCTCTTAGCAAAGTAAATTTCGCCGCAATTGTAGATATTCTGACTAGACACTGCCCACGCGGTGCGGTTAAACATTTTGTCGGACATTATTTATCAAAGTTGTATAGAGGAAGATAAGATCAATCCATTACTTATGATAAGTTCAAAACGGTTTGTCGATCAATGAGGATCTGGTGATCCATTTTTAGAAGTTATATAGGTGTTTAAAAGATAGACTCAGGAAACGGTAATATAAACCCTTGAAATTCTGCTGAAATGGGTAGATGCTTCGAAAATTGTGAAAAAAAAAACAAGAAAAAACGTTAACTTCGGCTGCATCGAAGCTAATATACCCTTCACAGGTGCACATCTTTTAGTAACTATGTGTTCAGTTTATATGGAAGCTATATGCTATAGTAATCCGATCTGAGCAATTCTTTCGGAGATTATATTATCTTACCTTAAGCAGTAACCCATATCAAATTTTGTGAAAATACCGCGTCAAATACAAAAGTTTTCCATACAAGCCCTTGAGTCCGATCGTTCGGTTTGTATGGCAGCTATATGCTATAATAAGCCGATCTGAACAATTTCTTCAGAGATTACATAGTTGTCGTAGAAAATAGCATGTGCCAACTTTGGTGAAGATATATTGTCAAATGTGAAAGCTTTCCATACAAGAACTTGATTCCGATCGTTCAGTTTGTATGGCAGCTATATGTTATATTGGTTCGATATCGGCAGTTCCGACAAATGAGTAGCGTCTTAGAGAGAAAATTACATTTTCAAAATTTCAAAACAATATCTTAAAACCTGAGGGACGGACATGGCTAACTCTGGCGCAAACTCTCCATAAGATCGCTAAATCTAAAAGTAGTTATATTTTAATATTCTAAATATTCTCAGTAGCATTATTTCAGCGTGAATAGTTTTATAACATTTAAAAGGCAAACATTTCAGTTCTTAATATTTGTAAATTCTCGTATTAATATCATTATTTGAAATTAATAAGGCTCAGTCACTGCATCTTGGCTATACTTAATATAGAACTTGCACGACACGCCTCGAAGCCATTTGTTCGTTGGCCACATGATTGAATGGATCACACATTTTCATTCATAACGTGCCACAGCTTTTTACGCCGCTGCCTCATTAAATCATCACTTAGCTCATGGAATAATATTAATGAGAATTGTAATAAAGCGCAGCAACGAAGGGTGCGGCCGCAGCTGCACTGGGCTGTATAGAATCAACAATCGAAATTCTTCAAATGTAAACAATATTTTCGCAATCATAGTTATTAACAATGGGCTCCAGCGACATATGTATGGTATGTACACCTGAATAGCAGCCGGACCAGTTCATTGATTACACTATAGCGCCAGCCTCCCGTTACCGCCCGCCCTGAAGCACCCCCCCCATTAAGCCACTCACGTCAAGCATGCGTCTGCGCTGATTTCAATTAATTATGAATCAGTGCAGTTGTAATGACATGAAATGCGATCCTATGCGTCCGAATGCGCTTCGTTGCCATCGGACATGACCGAGACAAAAAATGCAATTAACAATTGGTCAGTCAGCACAAATCCGATAGCAATAACAATATTAGCGACATATCGCATACCTTTTCACTATCACACATGTTTTTCGTGCCCATGTACTCGTACGTTGTAATTGCGATAGATACAATTCCACCAGGCTCACATCGAAATCGTGTAGCGCGCGGTATATGCCAGCAATGCACCCGACACAAATGGACGAGCGCTGTGGAATGGAGGTAAATACCAGTGAAACATGACAAATTCTACAAAACTGATGTATGTACATATGTTACAGTTGTAATTGCAAAATGTAATAACTAAAGCAAGCATTGCGCTTTAAAAACTCGCCGCCCATCTCCAGGCTGTTTGAGATAAACTGAAATCGCTGTGACATTAGTAATGCCAACAATAAAAACTCAGAACAAGTCCAGCCCAAAAGCTTCATATAATATGAACTGCTGCTCCGATGGACACTTTGACGGATCACTTTGGATTTATAGTTAATTTGCGAACTGCGGGAATTCCTCTGCGCATGTCGTACATTGGCGCAATTATGCGCAAATAAAATATGTAAGTACGTGTATAGATAATCATTGGTTTCGACGCCAATTTGCGACAATCAATCTGGGGCAGCTGGAATATCAATTCATAGAAGTGAGTCTCTCATCGATTTTTTTGTACGTGAAAACTGTTTATTGGTAATACGGGAAGCTCTACTAATTTCGTGATTGCGTGAAGAAATTCTTGCCCTCGAACGCAATAGCAGATCTGATCTCAGATTGGATGGTTTTGTGTAGACGGAGAATGAACTTTGTGATAAGGACAGAATGGCTGCAAAGCCACAGTGAAATCACAAGTAACTGCAAAGCTAATGAACTAGCAAGGAAAGGCACTAACTCCGCTATCAGTAGAATAGGAACGCGTCGGTGACCCGCTCTCCTCATGCGTTCTACTATTGGATAACTGGACTTCACGGGAGCTTGGATGGCCCTGTGCTTAAATCTGGTTTTTGTGCTACGGCAAGATCTTTCTTTCGGATATTCCACGGAGCTCCTTCTTCTACTTTAGATACAGTTTACCCGATTATATCCGTGTTAAAAACAGCGCATCATCATTTCTTCTTTTCGCATATTTTGCGCCATTTCGAAATACCAAGTGCAGCCACGTCCTTCTTCACCTGATCGCTCCAACGGAGTGGAGGTCTTCCTCTTCCTATGCTTTCACCGGGGGTACTGAAACGAAAACCTTCAAATCTGAATGGAAAAGATTTCCTATGTCCTATATTTATGGCTAAACAAAAGATCATAGTAGTCCAAGTGCGATTCCAACTTGAAGAACCTAACCTTACATGTATACATATATACATAAAGCTGAGTACTTGACATTTTGAAACATAGCTTTGAATCCTACTGCGAATTTAGACTTTACCATTATACTTCGTAAAGCATCGGTCACACAATAGTGCTCTAAGCATGCCATTCCTTTACAAATTCAACGAAGAGCATATTTATAGAACGAAGATTACAACTATTTACTTTCAAGCGGCATATCTCAGAATTTGACCCATATATTTGATCTACTAAATATATCGAAATGAAGTCGATATCGTGTCTTTCTTCACTTCTTCACGTCGCGAGCATTGGTTACCTTTGAACGGCCTAACGTTTTTTTCCTGTAATTTTTCAACTCCTTTTGGATAGTGGCTTTGCTCCTTTTCTGTTATTGTGCCGTACCTAAGTTAAATTTAATGATACTGAATCATCAATTTTCACAGACATGTCATTATTAAGATATAGTAAGTGCTTGTCATTATGTTTTAAAGATTATTTCGGATAATAGATAATTTTTTGCAGCAATATACAGCCGTACAACAGCAACAACGCACCGAGTTCTATATACCTACGCTGTCAATCGCGTCTTGCTAAATATAAAAGCGACTTCAAATAATTTCATAAAAAAAAGTACAGCCTTGTTAAATCGCACGATCTCGGAGGTCACGTCACAGGCGCACGACGCGACATAAAATGCTCCCCTAAAGTTTTCTTCAAAAATTGATTGTTTTATGGCATGTGTCACCGACTAGTTAAATCCAAAAGTGGTCTCTAAAAAGACATAAATCATGGCTCTGTAGCGTTACCTATTGACTGTAGCATTATTGCCGACCTAATTTTAGAATAAATATGGACCAATGTTTCCCTCTGCCCATAGATCAGAGTTTGTTGCGGAGTAAGTCTTTTCATAATGAAACCCAAACAAACTGAGTATGAAACAAGTAACAGCTGTCGAAAAGACCAACTCCGAAAAAGTATTGCCTCATTGAAAACCACGCCTCTAAAAACACCCGTTAGTTGCAAATAATGTTGTTGCTGGCATCACAATTAGCGGCAGTATTTTCATTGCGGTGGTAATACAAGTAATGTCACCTACCATTTAAATGTTTTATTTTGATACACCGGTACACAATTTTGGGCATATCTAAGACAAAACACCGCTTGCTGATTTTCAATTGCTTAACGGTATTTTTTTTTTTTTTTTTTTTTTTGGAGAATTATTGGAGATGCAAACTTTAAAATTGCTTTTTAAGCAGAAATTACGCTGCACCTTTGCATTAAATTAACGATTTATAACCACCAACGCCACATACAAGGCCGAGCACAGTGTCTTTTCTTGGTTGACGCCGTAAATTATGCTACGATAATTTTCAAACAATGCGAATTTAATTAAAAACTTGACGTTAAGCGTGGACGTGGTGGCGAGGCCACGTGATATTGAGAAGACAAAGTTCTCAAAGCAGATGATTGCAACTTCAAAGGAATTTAGTGCGAAACTTTTAATTAACCATTAAAGAGAAACGCGAAGTGTCGATGAAAAATGTACAAATACACGAGAAGGAGGGGACGAAAAAATAGTTTGAAAACTGAGTGGTTGAAACGCAACAGCTTTTCATATTTTCTACGAGTATTTCAGGTTAAAAACGCTTTAAATTACAAATTTGAGTTTATTATATTTAATAATATATACCGTTATCTACATACAAGCATAAATAGAAGTGTATATGTGCACCCCACTACAAATAAATGACATTTGCCGCTTAACATTCGACCGCAATATTTGCATAATCGTTGGCAGCACTACACAACAACAAAAAATCGCACTGCTACAAAGTACAATTGTCCCAAATTGAAATCATCGAGCATACAGCGGCAGCAGCGATGAGGACTGCATTCCTTGCGATTGACACATCATTTCACGGCCTGTCGCCTTTCAATGCGTCACTCCGACAAACCCTTCCATTTTTGTGTGTTCACACGCTCCCATCAACATGCCAACGTATGTCTGTGTATGTGGTTGTGTATAGTACTTGGAGTATTGCGAGCAAAAGGCGTAATAATTCACAATAATTCGGAACGTCTCTGCAAATCCTTTTAATATTGTGACTGATGCTCTGCCGCAGATAAACCCACGCAAGGATACAACAGGATAATCACTCAAGCGTAGCGCCAACATGTGCAGTGTGGTGCCTTACTGAAGTGACAAAAATCTGCATATCAAAAAATCCAACGCGAAAGGACTCTCACACACGCGCTTCAGCTCCAGCTAAACCCTTACAATGATTTCCTATTGAAATATGTTGCACTACCGGAAATCAAGTGGTTTGTCGCCTGAGAGCGAACACAAAACAAGCAGGGCGCTGTCGCATTGTTGTGTAAAAGTGGTGACAGCAACATAAACGCTTCGCATTATCAACGCATCGTTTATCAATTGGAAGCGGTTAGTGCGGTAACGAACTTTATTGTCGCGCTGAATTGTCTGTCAACCGCTCAGCTCAGGTGGCGGCCAACAATGAACCGTACATAAAAGTATGTAGGTGTTTGCATAAATATTTTTGAATTTTTGTTTACTTGCAAATGAGCGGGGAAATGGATGTTCACAGAAGGTAACATCCAGCGTCGAAATGATTAAGTGAGTTGCACCCAACTCTTACCTCTTCGAGTATTTATTACTCTGTGAAAGATTAGAAAAGTTGCTGCCGATTTTACTGCTACAAGATTTCAATACAAATAATTGAAAGTATGCGAGAGGTTATATGCAATACGATGTGTGATAACGAGCACAGCTAAGACTCTATGTGGAAGTGGACTTGGACTAGACTAAACTCTGAGAAATACTCTGCAATTATTCCGAATGGCATAAACGACAACAATACTACTCATCGTGATTAACAATTAATCAGAAATTAAAACGAAAATTAATATAGAGAGAATAAAAGAGAAGAACATTTTGAACCTAACTTTTAAACAGAAATCATCACAGACTTACAGGTATGTTGTGGTGTCGGAAAATGCATGTCTCACAATAAGAACACAGATAGAGATTACTTATTTCTCAGCATTCGTACACTTGATCCAGCGATGCAAAGGGTGATCCCAATAAAGGTACTTTTCTTAATGGCCTTTCTTTGGAAGCAGTGAGTCGTGCCAAACTATCATGTTATACATGCGCCGTTCGCAGTAACTCACACTGACATATGGTACGACTTGGCGCATTTTACGTCAAAATCTTAAACATAAAGCATATAAAATATAGCTTCTGTAAGAACTAAAGCCGCTCGATCTTCCCTCAGCTCTCCTCATCATTTCTGGCTCAATGAATATCCAAGCAAAATTGACACTTTTGGGATGAATAGCAATCTGAAGAAATTCAACAGCCATTTTAATCAGAGAAAAGAACGGTTTGGTATGGTTTTTGGGACGGTGTAAACATATTTCTTCAAAAAATGAAAGAACATAACCGTCAATGGCGACCTTTACCGCGCTATGATAACTGACCGGAGCTGGAGCCGGTACGTTGTTGTTCTGGAAGAGCATGTTTCTCTTCGCCAATGAGTCCAATGGGTCGATGTAGATAATGGAAATGCCAGAAAACGGTGACTAAAACTTTCCGGTCGATAGGACTGACTCCGTCTTTTTCGTGGCTGGAATACCACAAAAACTCTTTCGCAATGCCCTTAAACTGAGTGGCGAAGAGGTCTAGTAAGCTTGTTCGTGGATTATTGTAAGTTTTTATTGAATGGTTGAGGTATAGTTTTCTGTCGAGAGCTCTGCATCAACAACATTTTCAGGCCACCAGACCAATGTAGGATCTTTCAAGTAGAGGTGGCTACCATCAAGGTAGAAGTAAATGCTCCGAGATGTACCTTTCTTCAGAGCTTTACTCTGTTAGCCACACAACCATATTGGCTTTGAGCTCTCTGACTGCTTCTTTTATGCCCGGTCACAGCGGAAACCTTACACCAGTTTCATCCGATTGGAAGTGTGTCGGTTTTCCTATGTTCTTTTAAATTCTAGGTCTGGTCCTATTGACCTCCAGTGAGCGCGACATGCGCTGGTACACCAGAACTTGTGCGACTGCGTGATCTTTCTGGCACAAGGATGATCCGTAAGAGGTTCTCCGAACTACTTGCTCTTAGGAAAATCAGTCTCACCTCAATTTTAGTTGACTTGACAATTTTTTAAAATGTTCACATGCGGTGCGGCTAAGTATTTATTTGGACGCCAAAGCTGGATGGAGGAAGGGAATGTGAAATCACCTTGTCACGGTCTCCTCTTTTTCCCGGTTTTTGCCAGACTGAGATTGACACCTTATACGAACCTTCAAATGCTCAAGACACTTCCTCGATCTATGAAAACCTGGTAACAACCCGACGACCTTAACTTTATCATTTCATTTCTAATGATTTTCTGTTAAGCTTTTGCCAGAGTTATATAATTACTTTTTCTGGTGTTTATATAAATTATTCGTGATTTATTTAGTTGAAACTTAGATGCTCGATTTGTGCATTAATAAAGCGACAATCCCACATATCATACCCGCTTGTCCTTTGCCTCTTCTCCACTAAAAAGTCCGGAGTTCCTGGTGGCAATAAAAATGTTTACCACACTGTAGACCAAATTGCATGTAAAATGTTTGGCATTTCCTGCATACAAGTGGCTGGAGTAGCTGATCGGCAGTCGGCAATTGGCCATAAGAGCCGCCTTCGTAGGCATGCCACAAATTATACAATTTTTTTCGAAAACTGTCATCCCATCCTTTTTCTTTTGTTTTTTGTTTTGCTCCGCCGCTGACACTGCGGAAACAGCTAGCTGACATGTAGAGGAAGCATTGGGCTAAGGTTTCCCGCTTCCGTTGCTGCCATTAAGGCCACGAGAGCCGTTGCTTTTTTCATTAGCGCTGTTTAGTGGCTAACAAAACATGGCTAATACTTGCATGACAGACTCACATTCATAACGGCCATACTGGCACATGACCCGGTGAGGCAAGTGGTGTACGCGAAATTATGCGCTCATAATTTGTTTTCATTTCTTCCCTGAATCAACCGCGAAATACAGCGAAAACGCGAAAAATGAATGCCACCGCAAAGCGAAGCTAAATGGCGAAGGTAAATACCATTTGGCGAACACTTTTTCTTACCTCTATCTGGCAGGACACAAATAAAATCTCTCCACAACTTAAAAAAAAAAATTAATTTACGCTGGTATTAACTTATTGGCCACACTCATATATGTATGTGCATTTGTGTTTTTATGTTTATACTTAGATTATCATGTCGGCTTCCATATATCATCGCTCCGTTTTGAGGATGGCGTTTAGTCAAAAATATAATTTCTGTTCATGAGTTGTCCTTATCCATCTGAATGTCAATCTTATTGTATGTAATGTTAAAAGCAAGCTTTAGGTTACTTTATTTCATGCAAATTACTTCACATAAATCAGAAGGGTTCACTATATACATATATCATAGGTAATCTTTTTTGGCTTCGTAATTGTCCACGACATTGCTTTTATTACTCACACATATTATAATTCAACCAACTTGTAGTTAAATTACACAAACCAACGTTTAAAATGAAGCAAAAATTGATTTAGTCATAACTGCCTACCTATACTCTGTTTGTTCGAGTTGGATATCCGAAGTAACAGTCTGGATAACGTAATGATCACGCATCTTGGCATCCATTGAGGAAAGCCGATGAGATGGTCGTGAGCATATCTGCCACTTCTTTTAGTAAAGTAAAAGGTATTTTCTATACAATGACTTACGATTTTGGAAAAATATCAAACACTGACAAAATGGCGCAGTTCTGAAAAAGTTTTGGTTTTTTTAATGCCAAATTTACAATTCTGAACCATGCAAAAACATCGTAGGTGATTTCAATTTGAAGTCGATCGGCAATTTCTGGTAATGATGTCAGCAATATTGAAAAATGTCGTTTTGAGAAAAACGCGTTTAAAGTTTGAGCTAGCGGTCGCTCTTTAGAACCCTGCCATTCAAAAACTATTCAAGATACAACCTTGCCGATTCCACAGGATATAATTGAAAATATAAACAATCGAAAAAGCAAAAATCAATTTTTTGAAAGTGTCACACTGGTATAGCCCTTAAAATGAAAAAAATAACCGATTTTATGAAAATTATGTATACCTCTAACCCCAAAAGTGAGGCGCCCCATCCGTAATATAAAGCTGATTACTTTTTGAGCAGCTTTCTTCGACATAGATTAACTGATCCAAAAGTAAACTTTCAAAAGCCGCAAAGTTATCTGACTTCACCTATGATGAATTTGTCGGTATGAAATGCATTGCCATATATAATCCGAATCGTTATTTCATTTAAGGATATATTTAAAAAACTTTATAAAGAGGTTCTAGTTAGACTTTTAAATAAAGCTTTTCCTTTCTATGTTATACTTACAAATGTTGCACAATTTCAGAGACGCTTCCTTCGGCCGCTCGGTTGAAATAAAAATTAAATACCTTTTTACATAAATAAGTACGGGTGCAAGAGATAATGATTTGAAATTCAACCGCAATTTATTTGAAGCAGAGTAATATTCGCTCACATTCATTTTCTCCCATCCAACAATTTGGTACCACATCACCGACCCAAAAAAAATACTCACACATATTATATTTACCACAACAACTATTTTTTTCTTTCTTAAGGGCATTTTTATCATCCTATAAAAACAATTTTCAAGGCAATAAAGGAAAATAATCACACAACAACAACAAAGACATGGCCAATAAAAACGAATAAAGGGTTTAAATTTCAAATGTTCTCCCACACGAAAAACATCAAAGTGCTTTTATACCTTACGCACACTTCACCTCATGCCAATCGATTTTCGTGCTTTAAAGTTCAACAACAATTCACTGGCATAGTTAACTAAACTAGCATAAAATAAATAGATATTGATAAGTTCTATCGATAGGCCGTCGCCACCCCTAAACAAATAAGTGAATAATTTCCATACGCTCGTACACACCACGCATAAGTATACCGTAAGCAACTCATTCACATAACCCCACATTCTTCCCCGGACGCTGACAGGCTATGAAAACGCCTCAAATATGCTGGGCAACTTTTAACTGTTGAAAGTAGCAATAAGTTTCAAAATGTTCATATTTATTGAAGACCAATTGAGCAATCAATTAATCCCAAAAGGCCTGTCAAAAAACCATACAGATATACATGTGTACATATAAAGGCCGACGACGGTCCGAGAATGGAATTCTCCACTACAGGTGTTTAGACTGGGGTCCTTCAATTTTTTATACAAACTTATTCTATTAGCTTTAGTATTACACTAAATTAAGGAAAGACTTTTAATAATTACTACACCCACTTCTTGAACACTTAAGCATACCAAAGGGGGCCCCCGGAAACGATGATTCGCTTTCTCACATTAGCTCGCCTTCGAGCGGATTTTTCTTTGGCTACCCATAGGATACTTGGTCTAAGACCTTCATGCGCCATATTCGATTTGCCTTCATTCACCATAAAATTAAAGACTGCAGCTATGGCGAAAATTACGAAAGCATTGCTTTGCTAAAAATATCTTTTAAAATGAATTTTTTTTCCCCTAAAACGCTCTCGCTTGTTCACTCTCTTGAACTGAAGTATTGTATTAAGGATGTGTGTTTCTTCAGTTTCTGAATATTGGCACATTGAACATTGAATCGCTAGTTAGCATTTAATTAGCAGATGCCCTCAGTGGCTGACGGGCCCATTTTCCAATCGTGTATGAATGAATAAAAACATCTTAAGAAAGTAGATTCGAGCGCTCCTATCTCCTATTAAGGAAGTTTATTTTTTCTTGTTTTCCTGAATAAAAAACAAGAAACATCTGCGATTAAGTATACATAGCTAGTTTGTGTTTTATTTAAGGTGTTAGATAAGATCTTCGATACACTCTCCGTAGGTGTGACTAAACCCAAATTTTTAAAGCATCTGATCATTATTTTAGAATCAGTTTTAAGTTCTCATCTTTGAATCATTTCAAAGCAATTCATTTTTTATCTCCTTTTCTTAATGGAAGGTTGTGTGTGGCAATAGTGTGTGCCACAAACAGGTCAGTAAAAACCAATAGGGAAGCGCCGACCAAATTGGGTTCACTTTCGCATTAATCTAGGGTGGTGTTCCACTTTTCTCGTCTTAAGGGTCATGCCGTTACCTGCGTATGGGTCTCGTTATTTAACCGTAGTACGTTTTCTATGTAATTTTTCCTTATTTTAAAGCATGGCAGATAAGGTATAGTCCGCATTCAGGAGACCGACCCTAAGCTTAAGCGTAGGCATTCGAAAAACGGGCGTTCATCGATATCCCCAATCGCATCGCTGTATATACAAAGCATTTTTTTCGGTTTCAGAGTGGAGGTGTTTCTCTTGCTCTGCTTCTTCTTCGGGTACTGCGTCGAATACTTTCAGAGCTACGACAACATGACTTAACCAGCCACTGTCTTTTCATTCGCTGAACTTTTCATTCGGTGTATTCTCATACAGCTTACCATAAATCTTTCGCAGAACTTTTCTCTCGAAAACTCGCAACGTCGACTCAACATATGATGTCATCATGCATGCCTCTGCACCATGTAGCATGACAGGAATAACAAGAGACTTATGCAAGGGAATAACAAGGGCTGATGGGCCCTTTTTTTTACTAATTAACACGAGCTTTAGCCTTTTCTATTTTTTTTGAAAATACGCCAGCTTTGAGGCAGGTATTAAACATAGCACGTTTGGGTGGCTTTTAGCTGTTATCTTGAGTACCACTGTCAGTATCCGTCTGGTCTAGATGATTTTTTTGGTTTGCTGCGCTTCCATTGCAAAGGGTGGTGCGTCATCAGGAGATTTCATAGGTATTTTTGTTGGAAAATAGCATAGTTGAAGGAATGGAGCCTCTAATTTTTTCTTCCGATTTCTCTCAGCTCTACGTCTGTTTCGTATGGAGACCCGTCTTAAGTGAATACATATTCTTTTAAGCTAAGCAATGTTCAACTGCTTTTGGTACGAGACATTCTTTTATTGCAGAGTTGTCTTTAAGCTTCTGGACGTTATCTGGGTATCATCAGTGTATCGATATTAAGTTAAGAGACGTTTCCTTTTCTTATATTTTGTACCGTGCGATCTATTTTATTTGACTGGAATTTGGGAATTTATTTCTAACGTTATATACTGGTGGTCACTACCTTCAATTTGTATGATATCGATCTGAAATTTCGTCATGTCGTTTTCTCCCAAAGAAGCTGGTCGTTTGGCGGAACCGCCGATATCGGACAACTTTATTACGAAACTCACGTTCTGCAAAGATTTCATGTCACGCGCTTCACTCAACTTATGGTCAGCATGATCTTAAGACCCAGCATTCATTATTGTACAGTAAAGAAAATAGAGCAGCAGTAGCTGAGAGTGTACTCGAAGACCGTGGAGAGTCGATTAGGCGCCCTTCGCAGCAACTCGGACTGACGTATGGAACGACTCAGCGCATTTTACGTTGAGACCTTAAATCGAAAGCGTACAACGGCTACGCTCTATGAGCTTTTGAAAACTGCCAAAAAGATCCGGCGCTTTCTAGCCAAATTTTGTTCAACGATGAGGCTCATTTCTGGCTCAATGGGTATGTAAACAAGCGAAATTGCTGCATTTGAGACGAGAGCAACTTGAAGAGATTTAAACGCTACCAAAAACAACGATTTGGTGAAGTTTGTGGGCCGGTGGTAATATTACATATAGAAACTGAGTCAAAAAATTTAAAATAATTTCTCTTAATAAAATCAAGACTTCAAATTAGTTATAAATTAGTGCACTTCTCTTTGCTACATGTCAGAAATGTTCCACATCAAACTGAACGCTGGAAATTTGTTAGCAAAATTAAATCTTTATTTATATTAGATATTGTTACACCTGTATGGCCAATGTACGCGCCACAACTATGGATATTGATGATTTCACATCGCTGCCGTTAATTTACGCTCGCGGCGCATCATAACCACCCAGCTTCAAAGGCCTCCACAGAAGTGCTAAACGATATTTCGTTGTTGTTAATTTATTTTCGTACGTTGGATGTATGTGTATGTGTTTATATGCGCATCCATTTTTCAAAAATTAAATATTTATTCACAACAGCGTTAATGTGCGTGTTCAAACACATGTACTCGTATGTATGTATGTGAGCCATGCACGGTTATGTGTGTAACAAGTTCACTTATTAACATATTTTTTGTGCACCTTTTCAGCTTAAATGAGGCGATTTGTTGACATTACTCGTTAAAGCGTTAAACTGTGCCACGTCCTGCCGCGGGTGGCAGCTAGCGGCTCAAAGTGCGCATTGAACAATAGCAATCGGAGTGGCTGCAGCACACAATTGCGTTGCGCACAAAAAGTGCAGGGCACATGCCATTTATTGAGGCATGTGAATTGTAAGCATCGCAGCAGCTGATAGAAGCCATGGCTCAGTGGTTCGCTTGTTGCCTCGCTGTCTGGTTGACTTCTCTGACAGCTAATGCCAGCACGCACCGCTTTATGATTGTTATTATTTGCTTACCGTTTTGTTTTTCATATCTTATATTTTTAGAAAAATAAAGACTACAAACTGAGGTTGCTTTGTTATCTAGCTACGTCTGGTTACAGTTCAGTTAATCCCTTCAAGCATTTTGCTGTTTGCAAACACAATCCAGCGCGAGTTTCAAAAGATGGCAATAGATTTGAGACCATTATAATAATATTACGAAGCTCTCCAGTTTGTAAAGTAGTAGTTTTTTTTTCCATCTACCAAGCGGGTTTCTGACATTAATCAAGATTGTTTTGTAGTAAGGTTCCCATTCGTTCCACGCAGAAAATTAACACCGGCACATTTGTTTATGTCATGAAATCTATCTAACTAGTAGAAGAGATAAATGAAAGAAGCTCAATCCTTCAGCACAACCTTTACCGATTTGAATTCTTGAGCCCAACTAGCGCTGGATGCCCCAGCTTGATGTACTATGGTAAGATCCTTACATCTTGATATCATGCTCCGTTAAGTTTTATCCGTGATAAAACTGGATCTATCCTTACATCATTCCTGTTTGCAGCTGCGGGAAGTATTGCTTAATTTTTAACGCATATTCTCAAAATGAACAATGTCCTGTTATGACAGCTGTAAGTCTGTATAAACTTTTCCAGAACCTGGGTCATAAGTCCTAAGCTTTTTCTTGTCTTATTTTTACCATATCTGTTTCTCTATTTTACATTTGATTATAGATTTCAGTATATTTTGAGCTATTTGTTCAAATTTTGTATTGTGCTTCCTAACCTTTTTTGTACTTGTGGCCGGGAACAAAATTAATAAATAAGTGGAGTTGACCTGCCAGTAAGCTTAAAGTCTTCCTATATTTCTTTACTATGCCGGAAATGATATGGAACTTTGGAGTTTATTTCATTCATCCGTTGAATCCAATTCCAATCGAAACGGGATTGTCCGCAAAGGCTTTAGACTTTATTATATTATAATAATGAAATGTCTAGCAGTGTGATATCAGACGATCTTGTTGGACAATCGGCCGGCCCAAAAACGTGAAATTATCAGCTCACCGAAGTGTTCTCTCAATAAATCCATTGATTGGTACAATGTGTGGGAAGTGGCATCGTCTTGTTGAAACGAAGTGTTGCCGAGATCATAATAATGTAATATCAAATAGTCGGTCATCATGGCGCAATATCGGTCGCCATTGACGGTTACGTTCTCACCGCCATCATTTTTGAAGAAATATGAAACGATGATTTCATCGACCCACAACCCACACGAAATCGTGGTTTCTTCTTAATGAAATGTCAGCTCTTGCATCTCTTCAGGTTGCTCTTCGAATCGAATGCCGCAATTTAGCTTGTTTACATACCCATTGAGCCAGAAATGGGACCCATCGCTGAACGAAATTTGGCTCGGAAACGGTTTGGTCGAATATTATCCAATAATTAATGCTGGGTCTCAAGATAGTACCGATGGGCCGATTATGTCGACTATGAGTTGAAAGAAACGCGGGAAACACATTATTTACAGAGCATTATTTTCGTAATAAAGTTGAACGATTCGTAAATGTTGTTTAGGCGTAAGTCTTTCCAAGATAAAATGCCAAACAATACTGAACAAAACTAACATGACAGCTTGGCACGACTCACGCGAGATCTGTCAGAATCTATTGAAAAAGTACATCTACTTGGATCACGCGTTAGTTTATGTCTTTCTTTAATGTTGTTACAATGTTTCACCAAATTGCCTTAGTGAACAGGTGTCATGTACATGTCGAAGACTTGTTTCATTCTTTAGAAAAAATAAAAATAAAACTTAGCTTTCTGGAAAAACACATCAACTTGAAGAAGGCTCCGTATGCCATAACCCAATGCGTTGTGATTATGAGTAAAAATAGAAAAGCACTAACTTGTGCCAAAGCTATAATCTTGACAAATGACTGCCAGTTGCACGGTATTCAAACACGGTTCATCACTATCAATGCCAGCGAAAGCAACGTCGTGTGTAGTGAATACGTAAATGAGCCACCGAAAGTGGCAACCAGAGTGTGAAAGTGTGCCCAGCTTCATTGGTGGCCAATCAGTCGGTGAGCCAACAAAACTACACATAAGTGTTAGTTTTCACCTCAACCACCGATTTTAT
Source organism: Bactrocera latifrons (assembly GCF_001853355.1). NCBI lineage: Eukaryota > Metazoa > Arthropoda > Insecta > Diptera > Tephritidae > Bactrocera > Bactrocera latifrons. The sequence goes on from NW_017535230.1 coordinate 565,808, forward strand.
TGTAATTCTCGCAGGCATCAACTTATCATGTACGTACTCATGCTTCGCAGTTATTTTTCTTTACATTCTAATGTTATTGTTGTGTCTGCTGTGTTGTGATTGTAAGTACAAGTAGTGCGTGCTATTTATGGTTTTCATTGCAGTCTATATACATACATTCGACAAATACATATACTGCATCGAAAAAATATTTTCTTAAGAAAACCAAAATCCCATTTTACCTAATTTCTCGCTGGCGTTTTATTTGCATCGTTGATTAGCAGCACTGTAAGGCAGTAACGGCTCAGCAAATGAGGTGTAAGTACACCAATGCGCTTTGTATCAGAGCTACTAACTCTGTCAGTGAATTATATGCGAAGAAAGATAGTTCGCGATGACTCTGAAAATAAAAATATCATAAGAAGTCCATTGATCTGAGAACAAGCGTTTTATTACGAAAATTCGTTATCGCTTTCAACTGAACCCCAAAAGCATATTACACAAGATTGAGCTCCACGACGAGATGGTAAAACATATTTAAAGAAGAACACCAAGTTTTGTAGGAGACATATTTTTTTTTGAATAAACACCAACGACGTTAATTTAAAAATTCTCCTGAATTTAATGTCAAATAAGATCTATTTTCGTTTTGTGCAAAACCATGAATATAGTAATAGTATATATGTGTATATATAGTAATATTATACTATATATATATATATAGTAATAGTATATATGTATATATAGTAAACTGAGATATCATACCATTATCATATATAGCATCTAAAATGCAAAACAACGTACCATAAAAAATCGAAATTGTTTATTGCTTAAGTTCATCAATCGTCGCTGGCTTATTGGCATGGACCATAGACTTGACATAGCCTCACAGGAAATAGTCTAAAGGCATCAAATCGCACGACCGAGGCGGCCAATTGGGTGGGCCATTTCGTGAGATAATTCGTTCATCAAAACTTGGTTTTCAGTAAATTGATTGCGACATTGTGCCGTCCGGTTGTAACCAGATATTTTCCAAGTCCATATCTTCCAATTCGAGCTAAAAACATTCGGTCATCATTGAGCAGTAGCGATTGCCATTCACGTGCCGGTCTTGATCAAAGAACATGCCAGAAGAAGAAGTACGGCTTAATGACGCCGCCAGCCCATAAACCGCACCAGACCGTAACTTTTTTTGGTATGCATTGGTGACTCATGGAATACATATGGATTGCTGCGTGACCAATAATGCATATTTTGCTTATTGACGAATCAATTCAGATAGAAATGAGCCTCGGCACTGAAGATGATTTTTCAATGAAAATCCGAATAATTGAAATTGAGAACGACGTGTGAGAGACTGATTTGAGACACTATAGGGACTTCTTTGTCTCACTGGTACGGAAAAATTTTGTACCGTGTTTATGGATTCAAATTTTTTAATAGGACGATTATGATTACCATAAATTAGTCGTAGCGCTCTTAAAGTTGAGACCACTGACTTCGAATTTTGATAGTAATTTTTAATAATTTCGATTCGCTGTTGGATCGCATATCTTCCCTGATAAAATGGCAAACCTTACTGAAGATATGATAGAGATATGGCATCATTTGCTGCCTCTATCGGCCTACTTTTTGTTTAGCCTCCCTACAAGTTACAAGAACTTGACTTTAATAAGTCAGCAGCTACATACATATATGCTATAGTTATGCGATCTGAACAATTTCTTCTAAAATTTTACCGTTGCCTTAGAGAATAATCCATGTCATATTTATGAATTATCTCGTCAAATAAAAAAGTTTTTCATACAAGACCATGATTCCGATCGTTCAGTACGTAAGGCAGCTATATACAAAAGTGGTCCGATATTAGCGATTACACCAAATGCGCAGCTGCTTACAGAGAAAAGCACGTGCAAATTTTTAAATAGATATATATAGAACTGATATACAGGCGGACGTGGGTAAACGGACTCAGTTCGTCACCTTAAAAAAAGTTCGGTCGTCAGTTGAATTAATGAAAAGATTACAGATAGTAAAGAACATAGTAACAAAATCTGGTATGCCACCGCTCCGGAAAAGCGAACCAAGTAACTAACATATGAATAATATGATTTCCGCTGATTCTTCTAGAATAACTAATGATCGATTCTTCGTAAACTTTTGTTTCGCTATACATACATATGTATGTACATATGTACACATATCTCTTTTATTTTTTTGAATTTATTTTTTTGCATTGTAAGATTTTCCAGCTTACCGTTAATAGCGCATATGGCAATTTCCCCAGATTTGACAAATGACTTCAACTGAGAAACGAAAGAAAACTTAATCACTCAGATTTCCTGTTCAACCCAAATAAAATTTAAATAAATAATTCAAGGTCAAAAGTGGGAAAACGCAAGGGTTCAGCTGAGAAAGCATACAAATATACACATACACACCCATAACGAAAGTACACCAAAGCGACTGTGTGCTTGTACGTTCGGTAAGTGACTGACGGAATGACTTTCCGTCCTCTGGTTCCTTCCTCGTTACTGCCCCCAATGCTTGAGCAGTTGTCAAATACTAAGTTGATGTCATTGGTGCACATCCATCCGCATAGCGGAGCACTTTTGTCAAATAATTCGAAAATGTATGCAAATACATGCAGATCCGCTTTCGCTGCGCTACTTTTTAACATTAACGTATTTTTCGGCGATGAATTGTCAAAATCCTAAAGCCGAGCAGTCTTGCATTTCTCTAAGACACGCAACAGCAAAGAGCAGCAAAGCAAGGATATTCAAATAATGCAAATAATAAATGCGTAAATCTTTTAAAAATGTGTACCTTTCCGTCTGAAAAGTTTGGCAGGTGCGGCTCAATCAATGCTGATGTTCTTCATGAAATCAACAAACACATAGATACACACATTTCAACTCTTTCAATTGTTGAGCTGAAAACAATAGCAATGCTTTTGTGCCTTGATTCCGTTGAATTTCTCAAGAACGCTGGGATTTATTCTTGTTCCACAATAAATCAAAAAATGGCTTTGGCTTTCACATGAACAATGACTTCAACATATGTATTTGATGTATATGTCTGCTAATATGTAATATACAAAAAGATATTTAATATCGTTTTGGTTGTGGAATCCTGCAATTGCTATAAAATTAAAACGATTGAAACAACGAATACTTGCTTCAGACCAAGTCCTCGTAGAACATATACTTTACTACACGGTTACAGGCGACCAAATGTAGTTCCTGTTCAATACAAATACGGCTCTGACGACCGAGTACAGGCGGAATACATAGTATCACCAGCGATGAGAAACTGCTACGCCCTACCAGCCAGGATCCAGAAGCCTAATAGCCTACTCATCTTAAATGATTCAAATTACAGGAATCGAGATATGTAAGCAAAGCAATTAATAATTCCGAGCTATTACCATTGTTTTAATTATTATTAGCATTGTTTTAAAGACCGACGAGACTGGAGCCGGCATTCGCATCCTGTTATTTAAGAGGCGCACTGCTTTGATGCGTTAGACAGGGTATGGAAAGCAATATCTCATCTTCTTAGATATTAATCAAATTTCTAGCTCTAATAAATTAAATTATTCTTTATTTATTGAGGTTCTGTGTTCCACCAAGAAATTTTGAGAATATACACATATGTAATAAAATATAAAGTTAGGTCCATACCTCTCCCAGCACTCATATGATGAATGTAAAGAGTGATCCATTTCGAGGTTCCCTACTTCTTTAAAGAAAAAGCACAGAAACTTCAAATTAAATTGGACACTTTTATTATCACTCGAAAGAACATTCTTTAGCATTTATTTTTTGAAGATTATCTCTTTCAAATGTGGGACGCGTGTACGTTTCAAATGGTTCATCAATTGAGTCCAGCAATTCAACTGGTAACTGGCGAATGCCACGCGCAAAGTGGGACTGGCCGCATGGACTTTAGATTTTATATCCTCACGGAAAAAAATCTATCGGTGTGATATCACATGATCTTGGTGGCCATTCGACCAGCCTAAAACGTGAAATTATCTGCTCACCGAAGTGTTCTCTCCATAAAACCATTGAGAGAAGTGGCGTGGTCTTCTGGAAACAAGGCAACAAAAAGTCGGTTTTCATAGCACGATAACGATCGCCAATGACGCCATAAAAGTCATATTTTATTATAATCCATTAAGGGTTTCGTTGTCTAATGTAAGTAGTTTTTCCCACACCTGTAAATACATCAACGCTTTTTATTTTTACAAATTGAAACAGAGCAAACTTTCGCCTACACCTGAATTTAGCACTTTTATACTTGTTACAATTACGTTCTGCTTAAATTTTCAAAACCGATGATATAACTGCAGGTTTTCAGCTTCTTCTTCACCTTTAAGTTACGTTACATTAATCTGGTAGGCCAATAAGCCACGCATAGACCAGTTTTAGTCGCAGACTCTGGGGCCTCACTATCGATACTTCTTCCTAAGTTATACCCTGTGGGATCCAGATGCATACAATGTAGTCTTGTCATTGCGTAACAAGTGCCTTGCAGTAGACATTTCCTGCAGTCGCCAACACACAGTGACCAGTTAGTATTCCGATCATGCTCCTACAGTCTCTTCTATCGACTTTTAGAGTTTTGAACCCAACTAGCTCATTCCATCGGGTTTGATTTTTTTTACCACGCTTCTGTCGAGATCGTGCAGATGCAATACAAATCACGTTGTCGGGTTTTAGCCATACACCATTCTTGGCAATCTCGTCCACTATATCACTGCCCTCGATGACTTTGTGGCCTGGCACCTAGTAGAAGTGAAGTTGCTTGCATAACTTTCCAATTCTGCCCTGCTTAACAAGATATTTCTGCCCAATATGCAATATGAGGTTACTGTCCTAAAAGGTTTCGTTATGCCTATCTCTGGACAACGTATTCCCGCACCAGCTCCATCGCCCATTTTCGAGCCATTAGAATACTTAGATGTTCAGAGTGTTGCGCGTAGCTAACATATCTTTCCGCCAACTATCTTTTCCTATGTTTACTTTGAAGCTTCTTTCTTTTCCTTCATGTAATCGGGCGTTTACCAACTGCCAATACCGACCGACCAATCCCCGAAGTTTCTATAAATAATTTATCTTGCAACCGGTAGTCGTACCAGTTCAGGAGCGACCTTTCGCATATAAAGCATTTCTAGATTTTCACACTCTTTCTTCCACGTTGTAATTCTACAGCACTTTGCTATCCGAGACTAACCCAAGGTACTTGGTGTGGTCCATTTATTGAAGGGAACCTCCTTAGAGGAATTTTTCTTCGCTTCAGCCTGTACATACTTTTTACATGAAATTTCTGAATTTATATAAATTGAAAAAATATTTGCATTTGGACAGTGGTGGAATTTAACTTTTCTGCACTTATTAAACTCATTTTTTTAAAAGTGAGTTGAAAAACTCAATATCTGCAACTATAAGCAAATCCGCTAAAATTTTGCATGATAAAAATTAACGAGGATTTTTGGTGTAAAGTCTTAGAAATATGGTTTGAGTTATTCTCTTCCAGAAGATAGCAGAGATTGTCATCAAATTATGGAGCGCGTTTCAGTTTTAATTGACATCTATTGTTGAGTCTGAAATTTAAGCCAGACCTAAAGTTCTACCTATCATGTAATGGCTTGCTTAATGGATGTCAATGTCCATGTATAAATAAGCAACAAGTCCAGATGATGTCAATATCAGATTTTTAATTAGCGATTAACATTTATGGCTATGGTGTTTTGATAAAGTTATTTTTGACTAACAAAACCTTAATTACTTGTTCATCAACTTTAATTGCTGAATGCCCTTGAAATAATATCTCCAAATAACAGACACGTTTCCAACAGATAGCCACTAGTTAAAATTAAATAAAATTATAAAATTACCTGCTTATGTTATCCGGTTTGCCATAAAGAAGTATATTCGCTCTGTCTGAGCAGAGTGTTCGTCGGCAACAGCCTTGGAAGTTTTCAAGTGTCGTTTTGGAGTGGCGACAATTAGCTGGGATTATTTGATTACAATGCTAATTGCCACAAGTTTTACATAACCGCAGTCAAAAGCGCTCTCTCGAGCTTTGTACGTACATAAATACGTTAACCTCTTCCAGTAGGCTGTAATCTTCAGCCAATAATTTCTCTGGGCATATCTGTAAACTGCTTAGTAGCGATGGAGGTGAAACGTGGACGACGCTACATAAATTCGTACACAATAATTTTTTATCAGCACAACCGCGCCTTGGCTCCTCCTAATTACACACCCAAGTAATTTAAACTTTACACAGATACATTCCCCAACGGCTTAGAGAAAGTTACTTCCGTTCACTTCCTTATCAGGGTTTTATTACAAACGCTGAGGATATTGCTTGCTTATGCTAGCCCTTCAACTTCCCTTCAACACAGGTGGATATTAAAAAGTGCCTGCGCCGCTAATATATACAAATTATACTTTCAACACGTCTCGTATCACTGCCGCACCAACAACACATTTTAAATATTGGCTGGGATATTAAAGTGGCAAAAACTTTTGTTGCGACCAGATAAGCGTAAGGAATTTTAAACCCAACACCTCAACCGTGAGTTTAATAAGTAGTCGGCTTTACAAAAAGTTAGTGGTCCTGTAAAACTGAAATATGTATAGTAAAATGAAGAAGAAATGTTTGACATCGAAATACGTTAACAACGAAATAATTATTTGGCGCTTTGGTGAGTATCTTCGCTTGTGTGATGAATGTGAGCCTTATGTTTTAAAGCACATCGAAGGTCAGAGTATTATGATATGGTCGTTCGTAATTGACCCATAATGCCTTTAAATACTTTATAGAGATATGTATGTTATAGAGTGTTGATATTACCTTTTAGCTTTTTTTGAGTTTTTGGCTCCTTCAAGAGCCTGACGAACAATCAAATCAAAAAACCACTCATCTGCCTTTTCACGTTACAGACACCGAACTAGAACGTTCATGTTAATCTTCAAGTGCTTTTTCTCAAAGCTATGTTTCTTGAAGGCGTTACCCCAGTAGCGCGAAAACCGCCCTAAAGATGTTAATGCAATTTTAACAGCTTTTTTTAAACATAAAAAGCTAATGCCTGGTGCAATTTTTTTAATTTCTATTTTTTATAAACTTTTAACTGTTGGATCTTTTCTGGAAATCTGGGAAACAATTTTCTTTCTGGCAATTTCTTAATTTAACAAGAAAAGCTTAGATTACGTTTATATATTAATAAAAGAAATATATTTGTCTGATTGATTCTAGATGAATCTCCATATCTCCATGATAATAATGAGCTTCGGCTGGAAATCAAAGGATATAAAAAATACAAAATTATAAGAGCAGGATTCTTTGGGTCTAACCTTATGTGGAAAATAGGGAAACTAGGTAAGCTCTGAAAAGATTTTCGACTTCTTCAAAAGTTGCTTAAAACAATGGAAGCTAGAAAAGATTTAATTTCTAGCAACACCTCTAATATAAAGTGTGCTACAAAATTACTTTCTGGAGTTGAAGATGGTAAAGAACAAAATATCAATAGAGCTGATATTTATTCTTGAGATCTCACCAGATACTCGGTGAGGCAAAAACGGCATAAAATAAGATATGTGCTGATTATTTTTTCGTTGTTGTGGGTACTCGGGCTCAATTCTTTAATAATATTTGAACAATTCAGACTTTGAAGCATGCAGTGCCCTAATTTTGATTTCAAATGCCCTAGGCACAAATATATGAATTGTTAAGACCGGCTAAGTTCTAAAGTTATCACATATAGATTTCCGTCCTGCTTATTTGCAGACGGAAAGAACATTTTTACCTAAAATTAAGAAAAACTACTATGGCTTTTCGAATTTCTCGAAAAGAGGTTTTTAATAGCCAAGCCCAATTAGCTTAGAAAAGTATTCGGCTCCCCATTAGTACGTAAAAACGGTCCACGCTGAGATGAGGTGCTAAAAACATACATATATGGCAATTTCTTGAGTGACTTTGAAAATGTTTTTTTTTTTCGCCAAGCATAAATGTCTTTTCGCAAAGCCGTTGTTGAATGACACTTGCCATAAATAGTACTTATTGGACTTAACTTTTCGACACATAAAAAATAGCCAAGAATATTACTTTTCACCACTATTGGGTATTTTAGTACTGTGTGAAAAAATAACATTGATGCTACTAGTAAAAATACTATATGTGTATGTTTATTAAATCCACGAAGAGTCCAATATTTAAACAAACGAAGCAGTGCGCTCTCCTAAGCTTAAGGGATTCATATATTAAGTCACTTACTTCCGCTCAATCGGCCATCTCTTACGCCGAATTCTAACCTACATATGTACACACAATGCAAAGATATTTACTCTCTTTATTACTTTTGGTGCTGTTGCCAAATTTCCAGGCAATCATTATTATTTTATTTTGGAAGCGCTCAGCAGGAGTTGTTGCTTCACTTTTCGTATCATTGCATAATATTATTTTTATTGCTTCCTTCGAATATGTGTTGTTTAAGAAGAGCAGAAAACTTGAGAAGGTGATAAAGTGTCCATTTGAAGTAAAGTACAGGCGACCCACTGTTGGGCCATAAATTTTGAGGGATTCAAACAGAAATGCGTTCATATATTTATAAAAAAAATACGAAATATAGAAAGGCGTAAGTACTACACTTTTTCTGACTTTTTGTTACATTTCTTAGAGCATCAACCTTAATTAGAACAGTGTCAAAATTTCATGTTATTTGAGCAAATCGATCTCATGGTTTTGCTTCCAAAGTGATGCTAACTCGATGGTTGAAGCGTTTTTTATACTCGATTTAAAAGGCAAACGTCTGAAATCAGCTAAAAACAGATACAAGACACCTCGCGATCAAAGGAAATGTAGTGTAATTTCTTCTTCTTTTTTGGCACTACAACAGTGGAATGCTTTGACCTAACTAACGCATTCATACAGCTCTTGGTTCCATCTTCTGTTATAACAGCACCAATGTCTATCTTCTTCTTCTTCTTAATTGGCGTAGACACTGCTTACGCGACTGTTGCCGAGTTAACAACAGCGCGCCAGTCGTTTCTTCTTTTCGCTGCGTAGCGATATTCACCGTGGCCAACGCGCAAGGGACCATAAATCTTTCGCAGAACTTTTCTCTCTCTGCACCATATAGCACAACGGGAATTATGAGTGACTTATAGAATTTGGTTTTTGTTCGTCGAGAGAGGATTTTGCTTCTCAATTGCCTACTCAGTCCGAAATAGCACCTGTTGGCAAGTGTTATCCTGGATTTCCAGGCTGACATTTTTTTTTGGGTTTCCGCTGGTTCCAAGATAGACGAAATGCAAAGCTGTGACTGCCAACAGTCACGTGAGAGCCAAGTCGGGAGTGCGACGACTGTTTGTTTGATGCCAGGAGATAGTTCGTCTTGCCGTCGTTCACTGCCAGACCCATTTGTTTTGCTTTCTTGTCCAGTCTGGAGAAAGCAGAACTAACGACGCGGGTGTTGAGGATATCAATATCATCGGACTACGCCAGCGACTGTACACTCTTATAATAGATGGTACCTGCTCGATTAAGTTCTGCAGCTCGAACTATTTTCTCCAGCAGCAGATTGAAGAAGTCGCACGATACGGAGTCATCTTGTCTGAAACCTTGTTTGGTATCGAACGGCTCAGATAGGTCCTTCCCGATCCTGACGGAGGTTTTGGTGTTGCTCAACGTCAGTTAACAAGCCGTATCAGTTCCAAATTCAGACACCGCGGCATAAAGACAGCTCCTTTTCGTGCTGTCGAAAATAGCTTTGAAATCGACGAAGAGGTGGTGTGTGTTGATTCTCCTTTCACGGGTTTTTTCCAAAATTAGGCGCAAGGTGAATATCTGGTCGATTGTTGATTGGCCAGGTCCAAAACCACACTGACTTGCCTAAAGCCAATCAGTTTGTTGCAGGGGCGCTTTAATCTTTCACACAATACGCTCGAAAGAACGTTATATGCGATGTTGAGGAGGCTTATCCCACGGTAGTTAGCGCAGATTGTGGGGTCTCCTCTTTTATGGATTGGGCATAGCACACTTAAATTCCAATCGTTGGACATGCTTTCGTCCGACCATATTTTACAATGAAGCTGATGCATGCTCCTTATCACTTCTTCGCCGCCGTGTTTGAATAGCTCGGCCGGCAATCCATCGACTCCCGCCGCTTTGTTGTTCTTCAGGCGGGTAATTGCTATTCGAACTTCTTCATGGTCGGGCAGTGGAACGTCTGCTTCATCGTCATCGATTGGGGAATCGGGTTCACCTTCTCCTGACGTTTTACGTTCACTGCCACTCAGCAGGCTGGAGGAGTGTTCCCTCTATAATTTGAGTATGCTCAGGGCATCGGTGACTAGATCACCTTTGGGGTTTCTACAAGAGTATGACCGGTCGTGAAACCTTCTGTAAGACGCCGCATTTTAGAAGAATTTTTGATCAAGCACTAAAATTTAAGTTGCTTCAAATGAAATATTATTTTTTATACCCGGAACAAGATATTAATTTTGAGTTTGAAAAAATACGTCGGATGTCCTATATAGTATATGTAGAAGATCAGCGTGACGAGCTGAGTCGATTAAGCTATGACCGTCTGTTCGGCCGTCTCACATATGCGGGAACTAGTCCTTAAGATAACTCGGTCTAAAATTTTGTCCATGATATTTTTTCTTCAAGAAGGTGCTCATTTGACTGAACTGCCGATATCGGACCACTTTAGCATACAGCTACTATACAAATTGAAGGATCAAAATTAAGTGGTTGTATGGGAAGCTTTTTCGTTTCACAAGATAGCTTCGCGAAATTTGACACGGATCCAAACGAATTGTTCCATTTAGCTCCCATACAAGCTGACCGATCAAACTCAAGTCTAGTATCTGGCCTAGTATATTCTCGAAATTTAACATGAATTATTATCCAAAACAACGGAAAAATCTCTAAAAAAAAAGTGTTTAGATCGCACCAGTATAGCATGTAGCTGCCATACAAACAAGGGTTCTCTGAAGAGTATTATAGCATGTTGTTGCAAACTATAATAGTTTTGTTATCTAACGGTTATTTTTATCGCATAAAGCTAAGCGAGCTAAATATGGGTTTATATATGTACATAGTACAAACGGTCAGGATAACGAGGCGAGTTGTATTCCCAGCGACTGTGTTTCATTCTGTCCATCCGTCTGTATAAGCGATAACTTGAGTAAAAATTTAAATATCTTGATGAAACTTAGTAAACGTGGTTTTCTCAAAAATTAAAAAAAAAAACAGAATAAACGGGCTTTTCGGCAAAATCAATTTACTTTATTCAAAATAGTCTCCTTCCACTGTCCAAAAGCATGTCGAGCGAGTGTTTTAGCTCGTTGGCCGGTATGGCCCCGAGTATGTCGGTGCAAGCCTTTTAAATGGCCTCTGTGTTTGCATAACGCTTTCCCTTCATGGGTAAATTTATTTTTCCGAAAAGGAAGAAGTCGCACGGTGCCGTATCAAGTACGGGGAGTAGTTAATGGTTAAAATGTGATTTTTGGTCGCCCTTCGAATGTTGGATTCTGAGCAATTTTTGGTCGTCAGTCAACTTGTGCGGAATAACCTGTGCACACACCTTTCGTAAGCCCAAATGTTCGGTCAAAATGCGATAAGTCAATATTTTGGAGATGTTCAATTCCATCTTCATGAATTTCAATAATGATTTCGGCTTATTTTTGATGAAATCAAGCACAGTTTCGATGGAATTTCCGGTGATCACGGATTTTGATTAGCCCACTTGTTTATATCCTCACGACCACTTTGAAAACGTGGAAACCACTCGTGCTCTCTGCTACGGTATAGGCAATCATTGCCATTAACTTGTTTCATCAATTCAATCGTTTCGGTAAAATTTTACCAATTTTAAAACAAAATTTAATGTTGGCTCTTTGTTCCAAGCTCATTTTCGCACCGATAACACAAACATACTGACACTTAAAACGGAATAACTTCACTTCCAATCAATGAAATGCCATCACTTGAAAATCGACAAAAACAGCAGATAACGCACCAGTCGACATATAGATGGCGCCACCAGGGGGCGCTAGATTCAAAAAGTCCTGTTTTCTTTGGAACGCACCTTGTATTATACGTAATCGAACCACCATTCACCTACAAAGCGCTATTAAATCGAAAATCTACAGGGTTTTTCCGGAAAGTATAGGACTGATTTTTTCCCACGGCAACTATACTTCGGAGCGTGCGCGCACCGACTGGATTCGGCACAGCGCGTTCGTAGCTAACGAACGAATTGTCTCCGAGCACGTGGAGAGTTAGGACAAACGTCGTGCAGCCCAGATGTAGTTTCGTTTTCTTGCCTGAAAATTCCGATGAAAGGCAAACATTTTGAGATGACAGGGCGATCCAAGGTATAAGCACCTGGGCTCTCAAGGCTATTCCGGAGAACGCTTTCGTGACGGCTTCAATTGTTGGAAACTTCGCTGGCAGTGTTGCACCGACGCAGAAGGAGACTATTTTGAGAGTTTTTCAAGAATTGTAATGATTGGTTCAATAAATTTTTTCAAATCGACTCAGTCCTATATTTCCAAAAGAATATATTGTACATATTTTGAAAACCACTGAAGCTAAAGCAATAAAATTGACCTAGAACAAAACTTATAATGACCATTTCTGACAATATGAAAATGAATGAAAACGAATGATTCTTAAAGTGTGATGAATCAATAACAAAATGCGTCAGAGACATTAAGCTTTACACACAGTGTGATACAAGAGGGCTTAATGGGAGCCGTCCACCGCCCAGATTTAGGATATTTCCGGATCTACTAGACCAACTTCAACCAAATTTGGTACTTCGGACCCGTCTACTTCTCATAGACCTTAATTTTCATTTTCACACGATTTTTTCACACCACTACACAAATCTAGCACCAACCAATACATTCGGACAAAGCTTTGCACAAATAGTCCTTTTAAGGTAAGAAAATTTTAGAGCAAAAGTTGTCAACATCGGACCATAACTCGCTCAAGTCCCTACATTCCGAATATGGGGTCCACATATATTGCGGATGGCTGACTTTTTTTCCAAAAATGTCGACCTCTTTGTGAGATGTGTTATTGATGTTCAGTGCTACTTTGATAATAATATACGCTTGCGAAAAAAATGGGTTCAATCAAATCAAATGTCTTTATGCTACATACCAATATCGGCCAATGTGGGAGTAATTTTATTGAAATTGAAGAAGTGTTTTTCTTTTAACGGTGCATATTTGAACATAGAATTAATAAAATCGGTTGAAAACTCTCCTTAGACCCCAAATAATTTACAAACCTAATGCACCTAAAGGTATTTGTAATGGCTGCAGTAAATATAATTTATAATATATTTTAAATTCAGCCGAAAGCCTTTGATGCTAGCGCTGCGTACTTTAGTTTATTTAATAATTTGTTTATTATGTAAGCTTTAATAAAATAAAATAAAAATAAAATAAAATAAAAAATATTTTAATTATAGTATTATATTGTATTGTATAAATATTGTCATTTTCGCTATAACTACTTCTCACGTATTTAAAAAGAAAAGCTGGAAGCTTTGGCGGATCTTTAATTCATTTTTAAACATTGAATATTGTGTTTCAAAGACACGAGTTTTCCAAACCTACATTATTTGAAAGTTATATACCACATTCTACATGCCTACATATTTATGAATGTACAAACAAGTACAACAATGCAGAGCAATCAGCAGCTCCGCCCACAGCAAATAATAAAACAAAATAAAAACGGTGGAAAAAGCAAAGAAAAATGGGTAATTTCTATTAGTTGAAAGCAAATGTTTGTGAATGCTAAAATTGGACAAAGCATCGGCAATATATTATGATACATGAGTAGGGTATATGGCGACCCGATATGTACATATGTAGAGAGGATAGCCGAGGTACACGCATTTTATTTTCCTTCTTTAACATTTTTTCTCGCACATACTTTCCATTAATGGATTTTGTACTTATTTCTGCTATTTTCCTTTTATGTTCTTCAATAGAATGTAGATGGAAAAATACATACACACATATGTACAAATAAATTCTGAGTACATTCTTTCAAGCTTTCGAAGGCTCCGCCTATTTTCAACGCGCGCGCAATTCCCACTCACTGGCAGCTCCACAGGCAGCGCCTACTTTGCGCCACCGTTTACACACACACATGCACACAACGGATTTGGCCATAAGGCGCTCATTGGAAAGGACGAACGAATCGCAGCATCCTTGTGCACAACGAACGGAAGCAATCGTGTGCGCATACCATTTAGGGGATGTGTGAGTGTATATAACGACGTGCATATGTATGCATGCATCAGTATGCTTGCAATTGGTTTGGCACGATTACTTATATGTGCATATACATAAATATGTAAGCATTAGGTGCCAAAGCTTGGTTGACACTTTAGTAGTTGGCGCAAGTAAATAACAAATAAAAATGGAGCACTCCCCGTAAATACTCAGATATTTCGTCGATGTAAATATACTTATATACTAAAACGGGTATGTACAAATAACATGTAAGTCTATGTGGCAACGCTCAGCTACACCAACTGCAGCTTTATGTAAAGTCAGTGTCCCCAAACCCCACCTTTTGGTCAACAGCGCCTTTTTTCAATTTGTCTAATGAAATTGCAGTGGTGACAATTTTCTGCCACTACATGCACACACTACCAACGAAGATGCCTTTGTGGCGCTTTTCTTACATGACAACTCTGCATATAAATTGAATTTTTGTCATTACCACAAACCGTGTGTGTAGCACCTTTATGACACCTGCCTTTTCCGAGCAGTGATGAATTTTTCCCTTTGAGTTGCCTTACATGGATGTGTACGGGCATATTATTTTTTCGCTTCCATTTAAGTGAAATTCTAAGCTAAAAAAAAAATGAAATTTGTCAAGTAACAATTTCCACTGCAGCGCACATTGCTTGATTTATGGCACAAAGTTGGCGGGAGCGGCAAAGGGCGCTAGTCAGTGTCTCAAGCATGCCACATCTACATGCTCGTCGCAATGATAGCGTTGTAAGTTGAATTCAAAAAAATAATGGCAAGCGGTTTAATAAATGAGTCATTGCATTCCACACACGCTTCAAAATGGAACGCCAGCCGCAAAAGCCGCAATACATGTTGCAAAGTATCTAAAGCATGCTGCCGGTGCTCCTGTGTGTGTGCGATTTTAAATGGAATTTTCCTGTTACACATGTAGCCAAAGCGTCTATGCATACGAGCTTACGACCTCACTGTAATTGCATACGAATTTACTTGTTTGGCGCGTGTTGGTGACGAATCATGAATAAGTACTGATATTGCGAATGAAATTTATAAATATTTCTCATTCAAATTAAAATTGGTCTAATAAGAAAATTTACATTACGTTGCGTTGATTGCGTTTACGTAGAAGGTGAATGCAGAAGCTTACTGGATTTAGCATATGAAATTAGTTTATTTGAAAATCACCATTTTTCAAAGATGAAAAGATAAAATAATAAAAATTATAACAACAAGAAAAAAGTTAACTGCGTTTGCATCGAAGTTATAATACTCTTCATAAATATATAGTGATTCGATCTGAACAAGTTCTTCCGATATTTCACTATTGTCCTAGACTATAGCCCCTGAAAAATTTCACGAACATAACTCGTCAAATTAAAAACGTTTTTCACACAAGTACTTAATTCCAATCGTTCTGTTTGTATGGCAGCTATATGCTATGGTAGCCTGCTATCGGCGATTCCGACAAATGAGCAGCTTCTTGCGGAGACAAAGACTTATGGAAAGGTTTCGATGTCTCAAAAACTGACGAATTAGATCTCGTATCCGAGGCTGTTTTCAACTTTTCATTACCGCATTTTTTACGGCGGGTCCAAAACTCAGCGGACAACCCTGGGGAGCTGCGATTCGCCTTCTCGCTTTAGCTCGCCTTCAACGCGACGTTTTTCGGCTGCCCAGACTGGATTTCTGGCCATTCCCAAGTGAATGGCGCACAGAGAACTCATTTTCACTACGGTAAATTTCTACACATGACTCCATATTTGAATACCGCCTTCGGTGGAACGGTGAGCTGTGCGACATATACAACACCATTGACATAGTTTAGCGAATTAAAAGATAGCGGCTACGCTGGCTAGATCATGTCGTCCGAATGAATGAAAACACTCCAGCTCTGTGAGAACTCGGCGCAGTCCCACCAGGGGAAGTAGAGGAAGAGGAAGACTTCCACTCCGTTGGAAAGACCAATTGGAGGTTAACAACGAAAAGGAAGAACGACAGGCGCGCTGTTTTAAACTCGGCTACAACCTTGTAATCGGTATCTAGACCAATAAAGAGGAAAAAGAAGTTTGCATATACAATATACAGACAGACGGAAAGAGGACGCGCGGAACTACACTATTTCGAGTGGGGTACCGCAAGGCTTACGCCCCCTACTAAGTAGTGGAGAAACATCTAGATGACCACCGGCTCTAATGCAAAATGGGGACCTAGACTTCTAACTAACCCAAAAACAGAGTGGACATGGATGCTTTAGGAGCTATCTTGTTCCGATGCTATCGGGGCCTTACTCCGTACTGTCTGACGTGTACAGAGAGACACTCGTGTTTTAAATGTAAGGGAAAAGGTAAAAACTTCACTAAGCGGTAGTTTTTCGGTGGAAAATTTGACGGTCAAACGGAAAGCTGTCAGCGAAGGCTCAGCAATAATTATGACAAAACTAACTAAGCCATGTACAGTATATGTATTACGGGTCGGTTAGCCGTTGCTATATAAGAGGCTGAGGTCGGAAAAAGTAAGGGTGAGGGACTTAAAACGATTTGCCTCCATTTCTGGCATAATTAAAAGTTGTATAGAAAAAAGTTGTATGGTAAAATTGTAGAAAGACACTGTACTTTTTGACACATTTCTTCACATAACCTCAAAATTTGTGTGAAAAATTCAGATAACCGAGATTTTGGGTTTTTTTACCTTGTTATTTTTTATCTGCAACGAAACTTGTTGATGAACTCAGCGGTTACGTTATAGAAAGCTGTAATTCCAAAAATATACGAGATATCGATAGCTTACTAGTGTATAAATTCCAATATTTATGTAAACTCTTTTCGGCTTACACTGGGTAGAGCGGACTCTGATTGGCAACGTCTATTTGCCTGCTTCCAAGACAATAAATGCATATACACACCTATGAAAATATATGCAACTCTGCGATCTATCACACGGATCAAACACACAGTGTGCCCAAAGCAAGCAAGCGCCAGAAATGATAGCTTTGGCAAACAACCAATCACCACGTGCTGATTAGAGACATATTGACATCTGATCGTGTGACAGGCATCCCAGCGCTATAGCTGTCTCTTATACACATCTAGATGTGTATAAGAGACAGGGATCAAACACACAGTGTGCCCAAAGCAAGCAAGCGCCAGAAATGATAGCTTTGGCAAACAACCAATCACCACGTGCTGATTAGAGACATATTGACATCTGATCGTGTGACAGGCATCCCAGCGCTATAGTCAATCATAAAACGCGAGAAACATTCCCATTGACACTTCCATCAATTTCGCACATCACTTGCAAGAAATGAAAGATTTACGCGCGACAGCTTGACCAATTGAAGGCACGTCTCTCTATTTACTCACATGTCTATATACATACATACATACTCATTTTGCTTGGTAGATTTCCGCATTAGTTGATCTAATAGTTAGTTCCCGATTGGTCACTTTCAACTTTAAATGCCAACTGCCGGACGCATACAACGCTCATTGATCATTGCGAACACTTTAAGGCGATAAGCCAACAATAGACATTCAGAGCTGAGAAATTAAAAAATAATATTTATAAACGAAGGCTGACAAAAACGACGCCTGCTTCGGAGATCGAAGAGACAGTAATGCCAAGCGCCGATTCCCTGCGGAACGCGGCCATATTTGTGCAGTGGGTCGCCGCCGCAGCCATTGCAATATAATGGCTAGCCGTTTGGCGGCCACTACATTGGTATGCACCATATTAGGGGAAAATCCAAAGCACTCGCCAGCCACTGAGTCACAGCGTGCAACCAACCAACCTGCAACTGGCGGCGCTAATGTTTACCTTCTACGTTCTTAATGGCTTTCTTACGCTTTATGGCACTCGCACTCTACTTGCCACATAATGGTAAACAATGCACCGTCTGCTTTCACGTGGCAGATTCCGCTGTTTGCTCTTTTTGGTTAATTTTCACGATCATCGTTAGTTATGACAACGTGCAACACGAGTGTAAACCAGTCGGAGTGTAGCGCCGTGATCACGGTTACTCGCGCCATATAAGTCGCGTGTCTGCATGACTGCACGTCGTTATTGGAGCCCGATTCGCAGCGCAAGCACAATGGCTGCAACAAAACAAAATCACAAATGAATGGAACACTGCTGGGAGGAAAACTTTTTGTTCCACTGAAAAGGAGACGCTGCGCTTGCAGACTCCATGATCTGCGCTTTTCCGCATATATCGATGTGACAACTGCTGAATTTTGCACAGAAGCCAAGCCCTATCGCATCCCTAAAATACATACGTGTGCCTCATAAAAAGTTTTTAGGACAGAAGTAGAAATATCAGGAAGCAGTGAACTCACGTTGCACTTAATAATATTCCTGGCACTCGAAATTCCCAATGACGGAGACAATAATAAATTCAGTTCTCTCCTTTTCCATTTACTATCGAATACATATGTATATATATACGACTGTTTATACCCGTAGGTGCGCTCTTAGTTCTTAGTTTCCACACGTTTGTCAATATGGTTTCTTTGCGATTCCCAGCTGGGAGCTGCTGACCAACTGTTGGACGGCGAAGGCCGATGAACGATGAACGATCACTTTACAAATACTGTGTCCGGCAATTAGTATTCATCGATTGTGATCGCCTGGAAATAAATGCTAATTTGTGTATGTTTGTAGCTCTTGCACTGCCAGATAGCCAGACCACAATCCATCTTTGGTTCGTCTGCGACAGGAAAAAAACGAACGATCACAGCAAACAACGTAGTTCTAAGATCGCCATCGTAAGTACGTCATTACGGCGGCATCCTGGCGATCGCTGCAATAAAAGAATGTCAGGTCAACAAGATGTTAGTGATCACAAGTTAGCTCAGCGACATTATACACGCTATGAAGATTGTAGCAATCACTAGCGAGGCATCAATGGTCGCAATGGTCCTCATTGCTGCAGCAGCTGTTGACTTCAAAGCTGTGATTCTACATTTATGTATGTACACACAGGTCGGAATATTTTAATAGAACTTATCAATGGATGATAGACGATGTAGAAATTCACAAGAAATCAATATGAAGTGCGTTAACCCGTATATAATTTGAGATTTTCTTTCTATTACGGTTTTCATGAAAGTGGTCTATTGACTAAATTTTACTTATTGGAATAACTCATGGTTCAATTCTATGTGTAATGCTTAATCAAAAACGCCCAACGAAATTGAATGCTTGGACGCGAGGTTCTCTCTATCAGAACCAGATGCATTATTATTATGTAAGACCGCAACGAACATTC
This sequence comes from Bactrocera latifrons, assembly GCF_001853355.1. Lineage (NCBI taxonomy): Eukaryota > Metazoa > Arthropoda > Insecta > Diptera > Tephritidae > Bactrocera > Bactrocera latifrons. Next base: position 585,353 of record NW_017535230.1, read on the forward strand.
TGTAACACGTGCCTTCGAAATCTTTAAAATTTTAAACCCATTCTTTGAATTAAGTTTTAAAATACATTGTCGTTTGGAGACCTGCCTTCCAGCTCATTTACATTCCGTCTTTTAGATTTAAAAATCCTAGTTCAGAAAGCACAGCGAGGCTACTATCGTGACCCGAAAAAGTTTCTGAGAGTTTTGACTCTAAAATTTTATTCGAACATTTTATCGAATAGATACTTTGCTTAATTCAAAGAAAAAATTCATTTTCTAATCAAAAAATTCCTAAATTCACGCATGGATACCACTCTTCACAAAAATTCGTTCAAAACGATGATTCACTAAAATTAGAAGGGATAACACGAATACTATGGTATTTATTGTGATTTCGATTAGACCTGCTTTGTTCCCCTAAGAGTTAAGAATAAGAACATCTATGCTCATTTTACTCTTTTTCCGTGGACTTAGCCGTTGATAGGCTACAAATTAATTCACTTGAACAGCGTCATAGTACTGTAAACATTGAAAAACGAATGTTGGTAAATCATCAATGGATACAAAGACCGGATTTGGCGAGTCATGTCTCTGCGCAAGATCGTACTGACGCCACAACAAACAACCAAAATAGGGCATTAAATGCGAAGCTAACCACTTATGGACGTCAATGAAGAAACTACTTAACACATTAGAAAAATATTAATTAAGTACTGGCAGTGAACGGATTTGAATTAACCGACGAAAAACTGACGCCAATAATGGTGTTAACAAATGGCGCTAAGGTTCGCCATGAATACTAAACTGAAATTAAATATATTTGACTAATTAAGTAAAGGAAAAAGGAGTTCACGAATGATGAAGGAAATTGAAATTGCCAAAAAAAGGCAAACATAACTCCATAACCAAAAAAACTAAGTTTATATAATAACAAGTAAGAAAGGGCTAAGTTCGGGTGTCACGGACATTTTATACTCTCGCATGATAAAGTGATAATCGAGATTTCAGGCGTGGTTGTGAACCGATTTCACCCATATTTGGTACATGTCATCAGGGAGTTAAGAAAATATTATGTACCGAATTTCATTGAAATCGGTTGAGTACTTCCTGAGATATGGTTTTTGGTCCATAAGTGGGCGACGCCACGCCCATTTTCAATTTGTAAAAAAGGTCTGGATGCAGCTTCCTTCTGACATTCCTTCCGTTAAATTTAGTGTTTCTGATATGGAAATGCCTAAAATAAACGACTCTGTAGAGTTTGGTTGTCATAGCTTTAGTAGTTTCCGAAATATGTACAAACAACTTAGTAGGGGGCGGGGCCACGCCCACTTTCCAAAAAAACTATGTCCAAATATGCCCCTCCCTAATGCGATCCGTTGTGCCAAATTTCATTTTAATATCTTTATTTACGGCTTAGTTATGACATTTTATAAGTTTTCGGTTTCCGCCATTTTGTGGGCGTGGCAGTGGGCCGATTTTGCCCATCTTCGAACTTAACCTTCTTATGGAGCCAAGAAATACGTGTWCCAAGTTTCATCATGATATCTCAATTTTTACTCAAGTTACAGCTTGCACGGACGGACGGACAGACGGACAGACAGACATCCGGATTTCAACTCTACTCGTCACCCTGATCCCTTTGAAACATATAACCCTATATCTGACTCTTTTAGTTTTAGGACTTACAAACAACCATTATGTGAACAAAACTATAATACTCTCTTTAGCAACTTTGTTGCGAGAGTATAAAAAAAAACCGTTTCTCGTTACGACTGATAACTGCCGAATGACACGCATCATGTTTTGCTCCAAGGCCTGAATCGGCAATGAGACCACTGATTGATGCGATGTGCGCGAAGTGGCGCCGTCTTCAATTTCAGGCATCGGTTATCAATGTCGCTTAGGAAGGTCGATAGGCTTCAGTTCTTGCACAAGCTGAATTTTGTACGCTTTCAATTTAGAACCTCGTGGTAAAATGCGTTAGCTCCTGCTATAATTGTTTCACTTCGTGCTGGACGTGGTCTACAATTTGTATTCAGTCGAATATTATCCAATAATGGATGCTGAGTCTCAAGACGAATGATGGCGTTGCGAATACATGGTGCTTTCCAAAGTAAACAGGACTTTTTGAATCTAGCGCCCCCTGGTGGCGCCATCTATATGTCGACTGGTGCGTTAGAATCTTCTATCTTTATCGATTTTCCAGTGAGAAACTCTTGACATATTATCGAATTTGGAAGTGAAGTATTTGCGTTTTAATTGTCTGTATGTTTGTGTTATCGGTGCGAAAAAGAGCTTCGAACAAAAAGCCAGCATTAAATTTTGTTTTGAATGTGGTAAAAATGTTACCGAAACGTTTCAATTGAGGAACAAGTTTATGTGCACGAGTGGCTTCCACGTTTTCAAAGTGGTTGTGAGGACATAAATGACTATCAACCTGTGGGTCAATGTAAATCCGTGATCACCGGGAATTCCATCGAAACTGTGCCTGAATTCATCAAAAATAAGAAATCATTATTGAAATTCATGAAAATGGATTGGAACATCTCCAAAACATTGATTTATCGCATTTTGACTGAACATTTGGGCTTACGAAAGGTGTGTGCACGATTTGTTCCACACAAATTGACTGACGACCAAAAATTGTTCAGAATCCAACATTCGAAGAACAACTATTTGACCACAAATCACATTTTAACCATTAACCACTCCCCGTACTCACCTGATATGGCATCGTGCGACTTCTTCCTTTTCGGAAAAATGTATTTGCCCATGAAAGGAAGCGTTATGCAGACGTAGAGGTCATTCAAAAGGCTTGCACCGGCATAGTGGCGCCCATACCGTCCAACGAGCTAAAACACTCGTTCGACATGCTTTTGGACACCGTGCATAGCAGCAGAAGACCATTTTGAATAAAATAAATTGATTTTGCCGAAAAAACCGTTTGTTCTGTGTATTTTTAAGTTATGTTTACTTTGGAAAGCTCCTTGTAGTACGCTCTGTAGGCCGCTTATGTGGACTATAAGTTGAGCAAAGCGCGTGAAACACATTCTTTACAGAACGTAAATTTTCGTAATTAAGTTGAGCGATTTGTAAACGTTCTTCAAGCGTAAGTGTTTCCTTGATGAAATGACAAAAGCTATTGAAAAAGTACTTATGCACAACTCATAAAACTGAAACCAGGCTAAGATATACAAAAAAGTAATTGGCGCCCTTCAAAGGTGAGGTAAATTTCACTAACCCAAAAAAATCAAAATCATATGGCTGAAGAGGATATCAAATGAATAAACTACTAAAAATCATTTAGCTGGTTAGAAGGCGTGTACGGAATTCAAGACATTAATAACCTTCTTTATAATATCTAAATAATATAATAATTATCATTCATTACATACCGGAAGAAATATCGCAAACATTAGCGTTACAAAAAGACGAATGACTATATAGCTCTTATATTGTAAATACAGAAGATTTCCTAAACGAACTTGATTTTGATGGGTCAGTTTGTAAGGCAGTGGTCCGATAACGACTTGAGGGACTAGTTCAAGGACAGACAGATGGATAGAAATGCAGACGGATAGATAGACAGACATGGTTAATCGCCTCAGCTCGTCATGCTGCAGGTCGGGAGAGAGTTCCGAAGGTAAATGTAAGATTTTTATGGACACTATTTCGCGAACTACATATAGCCGGGAAAATTTAATCGTAGAATTTTTTTTTTTTTTATTTTACTGATATTTTATGAACGCGTGCCTTGGCAAAAGAGTGAGAAGGAGTTCGTAAATGGGCATAATCGGACGCTATTAATCTAAAATCTACAAATTTTGAATATCTATAAGAAACACTAAACTAAGATATAAACCTAATATTTAGCACAGAAAAATGTAATGTCTCAAGATACCTGTGGATTACAAATTTTGAAAAAAAAATGGCCGTGGCTCCGTCCTTAAACAGATTTAGGGACATACATACCTCCCAAACCACTAAAGCTACTACTGACAGTGTACGAATGGGTAAATTCAGATTCTAACCCCGCCCACTCTTCATGTAATGGGGTTTGTTAAAAAACTGTTAAAAGTACACCAGAGACATAAACTTTTACAATCGAAATGGAACAGAAGAGCTTTGTAGGAGCCGATCGCACAATTGAGCGATGGTCGAGAGACCGCCCATATCTTCAGACCAACTCGACTAATTTCAACCAAATTTGGTACATAGGATAACTTATATATTCCCGTGTTACACTAGGGAGTTGGACTCTAACAACACCTGCTTCCCACATAAATTCCATCTGATTCTTTCACTTTTCAGTATACAAATCAAGAATTAATCAGGACCCTAAATAAAACTTTACAAAAATACTTCCTTAAAGGTCATTGTAGTTCGCAAGAGTATAAAATGTTCGATTATACCCGAACATAACTCTTCCTTACTTGTACTATTTGCTTCGATTATGTTTGTAAATATATTCGATCAAAACTTTATTTGGAATTATTTAAAATAACAGCCGAAACTAGTACTTTGTTTAATACTTGAAAATTTTATACAACAATGGGTAAAATTGTTATTTTAAGTTTCAAGTTTTTGATTGAAACATTCCATAGAATGGCTCCGCGTTAAAAAGGCCTAACAGAAGCTCCAAATGGAAATTCGCTTCCTTAGCAGAGAAGGCTTTGCACTTAAAACAATGAGTTCCCTCCAAATGTATACTAACATATACATATATAGTATGTATATGCACTGTATGTATCTATAACTGTTTGCCAGTTCTGCCATGTTGCGACAGCAAGACTGAAGTGAAACGCCGTTTGCGCGTTGACATCGCCATCAAAAACGTTTGACGTGGTTTTTGATTGACAGGAAACTCATAAATAATTCATGTCATTAAATCATGTTACATTTTTTACCTATGTTCGTACGACCACTTCGTCGTTTTCTTTAACTTCCACTTTTTCCCACACCGCCGGCTGGCTCCTACACACTAAATAAATATGATTTTTTCCGAGCGATTCTTATCATTTGCGAAGGTTCTCAAAACCACAATGGACCGCGTCTTGCCACAATACTACACTAGAAATAATTGTTCTTATATGAGTACACATATACAAGAATGTGTCTGTATAAAGTGAGTAAGAGCATTTAGCTATATACATATGTATGTATGTGTATATATGTATATACATATGTACGTATATGTGCATAAGTAGCACACAATAGGTGGATACATTGGAGCCTTGGTAGAGGTACGAACACAAACTCATATGTACGCACTCATATTTTACTTCATGCAGAATAAGACACACACCCATATCCATCACAATCCTTGTAAGTACTTCATGTAGGTTTGAAAGCCTCGTTGGAAGCGGACGACATTTGTGCAACGACATAAAAAATTTCAAATATGTCCACTGTAGCATATTCCGAACACCTTCCGGACAGAATTACTTACATTTAAAAGATGGCAATTTTTTAGCTATCAATGGGGAGTTGCGTAAGAACAGACTTAACCGAGTTGTATGAATCAATTAAAGTGTTTGAAGTCATTCATAGAACTATAATATGAGTCCTTTATTGTGGGAAAAGTCGTTCATAATGGTTGAGTATATTAATTGGCCTTCATGACTAAGTTCCAGTATAAATGAACATTTGAACTTATGAAAATATTAATATTAATTTAAATAAATTTTATTACATCACCAATAAAAAGATAAAACATTAAGTACGGTTGCATCCTATAATCCCTTTACAAATAAAGAACTTTCCATACAAGAGCTTGATTTTAACCGCTCAATTGTATGGCAGCTCTGAGCTATAATGGTTTGGTACCGGCGGTACCGACTGTTGCAATTAAGAATTATGGACGCTACCTTGCTACCAATGATGGTTAGATATTCTAAAGCAACATGGATCCCTCCAACATTGTTCAACATTTTTGAGGGCTCCAAAAATTTAAAAAAATATAATATTTGAACGATGTGTCACTAAGGGTTTTCAAAAAATCGACTTTTGTACAATGTTGATCCTTGCGGGGAAAAACCTGGTTCAAGTGGTCTTTTTTTGGTCACCCCTTCCCAAAAAATTTAGAAACTTCCCGCGAATATCTTACTCCTTTAACCCGTCCGTAAAATACGTTTTCTGAACGTCTTCAAAGTAGGCCTCAAATGTCTGCCCGGTGAATGACTCTCTCAAGTTTGTAAAATATCCTAAGTAGACCAATTTGTCTTTGTTATGAACAAAGCTGAAATATGGGTCCTTACGTTGGATAGGTGGAAAATAACTTTTTCTTTGACCTTATTCAACGTCAGTCATGAACGACCCAAAGAATTCTACGGTTTCAGCTTAAATCGCATCAAGCACTGCTCTAAAAAGGTCTCACCACACTTGCCGCGCCGATAGCTGTTTCTTTTATATATTTCACGCAGTATCTGCGTCAGGTCATTGAAGCGCCTACTGACTAAGCGATATCGCGCATTTACAAACTAGTCAAAATTATTTTTAGTGGCCATAAGAATATTTAAATATAGTCAATAAAACTGCGAGGAGTGCCTCCCAGGAGCTATTAGGCTAAGTAGTTATCGAACCGTAACCGTATATATACATAGTGGCAAAAAGTGTCTGGAAACTTTGTTATATTTATTTTGGCGCCTTCAGAGTAATCCCAGTAAGTAAATATGCCATCGATTTTTCGAGTCCTCAAAACACTTTTCATAAGCACTTTTTGGGATGGCCTTCAGCTCCTTTTTTTTTTTCTCTTCTATCGACAGAAAACGTGTTCCATTTCATAAATATTGATTTGTTTGCGTGTCAAATTTATCGGCTGTCTCATCCGCAGTTATAATGCTATCCATGAATATGGGATCGGAATTCGCACAATCAGATATGTCCAAAGAGATCCGTTTATGGTACATTTTTTTAGAAAAGTTCGGCTCTGTCGGGACGTTTCAAGCAAGAACCCGTCATACCCAAAATATCCACCAAAATCATTCGAAAGATTCGCGAGAGATGTCGAGCTCATTTGTCATCTTCAACACAACGATTTACCTACACTTTTTTTTATAATTTCATCAGTTGAAGAGGTCGAAGGTCGTCCAGAACGAAGCATGATCTCTCGACCGTTTTTGAATAACTCGCAGGCTTGTGTTTTAGATAAATCTGAACCAAAGTAAGCCTTTTCCAACACACACGATATTTTTATCCATTGTTAAAATCGCAACGCACTACTGAGGTGTACCGACTTAAGCAGCAGCTGTTAACAAACTGGTTGACAGATCGCGCATATATTTTTATACCCTGAACAGCATATATTAAGTTTGTCACGAAGTTTGTAACACCCAGAAGGAAGCGTCGGACACCCTATAAAGTATATATATAAATGATCAGTACGTTGAGCTGAGTCAATTTATCCATGTCCGTCTATCTGTCCGTATATATACGAACCAGTCCCTCAGTTTTTAAGATATCGTTTTGAAATTTTGCAAACATCATTTTTTCTTCAAGAAGCTGCTCATTTGTCGGAACTGCCGATATCGGACCGCTATAGTATATAGCAGCTATACAAACTGAACGATCGGAATCAAGTTCATTTATGGAAAGCTTTCACATTTGACAATGTATCTGCACCAAAGTTGGCACATGTTATTTTTTAAAGCAACAATGTAGTCTCTGAAAAAATTGTTCAGATCGGCTTACTATAGCATATCGCTGCCATACAAACCGAACGATCGGAATCAAGGGCTTGTATGGAAAACTTTTGTATTTGACGTGGTATCTTCACAAAATTTGGTACAGCTTATTTTCTAAGGCAACAATATAATCTCCGAAAGAATTGTTCACATCGGATTATTATAGCATATAGCTTCCATATAAACTGAACACATAGTTACTAAAAGATGTGCACCTGTGAAGGGTATATTAGCTTCGATGCAGCCGAAGTCAACGTTTTTTCTTGTTCATAGTAATTAAGGACAGGCCAACCAACTTAGCAAAATATACTTTTTTGAAATATCGTTTAACGGGGAGATTCAATTGTAAGCTCCTAATCCATTTTGGATGAAGTTATTGTTATAGTCCTGATAATTTTTAGGTATAGAAAGTTTTTTGGTTGATAACCGGGGAAAATGGGTATAACCGTTTTCGCGATTTGGAACTTCGAAAGATCTATCAAAGGCAAAAACGCTTATTTTATACAGAGAAAATATGAATGTTCTTTGGAGCATTTTTTAAATTTATTGTTTATGTAACAAGTAACGGGAAACAAAATGATGTAAACATTGTTATAATTTTAATATCGGATATTATATTTTGTACCCAACTCGATTAAACTCCATTTTATTAACTTTTTAAAGGAATAAAATTCAAATGTTCGAGTTGACGTGAGTTCTACCCCAGGAAAAAAACCTTAATTTTGCAGTGTTAAAGTAAAAAAATATGTTCATACAATTAGTTTCAACATAATATCTCATCATTTTCTGAATTATGACAATCTCTGCACTTGACTGCTTCCATACTTTTCCATTTAAATTTACATTACAGAGAAAAGTCTAAACTAGAAAAAAAACGTTGATATGAAAAATCTGGAAAAATATTGCAAACACTTTTTAAACTTGAAAGCAAACAAGTTTTCCATGAATATGATTATGCAAAATAAGCGTCTGGCCACACGCCTGTAATGCTTCACGAGCCGACTCGACAGCCGTCCGAAGCTCGCTTCCACTAAGCCGACTCAGGCGCATCAACCATACACATACAATGATACACACAAACATACTACGCAATGCTCGGCCATGTTGTACAATAATATTATATTTTTACGCAATTATAATTTATTTCACTTCTTTACGAATCTGAACCCCCTCCAAAAAAAACCCACGAATAATTAAGTCCCCTCTACCATAAACAGACACCACTTTGCTTTGAAGAAATCTGACTGATTTCGCCTTTTGATTTCTTCTACTAAACACACTTGAAGCATGTTATCAATTTTTAGAAAGAATCACGGAGTTGAAGAACACAAGTATTTTAATATTTTCGTCTCTAATGTACGTATTGTTAATTAATATATTAAATAATAATTAATTATTAATTAATGTATATATTGACATACTTATGTATGTATGTCAAGTAATTTATATAATTTTAAACAATTTGCTTTCTTTCTGGCACTCGCACTTTCATCTATTTTCAATTTACCTTACAATATTTAAAGATATCATGCCTTCCTCATACCATCAAATTTTAGATTTTGTTTCGGATATTTTGCTCTGAAATTTAGCGCTGGGTTTCCATCACAGCAGGACACTTTTAATTTCTTCTTACTTCTTCTTTGCATTAATGCTTTTAATAAGATTTGAAAAGTTTTCTATTTTGCTCTGTTTGTTGCATATTTTATTATTTTTCCTTTTTTTTTTTCTTTGTTTTAAAAGGATTTGCTTGGTCCTCATTTATTTGCATATTCCCTCACCAAGAGTAGCCAACAAAGTTTTTATATTTTTAGTAGCACTTTGAAAAAATTATTTGCGGCATTCCTTTCATTTCGTTCATTAGGAGTTTCTTGCGGTGTTAATTTAGTTTTCACCACTTGTCACTCGGCCTGGATTCGGTAGCATTACTGTGGTTTCATATTAATTAATAATTCTCTTATGGTCAGCTCGGAAATATGTGTAGATGTATGCACTGTGTTATCATTTATTATTAAAAGATGAAAGACCGTTGACATTTAAAATTTAAAATACAATATTAGTTGCTTAGTTGCTTTAATGTTGTCTTGGTATTTATTGTGTCTCTTTTCGATTTCTGAGAGAGTGGCTTTTATTATTTTATATCAAACACATTTAGAAAATAGTACAATATTTCAGTATTCAATATTTCATTCGTCATACTCTAATTTGTAGTCTAATGAACTTTGAAATACTTTCAAATAGATAATAAAAACAAAAAGCTGCTATAGTTTCCGAACAGTTTTTATGGAGATCGTAGAGTAGCTTTGGACAATAGATTATGAATTTCTTGAAGATCATTCAACGAAAACTTTCCACTTCGAATGACAGCTATATGCTATAGAGGTCTGATATCGGAGGTTTCCACAATTGAGCAAAAATGAGTGGCCTTGGACGATTACCAGGTGTACCGGTATGAAGTGAGCGTTCAGATACAAATGTGTTAGTATGGACTTTTTGTCCTGTAGGAGCCTTAATTTTGGTAATTCTGTTTGGTTGGCTGATGTTAAAACTATTCAGTTAGCCTACAGTCATTGACAAACAACATCATATTTTTTCATTGTGTTCAAAATTCCAAATTTTGTCCCGAAAAGTTATGATTTGCGGAAAGCTTAAATTTTTTTTTTTTTTTTTTTTTTTTTTTTTTTTTTTTTTTTTTTTTTTTTTTTTTTTTTTTTTTTTTTTTTTTTTTTTTTTTTTTTTNTTTTTTTTTTTTTTTTTTTTTTTTTTTTTTTTTTTTTTTTTTTTTTTGAAGAAAAGTCCAGCAGAGTTGCATCGAATACTTGTCGAGGCAAATGGTGATCATGCTCTATCAGAAGCAATGTGCAAAGATGGTCAAAGAAACAATGATTTTGATGTGAGAAATGAAGAACGTGGAGGATCACCAAATAGTTTGAAGATGCCGAAACCCAAGCAATATTGAATGAAAATAATACTTTGAGTCAAAAGCTTCTAAAAACTAGTAAAACTGTCAATTTGAACCATGCATTGATTGAAAATCGACCAAAATGGGCCAGAAAACTCGGCATAGTAATTTTGTTACACGACAATGCGCCTGCACACAAAGCAAAACCGGTTCAATCAAAGTACTTCACTGGGGGCTACTACCCTACCTTCCATAAACACCAGACCTGTCACCTTCCGAAGAAGTCGAAAATCTGGTGTCTGATTGGGTTGTTTTAAACAAGCAAGCAAGAGACACATTGAATCCATATTTCCCCAGATATAGCTCTGCCATATCGAAGAGTGTCAAAACTCTGCCGTTCGAACGCATCCAAAAACGTATTTCTTCCGAAAGATGACTCTTGAGTGGTCCGATGAAGTTTTATGTAGCGACTGTTTTTTGTGACTTGAATGTGGAGGGTGAATACAATAGATACGTGATTTTTCTTAGCAAAATAAACTAGCTCCATATTTCTGTATTACTCGAATGACCGTCCAAGACGAACAATACTGGTGTAGCAGCTGATGGTTTGACGGGTTTTATCAAGTTTGGAAACCATGTGACCCCAACCTGTTTGATGACATTCGTATATTGATTCTGGCGGTGCTCATTTTAACAATAAATCTGAGCGTTTCTTTCGTGGAAATACAAATAGTGATGGAAAAGATATTGCGCCTGCACTCATACAAACAATAGTTGTGATCGTAGATTCCCTCTCCGCAGAAGTAAGGCTACCACTCTGACTTTTACCACTGCTTAACAATACTTGGCGTAATTTTAACCGAACGACACTTATGCCTATTTTATCAAGTTAAAAACATTGTTGACTGAATAATTAAAATTGTCCATTTCCTTTCCAAGTACATATAGTACATTGGAAAGCGGAATGCTAAATTTGGGATGCTTTTTAAAAACAAGCGCAGCCAATTCTTACTTCCCTAGAAAATGGGTGCATAATATTACTTTTGTGGTTGATAGGCTAAGTACTTAACATCCATTATGCTTAGACCAAATAATTTCGATTCCAGCGTCAAAACATAATCCACCAATATATTTTCAAAATCTACGGAAAAATGGTTTGGACCCTAATTTGGCGTTTAGTATATGTATATATATATGTATATATATATATGTATATACATACATATATAGTATTGCCATATCTGCCTATTTGTCAACGAAAGAATATAAGGAAAATCTTTATACCTCGTTATTTTCGTTAAATTTCTTCGTCCATTAGCGCAAGCTTCCTCAATATAAATTTATCGTCCAGCAAGTGCAGATATTCGAGGAATAGTGATTTTTGCAAATTATTTTATTATACAGTACCATGGGTTAAGTCAACCTTTCGGTGAGAGTACTACATGTTTAATCATAGCATTAGTGAGTACGTGGAAAAAGGGAATGCCGACAATACCATCGGCAGAATCGTTGATTAAAGAGCGGAATTATGAGTCGCCGAAGTCCAAAGCTGTTACATCAACACATAACTCAATACGTCTACCGTCAAAACCTTTCAGAGAAACAATAAAAAGATAACAGTGGCTCGCAGATAATGCAAATTCTATTGAACATAAATATGTTTACTGGATAAGTCATCAAATGGTGATGAAAATGAGGAGACGGTTGAAATTAACAATCCCAATTGTAACGATTTTTGTTGACTTACACTATATTTAACATTTAACATGACACTTTTTTTTTTGAAACGGATCCGAAGGCCGCCATGCATAAAGTAAATTGAGTTCTACACGAAAAGATGAAGGTTGCCTCGGAATTGGATCAAATAGAATTATTTTTTTAAAGTGCCCAAAAAATTCCAGCAGCAATTGTACAGTTACTTTAAAACTAAGTACCGTTTCTTTTTTCGTTCCGCTTTAACCTTTAAATTGGCAAAGCAAATAAGTGCTCAGACAGGGAACAAAGAAATTTTATATTTGAAATAATTCGTTTTTTTATGAAAGAAACTGAGTGTAAATTATTTATAATTTTTAAATTATAAAATTTTTAATTAAGTATACTCTGTAGATTTCAATGAACCTTCCACCAGCCTCAATGTACGTAGAAGTGCAAAGAATGTTCTCACCGTTGCAGAACTAAAAAAAAATGTGGAGCATCACTAGAGTTCTGGAAACGGGAGAATTGCATTGCATTTTCGGAATAAGAGGGCTTAATTTTAAGCAGTAAATTGTACCGTAAACATAAAACGCCCATGACCCCAGCTCTAGCTGGGAATAATACGGTGGGCTCGTTTATAATCCGTACAGGTAATTGCCATTCGCTGACTGCTATATCGAGGGCCAAAGGTAGCTGGTTCGAGAATGCGAATATACCATTGCCTCAGATATTTTACCTCATGTTCGCTTACGCTTCGCATTATTGCCAAACAGAAGTGCGAAAAAAATAGTTTTGTAGTTGGCCCCAGAAAAATTGTTCAGATAGATGAAAGCAAATTTGGAAAACGGAAGTATAACAAAGGTAATTACACCCATATATATAAAATATTACGTACTCACATATTTTCTCATATTTCAGGTAGAAGAATTAAAGGTCATTGGGTATTGGTTATGGTAGAGTATGGGAGCGAGGACTTGAGGTTGCAAGTGTGTCCTGAGAACGTCAGATCTGCTGAGGTGCTCATACCAATTATAAAGAACCACGTAGCGGAAGGGTCAATTATATTTACCGACTTTTGGAGTGCATATAATTGCCTTTTCGATCATGGATATGAGCACCGAAGGGTCAATCACAGTGATCCCGAAGATACCTTTGTCGCCCCAGACGGGACATACAGTAAAAGAATTGAATCACAGTGGCGTATTTGTAAACGATTCTTTCTAAAAGAAAATTATTGTAATCAACACAATTTCACAGATATGATTATTGAATTTCAGTGGCGTAAAACTATACGAAGAAAACGTGAAGATCAATTTGTCAAGCTTTTGCAAACAATAAAGCATAAGTATAAACCTTGAATTTGTTTTTGATTTTATTTAATTACAAACTATTTTATATATTGAAATTTTTTCAGGTATTTAGGGTATAAAATTATTCCTTACTTTTCTTTCCTTGACAAATAGGCAGATAAGTCAGCGGCAACTATACATATTGTCTCTTATACACATCTAGATGTGTATAAGAGACAGATATATATATGTATATCTGGAGAACGTCACCTTTTCATTGATACCTATTTTATCCCCTAATTCGGGGGATTCTATTCTAATATTTCTGTACCGTTTCTTGGAGGGCAATTATATGCTTATCCATACATGGGTATGAAAACCAGAGGGTGAATCATAACGATCCCGATAATCTCTTTGTCGCCCAGACGGGCCACATACCCAAGAATTAAATCGAAGTATTGAGTGAAAAAAGGTTTTTTTAAAGGGAAATTTCAGGAACCAGCAGAATTTTGGAGACATGATAAGCCATCGTAGCTGCGGGTAAGGGGGTCCAGGAACGAAACGGAAGTTTAGCTTCCTTGACTCCAGAGGAACTGCTACTGTTTGAAGAGTATGCCAGTCAGGATGATGACGACAAACCCTCTTACAGCGGCGGTATGCAGGCAAAATCGACTACGGCCACTGAAAAAGTTGCAAGCAGTTTCAGCTGCTCGGACTCGGGGAGTCACATCGGGTTAACACTGAAAGTGCTCTTCCCCCCTCTACCACCAGCAGGCAAACCCGGCGGAGACGATGACCCTCATAATAAGGGCATGACTGGTGCCAGCTTGAAGTGGTACCTTCGGAACCTCCGTAAAGGGAAGACTCCTATTGTGACAGGGTTCTAGCAAGGAACAAGAAGCAGCGGGGCTCGAAGCCGCTGCCCAGTTAACGCTACTTCGACCACCCTGCGAGATAGCGAAAACGCTGCGCCTTCGACCACCCAGACACAAACCACGAAGCGGAAAGCGGGCAGATCAAGCCACAGGGGATCCCCAGGTTTAAAAGCCTGAAGGGCAACAGCACTAAGGCAACCGAATGCAGAAGGCCACCTAATCCCGCTCGGTGGGAAGAGAGACGACGAAGATATTCGAATGCTCTAAAAAGCATCCAAATGATGATTCTGCCTCTCAACTACCCGGCGAAGACGTTATGGAAGAGAAATTCAAAGGCACTGAATACGCAGCGACCTTCGGTTCTAAATTGAACATGTTCATTGCGGAATGCAGCAATATATTTAGACGCTTTTACACATTTTACAAATATTAAATAAGATAAGAAATATGTAATTATAATAAATTATGCAGTCCACATATATTAGATAAGGCAGAGACGGTACAAAAAAAACATACCCATATTTTTAGTTAGATACATAAGAATCCCAAAATAGTATGTATATAAGGCTTAAAAATACAAAATTAAAATTAAAATGAATAAATTCTCACTCAGTTAAGGTCTTTAATTGTTATTTTTCATAGTAGACCAAAGCTTTCACACACCGGTGGAAAGGTTGCAGGACTTCAGGTGGTCTCTCCATTTCGTACGCTTATGCTGGTCTACCAATCGAAGAATCTCCACTTTAAAATCCCTTATTCGGGAGTCCGCGTTCCACTATTCTTCAAGTCCGGATGAAGCGAGCGGTAACTGCTGCGATCACCATAGGGAATCGACTCTCGCCAACGCATACGTCCGTAGGAATGGGCAGACAAAACGGGAGGTTTTTCGATCGAGATAATTATGGCCAAATAGTTTGATGCGAGGGTTAGCATGAGTCGCCAGGTTATGCTATTATTCAGGGCACCACTAGCAATGGTAATATCAGGCGAGATATTACAGGTGCTCATAACTATGGCGGGGGACTCATCATTCAAGACAGAGTGGGAGCTTTGTTGAATGTTTGAGCTCCTGGAGACCATGAAGGTCCTCTGTTGGCCACTCGGTGTGAGCGAAAGAACTGTGCGCAGATTGCACAGCCGTATAGGCTGGTGTTGCAGTACTGAGTTGGCAAAATGCGGCCACGTAATTCGTGGTGCACTCCCAATGTGTCTTAAGGCCTGAGCAGGTCTTAAGATGGCTCCATCCATTGCATGTGTGACACCTGACCGGAAAATTTCTCCGGGCCCGGGTTCAAATCAACGCCACAACGAGTCAGAAGGATATGGAACAACCCTGCTGCAAGGCATTGCTCAAACGACGACAAATTTAGATTAACATTTACCGATTCAAACGGGATTAGATCGTCGAAAAAACGCCTCTTGGCCGGATAAAATTCGGACAAATCCCGGTGCATAGAACCGGCTATCGTGGAAACTTTTATGTTTTATTTTAATGCATACTTCCCGGCTGAAGGTGTTGAAGGCATCCAATATTTTTCTCAAAAGACGACAGAAAATTATTAATATTAACAACTTTTTAAGTTATAGAAATACAATTTCGTCTCTATACGGCACAGTGAGGTGAACTCTACTACTTTTGAGGAAATTATTTCAACTGAGAAGCGACTTTAGTTTTGTGGACAAAGGTACGGTTCGTTAAATTTAGCAAAGTTAGCTGGGTCGGCTTCACAGAATTTACTGAGATCACCTTCTTCGTGATACAAATTCTTACGAACGTAATCGTTGGTGAACGTCATTTCCGAAAGGTGATAAAATCTGATACCGCCCGCTTCATCCCGGCTGAAATAATCGTGGAACCCCACCCCAATTTCCCAACCGAAGCTGTTTCAGCTGCTGAGCGCGAAGCGAATAATTGATCTGAATTTGAAGATTCGGCAACTGGTAAAACAACATAGGCGGACAAAATGAATAGAGCATCTGAAGTCTTGTAACCTCTCTACAGGGCTGAGTGAGCTTTGGACTACTGTCGATGCTTCGTCTAACCCGAAGAGATCATAAGCTGTCATGACCATGCCTCTTCGGCCCGAAGATGTGTTACTCGACGGCTTCAAAAACGGCTACTTTCACCTACAAAGCAAAATCTTGTAGCTTCCGGTTAATGAGCATAACGAACTGCTTTCCAAGAAGTCTCAGGTGGAATGTTTTCATATAAACTATCCCACCAGTCGCCTGCTTGATGCGAAGCTGCCTCCTAGGAACATTAAGAGGTCGTTCCTTAACTACTTCGGCGATATTAAACAGTTCTCCGACCAGATTTCGGACTCTACAAACTGCAGACAACCACTGACCGCCATTCACAGTGGAGCCATTAACAACTTCACCGACTTCTCTCAGTGAATAGCAAGCAGACGACAAGCTGCGACATTGCCACGAGAATCTAGAGAAACCCATACATACATATGGATATATATCCAGAATCAATCTCGACATACTAAATATAAGTACATATGTAAGCAACGAGTCTCCGCATGACTCTAATCACCTCTCGGTATGCTTAGGAACAAATTTATTAAACTATTAGAAAGTGAAATTGATGATTTACAAATTTAAATGTTAATTAGTAATGGAAAAACTTAATAGTCTCAAATATTTTTCAATGCAGTAATTTTTCTATTTACGCAATTTAAAATTTCAATTTCCAATTTCAGTTCCTTCATACATTATCTTCGTTGTGCTGTGGAGCAACTATTTGCCTTCTGAAAACGAAATATAGGTTTTCAAAAAAGTATTTTTATTGAATTTTCAATTGTTCATAACATTTTTTTTTTTTTTTTTTTTTGATGACTCATGCCTAGCTCTTGACCGATGCAACGGCTGCTACTATGCCGGTCTCTTTCGACCATTTCCGCGATTTTATCACAATTTTCGACGACGAATTTCCGGAGCGTGGCGCATCTTCGACCATCTCTATACCAGAACGAAAACATTGAAACCATCATTGTGCGGTGGAAATGGAAACTGTATCGGGTCCATAAGCTACACAAATTTTATTGGCGGCTTGAGGTGCATTTTTGCCTTTATCGTAGTAGTACWGTAAAATATGCCGTATTTTCTCTTTATTTTGCTCCATGTTTGCGACGCTATAACTCAGGAACGACTTAAAAGATAATCAATCAAACACGTGTTAACGCGTAAAATGAGCTTTCCAAAAAGGTATAGCATGACTCGATGAGACGAATAAAACTAGAACTACGCGTTCTCAGCGCCAACTAGCGAAAATACCGCAAGACTTTTTTGCCAATCTATATTATTGTTCTCCCCACCCTTTGGTAGAACAAACAGGTGACCCCGAATTAATTGAAACACGCGAATAAAATAATAAAATATGAGTGCGTAAAATAAACATAATTATAAAAAATATATTATTATCATTTTTTTAAACACGCGAGTAAAGTTAATAATTTATAAAAAAATACAAAAATTATATCTACTGATATTTCAAGCTAAGAATATTTCTATTTTTTTCTTATCTTAAATATAATCGTTTTGTTTCCTAAAAAAAAGTGGAGAATGAAAAGAAATCTAAATCTAAATGAAGAATTAATTAGAAGCGAAGAATTACTAAACTTAGAGAAATTCCAGGAAGGTTTAGATAAAACATTGTCAGAAAACAATTACTTATTTTAAAAATAATGATGACACGGAAGGTACGCTTTATTTGACAGCATGGTGCGGAGACGGCTAAGTGATCGTAGCAATCCTTTGGCACTGTCGAATTCAGCGTAAATATGAAAAAAAAAAATATTATTAAACCTCATTAAATAGATAGATAGATAGTATATTAGTCGGTAATGCACCTAGGATCTATTGCGCCCTCTCCTAGATCACATGTCCTTCCAGAGCCCCAGCTGCCTGAATAGTTCCAGGAGTTTGGCGGGCGCTACTGAGGTGATGTGATCCCTGCTGATGTAAATGAAATCCAGGGCTTTAAGCGTTTTTCCGCAGATTTCTGTGCAGACCAAGATTAGGTGTGCTGGTGTTTCCTGTTCCAGGCAGAACCGGCAGCTAACACAGAAGACTATCCCCATGTTTTACAGGTGTTTCCTGAGCTTGCAGTGCACTGTGCAGATCGCGACGAGGAGACGGAATTTTTCACGGGGGTGGTGAATTAGTTGCTTGAACCTTCAGAGATGGTACAATCATAGAAGCAGCTTGTTGTGGCGCATACGTTCTCTTTCCAATCTTTCCTCCATGCGGAGCAGCTCCTTAAGAGTGTGGGGTCCTTCCGCAAAGTATGGTTCAGGTCCCAACATCTTGTGCCTTCTCGTTTCCTTTTATTCCCTTGTGCCCATTCACCCAAATTAGGTGTACCCAGTTACACAAAGAATGCGGATTACCCTTCTATGCATTCCTCGACTAAAAGCGATTTGGTACGTATGATCAGACCGCTTTTAGTGCCGCTTGACTATCACTGAGAATAGCTATGCGCTGGTTACTATAGTTGCAGCTGAGGTTGACTTCAGCGCACCAACATACGGCAAAAACTGGCTTAGTACGTGGTCCCGCAATACCTGCCTCAATACCTTCCGGTGTTTTTGAGCCATCAGTGTACCACTGAATGGTACTGTCTTCCAGCAGCCTTTCCAGCGTGGAATCACTCCACTCCGTCTTGCTGCCTAGGGTAACCTTGAAATTCTTTTTGAGGTTTATTTTCTTCGTGGTGCCATATTTAGGCATAATGTGCCATAATGTATGTCATGCCATATTTAGGACACCGTTTTAACGATATTTTTTAAAAATATGTGGTTTTAATTTTTAATTGAAAATGAAATCATTTAGAGAAACATTTTAATTAAGTTTTACTATCAAAACAACTTACAAAATACTCAAAAGTAACTTAAAAATACACACTTTTACTTTTTTTTATGTTCATAGGTACTATCTCTTAATAAATCCCAAATATAATACTATTAGTATAACATTCACAAAAGCAAAATTTATACGAAAAAATGTATTTTCTTATCGTTTTTTGTTCATAATTAAGCGTAGACACTGCTCACGCGATTATAGCCGAGTTAACAACAGCGCGCAAGTTTCATCTTTTCGCTTCGTAGCGCCAATTGGATATTCCAAGCGTAGCCAGGTCCTTCTCCACCTGGTCCTTCCAACGGAGTGGAGATCTTCCTCTTACTCTGCTTCCCATGGCGGGTACAGAGTCGAATACTTTCAGAGCTGGAGAGTTTTCGTCCATTCGGACAACATGACCTAGCCAGCGTAGCCGCTGTCTTTTAATTCGCTGAACTATGTCAATGTCATCATATATCTCACACAGCTCATCGTTCCATCGAATGCGATATTCCCCGTGGCCAACACGCAAAGCACTATAAATCTTTCGCAGAACTTTTGTCTCGAAAACTCACAACGTCGACTCATCAGTTGTTGTCATCGTCCAAGCCTCTGCACCATATAGCAGGACGGGTATTATGAGTGACTTATAGAATTTGGTTTTTGTTTGTCGAGAGAGGACTTTGCTTCTCAATTGCCTACTCAGTCCGAAGTAGCACCGGTTGGCAAGAGTTATCCTACATTTGATTTCCAGGCTGACATTGTTGGTGGTGTTTACGCTGGTTCCAAGATAGACGAAATTATCTACGACTTCAAAGTTATGAATGTCTTACTGACTTGAGGGCCTAGTCGCGAGTGCGACGACTGTTTGTTTGATGACAGGAGATATTTCGTCTTGCCCTCGTTCACTGCCAGACCCATTTGCTTTGGTTCCTTGTCCAGTCTGGAGAAAGCAGAACCAACGGCGCAGGTGTTGAAGCCGATGATATCAATATCATCGGCATACGCCAGCAACTGTACACTATTATAGAAGATGGTACCTTCTCTATTTATTTCTGCAGCCCTAATTATTTTCTCCAGGAGCAGGTTGAGGAAATCGCACGATAGGGAATCGGCTTGTCTGAAACCTCGTTTGGTGTCGAACGGCTCGGAGAGGTCCTTTCCGATTCTGACGGAGCTTTTGGTGTTGCTTAACGTAAGCTATCGAAAACAGCTCTGAAATCGACGAAGAGGTGGTGACCTCGGTTCTTTTGCACTTTCCGAAAACCAATGGTTTCGGTTGCAGCTGTACGTAAAGAGTTTGAATTGCCGTCCAACAGTTCCCTTAAACCGAGTTGTTGACAAGTGCTCTCAGAGAGCAGGAGTGCAAGCCGAGTAGCAAATCGTTCGGCTGTCTATTGTGATTGCAGCTTCTCGACGTCGAACCTTCCTTGTGTTTGATGGCGTGTGTTTTTTGCTGCCCAGAGGCGGATGCGAATCTTGGCTGCAATCAGGTGGTGGTCGATGTTAGGACCTCGGAACACACGCACATCTAAAATACTGGAGACGTGTCTTCCGTCTATCACAACGTGATCGATCTGGTTGGTGGTTTTTCGATTCGGAGACAGCCAGGTAGCTTGATGTATCTTCTTATGCTGGAATCTAGTACTACAGATAACCATATTTCGGGCCCCGGCGAAGTCGATCAGCCTCAACCCATTTGGCTAGCGAATAGTCTCTCCTCCCTACTTTGGGGATGAAAATTACTTTTGCAGTTCTCCATGGCTCAGGGATATACGACATCACCAGGCTGTCTCTCATCAGCCCAGCAGGTGTGGCAGGAGAATGTCCATACCATGCTGCAGGAGGCCCAGGAAGACTCCGTCCACTCCCGATGACTTATAGCTGGAAAAGGAGGGCAGTGCCCACTTCACGGAGTCTGCAGTGAACAGATTCCTTGCAGTCAGCCAGTCTGAGCGATCCGGCCTATGTATGACCGGAGCTGGGGTTAGGTCAACTTGAACCGTCTCCGGGAAGTGCGCTTGTAGGAGTGTTTCTGCCCTCTCCTCCGCGCTTGTCGTATAGGTCAAGTCCTTTTTAGGGATAATCCTATGTCCGTCTTACCTTTCGACAACACCAGCCTACGGGGTCGAGGGGACGTTATCACAGAATTTCCTGAAACTGTTTGTCTTGGCAAGCCTGTGCGCTTGGCCTTGTTGAACAGCCTTCAAACCCCTTGTCTAAGCGCTGAGAGTTTACTGGATAACCAAGGGCAGATATGTTTACTGGTTGTCGCTTTTAGTGGACAGGCGTCCATAATGGACTGGTTTATGGCACTTAGTATGCTCTCCAGTTCAACTGTGGTGGACCTACCATCCGCGAGTACTTACGGCTTACGGTTCTCGTCGGCTGCGGGTTGGGGTTGGAGCGTTTTCCACTGGCTTCCTGTGGTCTATCTTCACGGATTCTCTTGGACCTGGGTGGCTCCTGAGGAGTTATTTAGCCGAACCGTTGGCACCTGCGCGCCGTGCATTATTAGGAGATGGGTTGCTTCCCCTGCTCCTATTCAGAGCTCGCTTTTCAGCTATCTCCGGAGTCATGCCGTCTTGAAGGAATCTAAGGTACCACTTGAGAGTGGCTCGGCTTATTCCTGCTCTGCGTGGGTCATCGTGACCTCCTGGGCGTCCTGATTCCTGGGTACATGGGATATTCCCTCGTTGATGTTTCCTTTTTCGTTCGCCCCTCGATTCCACTTTTGTGAAATCACCCTCCTCTCCGCAGTCGATCCTGCTCGAGGGGGTTATGGGGGCGGCGTTCGCGCGATGCTATGCTATGCAGCATCATCCCTGATGGTTGGGAAATATCGTGCTGTGCTACGGTTTAAGCCCCTGCACCGCGACAAGGTGCTTACCATTCGCAGACATTAACTCATTCACAATTCTTTGCAGATTTTTGACAGACCAAATAAAGTATTCTAAATTAATTTTAATTTCAAAATGTATATGTCTTTAACCATGTAAAGAGTTTTTTTTAATGTAAATTAAAAAACAAACAAAGAACCTATTGAAAATTATCAGCGGATATGTATGTCGATCTTAAAAGATGAAATATTTTTGTCTTATAAGAAGTTAAATTTTTGGATATCAGTTTGTTCGTTTTTAGTTTTTACGAGATATAACATAAAGTATCAACTGTAGTATACGTAGCAAATCTTGAAATTAAAATTGACTTTTTTCGCAGTATCACAAATAAATTTTTAGAAAGAGACTTAGAGATATTAAGTGACCGGTCCTGCTATAACGTGCGAAGTTTTTCGCTTATTATCACGAAAGCTTGTCTCCTTGAGAAGAAAGATTAATATAACCAATTTTGGGAGGTCACCTCCTTTCCTTCCTTTCCTTTCAAGAAAGATGCGGTAGTGTCATTATCAGACGGACGTTTACGTTCAGAGGAAAATGTCGCATTATCTTCTTGATCATTAAGACATGTAAATGATTGAAACAAGGTTTCGCTGCCACTGATAATTGTTAATGCTTGCGTAATCGGATGACTTCCAAATGATGAAACATTTTTAATGCTCTCCACGTAAGCTTTAAATTCAGCTGCTTCAATAAAAAGTTCTTCAGTAGCAGTGATTATCTTTTCTCTGTACGGTCTTCCGTCCTCTGATACTTCTGATCTGTAAAAACATAAAAAAATCGTAAAAAATAAATATTCTTAAAAAAATATTGCATATCTTAGCATCTTAAACTGGTGGCCCTACAGTATTAAGCTGTCTTTCCGCTACCTCGCCGGGCTGACATGGTTGAGAAAACGAGGCAGCGGTTTCGAGCCCCGCTACCTCGCCCGTGAGCGTACTCAGTTTTGCCTTTACGCTCTTTTGCAGAGGAGACACTACTTCTTCTGACCCTGTTCCTCGACAGTACATCCGTCACCTCAGGAAGCTTCCGCTGGCGGAGGTACTTCAGGTACTACTTCCAGCTGGCACCAGTCATGCTTTTCTTACGAGTTGTGGCCGGGTGTACCTGCTAGTGTTAGAGGGGCAGTTCCTCCGTTTAGTTCGTGTACACCCCTTATCAGCAACCACGCTGGTTTTATCGTCCTTTTCATCTTCCATGGACGTTCCTTCGGTCCGTTGCCTTCTTTTGACCCTTGGCTCAACACGGTGAGCTATTGGCTCTACGTTTTTGTGACTTTTGTCCCACATTTTATTTCGTTAAATTGATTGCTTTCGCAGTATGACATTAAGAAATTCACGTATTAATTTAAGTCGGAATCGGTCGGCCGGGCCCCAAGGCATATGTAATTATTGATTTATTACGCTTCAAGTAGTTTTCAACATTACCGTTACATGGGGAATGGCAATGGTAACATCCCATTCTATATATGTATTTCATTTTGCTTATATACTATTTTAGGAACCTTATCTTATATATGTACTATTGATATGCATTGCAGCATGTTGTTTATTCAGTATGATATCTGGTTGTTTTCAAAATCCTTTATGCTTTTTTATTATTATTATTCATAAGTGGGAATGTTACATAAGTGCAATTCTTGAACTTGCTGGTGTCACTTCCTGACGTGGTTCGGTTTCAATGTTTTACGTAAAGACAGCGATCGAGATAACGGTGGGATCTAGCCTATATACGGCACAAAACCGGGCAATATCGTCAAATCGATGGAGACATCGACCGCAGGGAGACTACCCTAAAATGTCAGGGTATAGTTTTCAGGTCAGGTAATTTCAAGCTCAAAATATTCAATATACGTGTACCGTGTACATTCCACAATTACATGTTGCCCTACAGAATATCACTCGAATATAGGTGCGCTACTTAATGGTGAAAAACGTTTGGTACTAGGCGACTTTTACGTGCATCACGATATTTGGCTCTCCTGCCTGTCAAAAGATCGCAGGGGAATGGAGCTGAATTCGACATTCTGAGTTGATAAACAACATAACCTGGTAACCTATACTAACTCTCGCATCAGACCATCCGACCATAATTATCTCGATCGAGAAACCTCAAGAACTTTAACAAAGCTAACTGATTCGGCTTCACAGAATTTACTGAGAATACCTTCACTCTTTACCCATTTCCACGGACGTATTCGCAAACGAACGTCAACTATGCAAGGTGGTCGCAGCAGCTATCGCTCGTCTCATCCCGACTGGAAGAATTTCGGAACTCCGTCCTAATTTCCAAGCCGAAGCAGCCGTTTTAGCTAGCGAGCGTGACAGCATGCCGATCCCTGTGATCCCTCAATAAGGGATCTCAATTTGGGGATTCGGCAAATGGTAAATCAACAGAAAGAAATTAACACTTTCACCCACTAAATCCACAGCGCCCATATTTACAAACTGGACAAAGGACTTCAGACTTCATCTTAATGATGCAGTCAAGATTCCGACTTTCATTAATCCTACGATTCTAGGTGTGACTTTTGACCGCGCTAATCGCCAAAGTACAGAGAAGCAGCGAAATTCCCAAGTCGCCTGCCGGCAGCACATGGAGAAAAGACAAATAAACGTTGTTGGCAACTTACAAAGCAATCGTCCGGCCGGTCCTTAACTACTCCACACCAATATGGTCGCCTGGATGTAGCGAAACGCAGACGGAGGAGCTTCACACCTGCCTCGTGAGGTCTCCTATCGAACTCCTGCATAGTCAGGCCCTTATGCTACCAGTTAAAAAGTATAATGAACTATTCCCCAGGCAGTTCCTTCTGGGGTTCTTTCGCAGAAATCATCCTTGCAGTCACCTGCTTGAAGCGAAACCGGCTCCTAGGAATATAAAGAGGTCATTACTCAACTACTTCGAAGATATCAGACAAGCACTGACCGCCTTTAACAGTGGAGCCATCAACACCTTCAACATTGTCCTGGGTGCAATGAGTCTCCGCATGACACCTCTTTGCATGCCCTACCAACCCCACTCATCTGACACGCCTCTCTCTTTGGTCCGACCCCGTCGAAACAGCAAATTTCTTGGGCCTTCCCTTGAATACGTCGGCGACAACTTAATTAATCTTTACCATCCTAACGGAGATTAGGTGTCCGTTAAAACCACAACAACCCTATGCAACATGTTACGAAAATATAAATATCCAATTGCATCCCGAATAGTTATTCTTTAAAGTTAAATGGCAATTGAAAGTGTGACTCTTTCGTAACTGTGCCAGCGACCAATTGGTAAGTACAATTAAATTTTTTTACAAGTAAAAAATAAGTTAAGATGCATTTGAACACATACCTCATGTTATTCTTATTCTTCCCTTTATATAGTTGCTCACATGAATTTTCGGGGCATATGCCGTTTTACCCACGCACCATTAGTCAAACTAAAAAGTCTGTCTAAGATTGAGATTTCAAAAGACGAAAGACAGCGGAGCAAATTTACATACGGCGCTGTTAAAACTAATTCTCGTTAAATATTTATTTCCGAAGCCGAGTAAATTGCTTGACAGTTAAGCCGAAGGAAGCAAAAAAGTTGTCCCCATATTTACTTTTCTGCCAGGAAAACTTACTTTTATTTTCGAATTTTAGTTGTATGACCAAATTGAGGGCGAATTGTTTGACGGACGGATTGACGGTTGGAGCCTTAAATAAATTAGATGATTGACTCCGCACGCATAAGACAATAACAAAGGAAGTAAAGCGCACTACGACATGGAATTAAATATCGGCAAGGCGGTCTAAAAATTAAAATGAAAAAAAAAATTAATCCAAACAAATGTAAATTTATTTTACTGATGGAAAAAGACGAATTTCAGCTATTTGCATAAATTTGTAAAGGAAGATTACTCAACTAGCGGCTACATTTGAGTTTAATACACAGTTACAATCTTTAAAAGAAGCTTAGTTTTTACGCTAGTCTTTATTGCAGGCGTATTCCATCTAAGATAACCAAATCAAAGTTATTACGAATCGATATATTTAAAGCAATAAAAATTTAATAATAGGTTGAACGAAAATTTTTTATTTTACTTAACTTTATGAAATAATTAATGAAGGCTTAAGTTAGTTAGTGTTTAAACTCAAAGAAGCAGCAAGAAGGGGGAAAAGTAAAGAGCCTCAGTTGATATACATAGTTAGGAAAGCACTTAATACTCGAACTGCAATTATTTGTTTAGCTTATGCCATTGTCTGTATTCACTCCCTGTGAACTCTATTCTTTTGTACAACTTCCTGATGCTTAAGGATGCACATATGCATTATCTTAAATGTATGTTTAGAATTGATAAGTTGAAGTACGTTCAAAGTTATAATTATTAATTATTAATTAGCCCTCACTGGGATTCTATGGCCGCACAAATAAAATGACAAAAGAACCAAACAAAAGTACAACAACAAAAGAACCGTAACGACAACAACGACCGTTGCAGGTAAGAGATGTGCAAGGGCTAAATAAAAGTTTAGGATCCTGGATGCCCTTTCGCCAGAGGGCGAGCGCTCTTTGAGGAGCATTCCAATGACGACACGCCCTCGTACAGCGGCTCTCAACAAGCGAAATCGACTGCGGCAGCTATGACTGTAGAATGTACTACCAGAGCTCCCAACAGCAGGTTCACCTGCTAAAATTCGGGAAGTCGCATTGGTGGGGCCGAATACCCCTCTACCCACAGCCGGCAATCTCGCCAGCCTTAAGTGTACAAAACAGACAGTAGTGCTTCCCCTGCATCGAAAGAGCATGAAAGTGATAAATACCCGTCCTTTGGCTCACGAAGTAGCGGGTCTCAGAGTCGTTGCCCGATTAACGGAACGGAAAATCGGGTAAATAAGGCCACAGGATCCTCCTAACTCTCAAATCCTGGGGGGCAATTACCCACAGATAGCCAACCATCCGCACTAAATCCCTCGGAGGAGGGATAGTGTATATATTTGGATGCTCTTAAAGGCCACGGCTAAACAGACTACGACTGCTGAGACCTTGAAAATCCCTGGCGAGAGAACAGGCGTACCCAGAGAGGTGCTCCACCTCCTCGTGGAACCGATCGTGTAGTGCACGTCAACGTGGAAGTTGCCCTGGTGAACCTTTACCACGCGTCGTCTACAAAGGGGAGGTCAGAGACCTCAAGACCGACGCCAACAAGTTAATATGTGGGAAAAGGAATCCACAGAGACTGCGGACAGCCTGGTAAACTATTGCAGGCGACAAAAGTCGCTACAAGCGCTCATCAATCGGAATGGAAAAGTACGGACTGCAACTCTCTTAAAATATAAATATAGAAAATGTGAGTTGTGAACCCGCTTTCGTTACAATATCATCCCTTTGAGCAGAAGCTAATGAACGGAATCTCAAAATTTAGAGCATCATCAGAGCCCTCCATGTCGGATCATAGAATCATAAGGTTGGCGCTATAAGTAGATGTCAGTATATGGTATAGCGATGATTTCACGTGCTCTAACAGGATCGAATCATCCCAAAACGGGCATGATCCGATCCTTTCCTGTACGGAGTACACCTTTAACGTTTTATGCATTCTGCCATATTTTCCGACTTTTATAAGCTCTTGCTCTTCAGCAAAGGCAATGAAGCTTGCAGGAATGTTGAAGTTTTGAAATAATGTTCTAATATTTTTACGTCCTTTAACTCCGTGACTTTAACGAACTTACTTATGCGAAAACACCGCAGTTATCGATTGATGTACAAAATATAATAATAAATCACGAATTTAATTGAAATTAATATTATAATAATTAATTTTTTTTTACTTTAACACGGTTGGCCACACTAAAAACGCTTGAATTTTATTTTCCAAATACGAAATTAATAGCAAAAGGAAAACCAAAAAAATTATTTTAATTTGTTTCAGAAGTAACAGTGTTAGTACCCGTTAGAAAAGATTGTTGTTAATAAGTATTTATACGTTCCATGACAATATTAGAGTTTCTTTCGCGCTCTTTGAACACGCTTCAAAAGAAAAAATAGCCCTAGCCGGTTGAACTCACTTCGTTCGCATAGAACTCCTTCTTTCATTGGCGGTCTAAAGCCGCGTTTAAAATAAAAAACCCTAGTTCAACCAATACCGGAGTTTCTCGAGAAAAAATAATAAATAGTGCAAATCGAAAAAATACGTATTTTAAATAGTTGAAAACTATAAGTTTCCCTCTCTCTCAATAAATCCATGGTTTGATGCGATATGTGGAAAGTGGCGCTGTCTTGTTGAATAAAATATCGTCGAGATCACGAGCTTCAATTTCAAGCATCAGTCGCCATTGATGGTTACGTTCTGATTGGCATCATTTTTGCAGAACTGTGGACCGATGATTCCACCGGCTCACAAACCTCACAAGGTGAATTTGGTACACTTTGAAGTTAAGACATCGACGTAAAATGCGCCAAATCGTTCCATACGTCAGTACAAGTTGCTGCGAACGGCGCCGAATCGGCTCTCTACGGTCTTCGTGTACACTCTCAGCTACGGCTGCTATATTTTCTTCTCTGTGTGCTTTTAATCTATTCGGTATTTGCTAGGAACAACCCGCGACAACTTTCATCCGCGTTTCGAATCTTAAAACAACTTTTTCAAATCGTTTTTTTAGGTTTGTTTGCGCAGCCGCTGCGAATTTATTAATTTATTATTATATAGGAACTTTCTTGAAAGTGTCATTGGGCAATTAGAGTTGCTAGGTGTATGATACATACATTTCTTATGAAAAAAAATTCAAACCAAAATATTTTTGAAGTTTAAAATAAGTTTTCAAATGCAAAACTACTATCAGCTGTGATGCAAAATATTATTAATTTCTTATAAGTACATTATCAGTTTATAGCTCTTTATAATTAATATTTTAACTGTTTGAAGGATAAAAGAATACAAAGTTATTAAAAAGAGTATGGCAACCAACCTAGTTTTCGATGAAAAAAATCTATGCTTACTATTTTCGATTTTTTTCATCACTTTGGACGCGATTAACCTGAGTCATCTGTGATAGTCACAGCACAAGCTTGTTATTGCCTCGAATATTCCTACAACCCTTTCCATATTTGCCAAACTTTACAGTGGTTTGTCGAATCAAAACAATAGTACGCCTCACTCGGTATAAATTTTTACAAAAAAAAAGGCCATAATCTTATTCCTGCCACCATCCAGCTCCAGCAATGATTTAATAGGGATAAACCTCTTCACTTCTGCGAAAAAGGTGTTCACACTGGAGCAAAAGTCTAGCAGCTCAATGTTTTTAGAAGGCGTAACAAAGCAGTACTCTCGTCGTTAAAGAGCATTGGGTCACTCGACAGTGTCTTAAAAGCAAGGTTCCTGGTTTCTTGGATGATTGGATGATTGGCACTCCGGAAATCCGGATTTGCATTCATTGGTTTGTGGCCAGAGTTGAAGAACAAGATCTGTCAAATACTCCAGAGGAATTTGGAAAGGTTCAAGAAATCTTTTGTTCGAACAGCATCATCAATACAAATAGAAATTGAGCGTGTGGCTATTGATCAACCCGCCGAATTTTTTTAAGGGCTTGTGTGATGGCAAAAGTTTCGAATAAAATTTTGCACATCGCTCATTTAATATGAGCATTATTAATTAACTTTATTAAAAACCATATTGTACAATAGCTTCTTTTTTTAACGGTCGCAACTTGTAACAGACCTTATGGCAGAAGTTAGTATACTGTATGTATATCTTCTATCTTGATTAGTTTTATTTAATACAAAGGGCTAGGTGAATACAACTATTATACTCTGTAGCAAAATGCTGCGAGACTGCAAATTATTGAAAATATTTTACACTTTGGCAAAGTGATTACCATTGTTGTTGTAACGATTACAAGCCCGAAAACAATTTTACACTTCAGCGAATGTTATGTTGTTTACAGCATGCGAAAAGTCCGACAAGCTTTGCACACTAGGCAGCAATTGTCATTGGCAACAGCAGCAACAAGCGCCATAATAAAGAACATAATGGCAACAAAAAATGTCAGAAAAAGGGCAGAAAAGTCAGTAACCGCGACAAATATTCAAATTAGAATGTCAATTTAATCTCTGCATCACCGTTTTGTGCCTAAACAATAGCGAATTTGGGAAAAAGATGCAAGGGGTTGTTTCAGATTTTTCAAGTTGACAGTTGCCCAACGCACTCGAACTCATATAACACATGTTTGTGCAGATGTATGTATGTTATTTTAAACTCCTAACAATTTCATGGAAAAGTCTCAAAATTAGACATTCACTTGGCTTTGATAAGATATATTCAATATATGATGGTGTTGTTTTAGTCGACAAGTCCAATACTACTAGGACAGCCCTTTCACATGGTGCAGTGGTGGTGCTATGAAGTCGACGGATTTCATGCGCGTGTTTGGCTAGGCTCCGGTGATGTGTCAAGGCCGAGACTACGAACGTGATTGTCTATACTCAGGTGGTGTGAAGCTCCGACTTCAATTATGTTCACAACTGTGAAAATGAGAGTTATCGATCCTTCCGATTTTCCTCATATCGAATATGTGGAGGATGGTCATTGAGATATTGAATTTTGATAAAATTGGAAGTAGCGGTCCTTTGCGTCAACTAGGGCATTTTACACGACATAGATACATAGATATTTGTTACTGATTAGGTGCACCCGGTTGCTCAAAGATAGACGGTTCAGCCTTTCTATGCATTCCTCTACTAAAAGCAATTTGGTCTCATATGCTGAGATCGCTTTTAGTGCCCCTTGACTGTCGCTAAGAATGGCGACGCGCTGGTGGCGATAGTTGCAGTGGAGGTTGATTTCTACGCTTTGACTTATAGCAAAATCTTGTGTCTGAAAGATACTTGGAAAGCATCCCATTGGTATGAACAGCTTGGTCCGCGGTCCCGCAATGCCTGCTCCAATGCCTTCCTCAGTTTTTGAGCCGACAGTGTACCACTGGATAGTACTGTCTCTCAGCAGTATGTCAAGCGTGGAGTCATTCAACTCTATTTTATTGCCTAGAGTAACTCTAAAGTTCTTTGTGAAAACTCGTGGTGTGAGCTCCAGTATGACTTCAAGCGACGCAGTGGGGCATGTGCGCATTGCACCTGAAGAACAGGCACAGGCAAGCCTTTGTAGATTTGATAGTCTAAGGCCTACCGAAGACTGCGTTGACTTGTCAGCCCAAGCAACCGCTCAATAGGTGACTATAAACCTTACATTCATGGTATACAGCCATCTAATGAAACACGGGTTGCATCCACACGATCTCCACCTCCCTGCCTCCAATTGTTAAGGGCCTCAAGCCCGGAACAGATCTTCACTTAATAAAATGGATCACGGTAGTTTTTGCCGGGTTTATACTTAGCCCTACCCTACAAATTTACCTCGCGCCATTATTGACAAAAGCAGGGATGATAGTACTCCACCCTGTGAGCAGCCCCTTGTAGTTCCAAGATGAATCTTGCTCTCCCCCACAGTTGTTTCCGCTACCCTAGTACGCAGTAAGGCTTCTATCCATCTACATACTGGAGCCGTTACGTTCCTTTTCTCTAGTGCCGTGATCACACTAACGTGAGACGCATTATCAAAAGCACTCTCCATGTCTACAGTTCAGATGTGAGTTGGCACAGAGCAGTATTAGTGAATCTACCTGCTCTGTACGCGTGCTGTCTGGCACGTAGCGGTGCGATTTTCAGCGCTTCCGAACTTATGTGGTTGTCTACTATCTTTTCCATCCCTTTTAGCATGAAGGATGTGAGACTAATAGGCCGGAATGATTTTTCCAACGAGAGGTCTCTCCTACCTACCTTGGGGATGAAGATTACCTTCGCAATTCTCCATGGCTCTGGGATATATAATATGGCAACGCCAAGCTATCTCTCATCAGCCTTAACAGAAAACTTGCATACCTTGCTGTAAAAGAGCTGAAAAGGTACCATTCGCTCCTGGTGACTTATAGTTGGAGAAGGAGGCCAGTGCCCACCTGATTAAATGCGCAGTGACCAGATTCTTCGCAGTCAGCCATTCAAGGCGATCTAGCCTGCTGGCGACCGATGATGAGTTTGGTCAGCCTGAACCGTCTCCGAGAAGTGCGCTTGTAGGAGTGTCTCTGCCCTCTTCCCGCAGTAGTCTTATAGGTCCCGTCCTGCCTTTTGATGAATAATACCGTGTCCGTCTTGATCCTTCAAAACGCTTTGTGCAGTCTAGGTGCCTCTGGGGTCGAAGAGACGCAGTCACACCTAATCTCCTTGTTGTAGGTTGTTAGGTGTTGACTATATTCCTCCCAGTTGCCCGCGCACTGTTTGCCTAAGTTTGTTAGAACACCAGGGACAGGTTTGTTTCATGGTGGCTTTAGTGGACAAGCATAATGATAGGCGTCTATTATAGACTGGTTTATAGCAGTCAGCCTGCTCTCCAGTCCTTTTACAGTGGACCTGCTATCTGCCTGTCTCAATCTACTTATATTTTGCCCTAGAATTTCATTGAAAAGTTCCAGTTCGTATTTCTGGGGATACGTATCGGAGATCAGTCCCTGACTTCTACCTTCAAAGCAAATCGAATGATTCTGTGATCAGACATTGAGAGCTCTTTCTGCACCCGCCACCGCGAAATCGATCCGGTCATGTTGTCATTACTTAAGGTAATGTCAAGGACCTCCCTACGAGCACTGGTTGCTAATGTGGGTTTTAAGCTACAAAAGAACGGGCGAATACGGCAGAATTAACCTCCTTGTTGCAAATCATTCAATGGGCATGGAAGTCGCATAACACCTTGGATTAGGAGCTGGTAGCTCTTGGCCGCCGCATACAGGCGTCTTCTGCCAACCCCCAGAAAAGATGCCATTCAGCACTCATGAAGGTTTGGAGACTCCGTAAATGCATTGCAGTTGAAGCATTAGTACGTTGGCTTGATGATGTCACATACCCAATGAATCTTAAGACCTGAATAGCTCTTAAAGTAGCTCCAACCATTGCATAAGTTACATCTAATCGAAGTGACGAATTGGAGGATACGGAGCAGCCCTGTTGATGACAGTGTTAAAATATCATTTACCGATTCAATAAGCTAAGATCGTCGAAATGGCAACCATTGGTCGTATAAAATTCGGGTCAATTCCAGTATCATATCTTGGGAATTGATTTACATATGTAAGTAGCCAACCCGTAGTTTTAAAATCTTATATTAAATTAGAATTTGAATAAACCCAATTACACCTTCTTCGGCACGAGGATAGACAATTATGATAGAAAGATACTCCCTGGATTTCTTTCAGGTAACTCACATATTGAAGTTTTTAAACAAATTTTATAGCCTTCGGGTATAAAAATATATAAGTCGTGAAAATATTATTCTCCATTAAAATGTCTCTTAATAACTTATAAAACTCCATTCTCACGATGGAGTGAATTAAATGTTCATTAAATCTTAGGATAATAGAATAAAAGTGAACCCATTCTCTCCAGCATTTTCTTACTTTTTGGCTTCCCCACTCCCGTTTACTTCAAATGAAATCAGTTCCTTTTGTTTGTCATCGCCTACTAATAAGTGGGCGTGTCATGAGCTGGAATTGGACGCAGTCGGAACATGGACACGTGTCAGTCGCGCAATGAAGCCAACAACAACAAATCACCATAAACTATTCAAGAGCAGTAGAACCGCCAATTCAGCCACCAAAGTCGTGGCGATAACCGAACGACGCTCGCCTAAATCATTTGCGTCAATTTTAACGCTTCCCTTTAATTTCAAATACGCTCAAAGGACCACCAGTCCTTGAAGCGTGCATATATAGTATTCGCTGTCGCACCCACCGCGCCTTAAACGGCACCCTAAAGGAAAACATTTAAATAAACATACTTTCGCATTTGTGAACTTAACTCAATGAAAATGCTTCTTGCGCTGGCGCGTGTTGCCAATGATTTCTACTCAATCACTTCCGCTTCGCTGCATTTCAACTTCATGATTTTGTTGAAGCACAGCTCCTCGTTTAAATCACTTTATAACATAAAATTGTTCCGCAAACATTTTGTCACCGTTGTTTTGACTGTTTAGCAGCGTGACGTGTAATACTAATCGTTCGCGAATGATGGCATGCTAACTGAGCAAAGCATGGGTATTGGTTGTGAGAAATCCAGCGTTTCTATGTCAATTGAATAAAAACCTGTAAATGCAGAAAACTGGGTTAAAAAACCATGGTGTTGTTCTAACGGCGCAATATGTAGAAGCATGGTCGAACATGCTGGCTGCTGTTGTTGTCGACTGAAAACAAGAAAAACAAGTAAGGAAGGGCTAAGTTCGGGTGTCACCGAACATTTTATACTCTCGCATGACAAGTTTCATCAAGATATCTCAATTTTTACTCAAGTCACAGCTTACACGAACGGATAGACAGGCATCCGGATTCCAAACTCTACTCATCACCCTGATCACTTTGGTATATGTAACCATATATCTGACGATATATACCGTTATTAGCAACTTTATTGCGAGAGTAAAAAAATGATGCCCTCTGAATTACATGAAAATATCTGAGAGATTTACCGATATTTTCGGTGAAAAATTAGGTTAGGTTAGGCACTGAGTTCTTCGTGTTCGATATCAGGGACCTTGAAAAGTTATAGTCCGATCACGACAATTTTTCTAAAAGGGATACCTCAGCTCAAATTTTATTTTAGTTTTATTCCGCTATCATCATTGGTTCCTAATGTATATATTATACAGAGAAGGCATCAGATGGAATTCAAAATAGCGTTATATTGGAAGAAGGCGTGACTGTGAACAGATTTCACCCATATTTCGTACATGTCATCAGGGTGTTAAGAAAATATTATATACCGAATTTCATTGAAATCGGTCGAGTAGTTCCTGAGATATGGTTTTTGGTCCATAAGTGGGTGACGCTACGCCGGATTTCAACTCTACTCGTCAACCTGATCACTTTGGTATATATAACCCTATATCTTACTCTTCTAGTTTCAGGACTTACAAACAACCGTTATGTGAAAAAAAACTATAATACTCTCCTTAGCA
Source organism: Bactrocera latifrons (assembly GCF_001853355.1). Classification (NCBI taxonomy): domain Eukaryota; kingdom Metazoa; phylum Arthropoda; class Insecta; order Diptera; family Tephritidae; genus Bactrocera; species Bactrocera latifrons. Next base: position 620,535 of record NW_017535230.1, read on the forward strand.
ACTTTGTTGCGAGAGTATAAAAACATTAACTTCGAATACACCAAGCTATTATACCCTTCACAACCACAACAGTTTTCCTACAAGAACTTGATTTTGATCGGTCAGCTATATTCAATATTCATCCGATCTGAACAAATTTGAAGATTGCACCGTTATCGTGGGCAATAATTTATGACAAACTTCATAAAGATATCTCATCAAAAAAAATATTTCCATACAGACACTTAATTTTGACCGATCAGTTTGTAGAGCAGCTATGTGCTATAGTGCTCCAATCGGAAATGTTTGCTCTTCATGTCATTAAAGTAGTTTTGAAAGTTAAGGGAATATTTATTAACATTCGAAAGAACATTATTTGTCATTTATATTTTTAAGTGTTCTCTTAATAAATCCATGGATTGATGCAATGAGTGGAAAATGGTGCCATCTTGTTGAAACTCAATATCACGATTTTCCATTTCAGGCATCAAATAATCGGTAATCATGGCGCGATAACGGTCGCCATTGACGGTTACGTTTTCACCGGCATTATTTTTGAAGAAATATGAACCGATGATTCTACCGGCTCACAAACCACACCAAACCGTTGTTTTTTCTGGATGGAGTGACAGCTGTTGAATCTCTTTAGGTTACTCTTCATTCTATTTTTCTTTTTAGGTATGTCCTTAAGCCAGAAATGGAATTCATCGCTGAACAAAATTTGACTCGAAAAAGTCCGATTTTCTGGGAACTTTTCAAGAGCCCATAATGCAAAGCGATGTCGCTTGGGAAGCTTGGCTTCAGTTTTTGCACAAGCTGTATTTTGTACGCATTCAATTTAAGATTTCGATGTAAAATGCGCCATGTCGTTCCATACGCCAGTCCGAGTTGCTGCGAACGTTGCAGAATCGACTCTCCACTTCGTGTACACTCTCACCAACGGCTGCTATATTGTCTAATGTTATCAATAATGAGTGTTGGGTCTCAAGATGGATGATGGTGTTGCGAGTAGTACGTTCAGTAGGCCGATTATGTGAAAGTGAATTTTCGTAAAAAAGTTGAACGATTTGTAAACGTTGTTTAGGCGTTAGTCTTTCCATGATGAAATACCAAATAATACTGAACAAAATCACAAAATCACGTATTGAAAAAAGTACCTCTATTTGAATCACCCGTTATAAAAAAGTTCTAAAACTAAAATATACAAATTTTCGGCTTAGATTTTGAAAATTCAATCTTTTTTCCCATGGAAAAATGTTTGTATCAATCATTTTCATGTTTACATCTCACGTTCTATATTTTGGATTCTAAATTGTCAATATCATTTTCATCTTAAATAGTTTATTATAATAATATTTGATATGTACAATAGCCACAGCAACGCGTGGCCGGATCATCTACTATACATGTATACTATATATTCTCCATTATATGTACATATATTGTATATGTACGTTTCAACTGACCGACGAAATCCATCCCTAAACATACGTCCCATATATTGTAATTTTATGCAAGTAAGTAGGTGTGTGCATTGCATTCATATCCATTCAACTTGGATACATTGCCTATATCATTGCTTTTGTTGATACTTTATTTATTACATATTAATAAATCGCATAATAATGAAGTGACAAACGTTACAAATCAAAACACACGCCACGCGCCGTTGCTACTTTGGCTGTCGCTAGCTCTGCTGGTAGCCTTCTGCTCAATGAACGCCAGTCACCACCATCTCGCGCAAACACACTTCCATATGGACTTCTAGATCACTGCCGACCATTCAACGAATAATCGGCACTATGCTTGTTACGATTTTTTAACGAAAGAAGTTTGTCCATCTCATAAATTACAGAGATGATTGCGCGATGACATTAAGCCAGCGGCAGATATTTGACAGTCAGTCCCACCCCCACGCTTCGGGCCATAAGCATAGGCATTCCACGGAAACACACATGTTAGAGCTCTATTTTTAAGATGATAATACGAAATGGGTGTGCTTTTGTCAACCGCAACGGAAGCAGTCCTTCTTTACTTTTTTCTTGCAGACCTTTAGTGAAATCGTTTCGATAGATGCTCGTAATTGCCATTTTTCTATATACACCAGTATCTCACATATGTAGTTATTATGTATAGTTGTAAAAGTATGGTAATGCTCCAAACTGGAATATAATGTGTGGAATACAATGCTCGCGACAGACTGCAAACGACATCTGTCAAATATTAAAATMYACACGTTCTTATGGACGGACCTATTTTGATAGCTGCACGACTACACGACGGCAGGCCGACAGYTGTCGTTCTCGCTAACTTCAATTTGATCCTATATTTGCCAACGACAGTAGGACGACAGTAGAGTTGATAGTAGAATGGAAGATAGAGAGATGAGGTAAAGTGGTGATGTCACTAATATGTAAAATGTAAAATTATTCACAGCTCTAACAAACTTGATGTTATTTTACAGATAGAAGCATAAAATAGCTCTGTTACATCATTTGTAATAATAATTGATAATTTGATACGAATAAATTTACCTATTTACTTATATTTTGCATAAAAAATTTCACTTTGAACAAAATATTAAAATTTCATTGAAGTGCAAGGTATTAGTATGGTCACAACGAAATTGTGAACATGCAAAATGGACAACTGCGTTGTTTTGTATACATGCCGGCCATTGTTATGTTGCTGCCCTCTCACAAACGTTCAAGTAGTAGGATTCACAATACCGTTTTCAGTTCACTGTCGTGCTGCTGCAGTCTGTCGCGAGCATTGTGTTCCGCGCATAAGACTTCTATGTTAAATTATGGCAGCAAAAAGTTTATGAAAATACTTAGTATCAATGTTCTAGATTACGCTAAATACTTTTCTACCGTGTAAATCTCTTTACCAGTATATTGAATAATATATTATCTTTTTGAGATGGTCTCATGATAATTATATCATAAAGATAATTATATGTGAATTCATATATCGAGTCTAAAAAACTAATTGTTGTTGTTGTAACGTCAGAAATTCGGCCGAGTTGACAGTCCTTGGCCGGATAAAAATCCGGGTCCGTTCCGGTTTTCGTAGACCCGAATGTCGTGGGAACGGTAAAAAAAAGTAATTACTCACAAGCCTTTGGCTCAGTTTCTTACAATAGCGAATATCCATTTCGCTGCTGTCATCGCCTCGCTGGAAAATTTAAGTGTCTAACATTTGGTTTTTCTCTCAAAATTTTGGTATCTTTAAAAGCAAGTCCTTTTTAAAATTAGTGCACTTGAAACAAATTTCTTTCCAATTTGAGATTTGCTACTCGACAGTAATCAGCAAGACCCTTGCCTTCAGAGGGAGACCTATACCTCTTTGGCATAGTCATTCGTCATCTAGGATAGTCAGCTCTCCCAGTACGAAATAGTGCTGTAATACACCTCTTATTGGCGCTGCCACATATCTGTTGTTGTTGTAGCAGTTTTCTTACTGCCTAAGGCCTAACTATAATGTGAATACGCTGCCGTATGTTACTGTCAAAATATGAACGAAAAATGCATAACGAATGGAGAGTAGACTTTTCAATGAATATAATGTACTTACATGCAGAAGAAAAAAGTGTCAATAAGCAATTGTGTTTTGGTTTTATATATCGTTTAGATTTTGCAAAAATTAACAGAAAATTTAAATATTTAAAGCAATTAAAATGCTTACTTCTGTTTTAGATGGAATACGCAAATTAACAGAACCTTTTGAAATAAAAAAAGAGGTCGGTCATGTTCAACGAGGGAAATAAACCGAAAGAGGAAGAAGGAAATGAAGAGAATTGACCACACTGATATTTTTATATATACACGCGAATGAAGCCACAAGTATATGGACTTTTGCTTACTCTTGTTGAACCCTTTTTAAAAAAGAATTCGTTGAGCTTCGACATTACTGTAAGTTTGTTCATTCAAATACATTTTTATTGTGTATTATTCTTTTTCCTTTTTCTCAAAGATATTTATCACAAGGAACTTCGTTTCAACCGTTGGCAACATTTTCGCGTTTCTGTGAGTGGCACAAGCCGAAAATGATACACGATTAAACTCTTTGTGAAACTCGGTAAATTTGCGACAGAGACATTTAATTTGATAAGCAGGGTTACCTAGATTTGCTTTAGCAAGAAGTGGTTTGTTTCGGTGCACCAGACCTTGTTGGAGGGCCGGGAAGATGTCGCTTTTGAACACCGACAATGATCGAATCAAATATACTAGTTAAAAATGTACATAACGGGTAATCCAAGTAGAGGTACTTTTTTTCGCGAGACATTGTTGACGTGTTCGCGAGATCTACGCTTGAGTTAAGCTATAGCAAAAATTGAAGCCACTTGACCTTCCCAAGCAACATCGCTTCTCCATATGGACTCTTGAAAAGTTCCAAGAAAGCAGTCTGAAGAGATGCAAGAGCTACGCTTTCATTCACAAAAAAAGGGCTGGCGTGATTTCGGGCCGGTGAAACCATCGGTCCATACTTCAACGAAAATGATGTCGGCGAGAACGTAAACGTCAATGGCGATCGTTATCGCGTCATGATGACCGGTTATTTGAATCCTGAAATTGATGCTCGTGATTTCAGCAAAATTTTTTCAACAAGACGGCGCCACTTCCCATACATCGCATCATTCAATTGATTTATTGAGAGAACACTTTGGTGAGCAGATAATTTCTATTTTTTGGCCGGTTGATTAGCCACCAAGATGGTGTTATATCACACCGTTAGACTTTTTCCTGTGGGAAGATGTAAAGTCTAAAATCTATGCGGACAAGAAATTAACAGTTTTGGTAAATGGCAAATCTCAGCACAAGAGATAAAAACAAATATCTACCGAGCAGGGTTGTAAAATATGCATTAAAAAAATAATTGGATAAGTATTTTAATTAATTTTTATACTCTCGCAACAAAGTTGCTAAAGAGAGTATTATAGTTTTGTTCACATAACGGTTGTTTGTAAGTCCTAAAACTAAAAGAGTCAGATATAGGGTTATATATACGAAAGTGATCAGGGTGACGAGTAGAGTTGAAATCCGGATGTCTGTCTGTCCGTCTGTCCGTCTGTCCGTCTGTCCGTCCGTCCGTGCATGCTGTAACTTGAGTAAAAATTGAGATATCATGATAAAACTTGGTACACGTATTTCGTGGCTCCATAAGAAGGTTAAATCGGCCCACTGCCACGCCCACAAAATGGCAAAAACCGAAAACCTATAAAGTGTCATAACTAAGACACAAATAAAGATATTAAAGTGAAATTTGGCAAAAAGGGCGTGGCTCCTCCCCCTACTAACTTTTTTGTACATATCTCGAAAACTACTATAGCTATGTCAACCAAACTCCATAGGGTAGTTTCCTTCAGGCATTTCCATATACAGTTCAAAAATGGAATAAATCGAATAATAACCACGCCCACCTCCCATACAAAGGTTATGTTGAAAATCACTAAAAGTGCGTTAACCGACTAACAAAAAACGTCAGAAACACTAAATTTTACGGAAGAAATATCAGAAAGAAGCTGCACCCAGGTTTTCTTTAAACATTGAAAATGGGCGTGGCGTGGCCCACTTATGGACCAAAAACCATACCTCAGGAACTACTCAACCGATTTCAATGAAATTCGGTACATAATAGTTTCTTAACACCCTGATGACATGTACGAAATATGGGTGAAATCGATTCACAACCACGCTTTCTTCCAATATAACGCTATTTTGAATTCCATCTGATGCCTTCTCTGTATAATATTTACACAAATGCGGTATTTGAAGCGAGAGTATAAAATGTTCAGTGACACCCGAACTTAGCCCTTCCTTACTTGTTTTTATTTTTTGTTTATAACCCCAAATACGAAATCGATGGGCCCTTCATTATGAATACTTCCACCAGTGTATATTATCACAAGAAAAGTGGTAAACTGGTAAATACACCAAAGCCACTGGGCTAAATATAATTTCACATGTTTCTTGGTGCGGTTCTCCGCTGTAGGTACAGTGCTTCCTAAATTGTTGAGCTGTGTTGCACACCAATTGTAGTGTTTCCGGTGTGTGTTTCAACTTGCTTCTACATTCATCCCCCCACTGGCTCTGCAATGTTATGAATGGATACGAAAATGATGAAGACACGTAGTGTTCACCACAATTTTGGCCTAAGAACAATGAGAAGTTTCTGAAAAAATCCGGCAATACATGTATTTCGATAAGGATTAAATTTGATGGAACCACCGAACTGTTTCCCTCACTTATATGGACTCAATTTAAATTTTTAACAATGAATGAAATAAAATTAAAGGTCAGATTTCGTTTGGTCTCAGACTTTTCACTCAATTTAGGGACATTATTCGCGTTACGTGTATTTATCCGTTTTTACAGTTTTATATCATTATAAGTATTTATAAATGAATAATTCTTGTTTTCGCCCAGTTAAACCGCCCAGTATAAACGGCTACTATCAAAATTTCATGAGCATTTTATCGACCATATGTGGAAATGGATATGCTCAGGGATTTTTGAAAACAATAAATAAAAACAAAAACAAAGCCGACACATGAGCACCTTCTTGGGGAGAAAATTTCTAAAAATAATAAGATTTCTTTCATAATTTTAAAGTTGTTAATTTATTCTTCAAAATCTATGTCGTCCTTCTCAAAGTAATCCCCCTTTGCGCAAAACATTGCCTTGATTTTTGACCTGCTTTGCGTGGTTTTTTCGGCTTCGACTCACCTTTGATATTTGACGATATTCGTCCGATTAATCGTCTGTTTCCGGGTCGTAAGCATAGAACCAAAGATACAAGACTCATCGTCAGTAATAATAAGTTTCATGACGTCCTGGTAGTCGTCAAATACGGCGGCGAAGAACTGATGAGGAGCATGCATCAGCTTCCTTCAGAATAATGTCGGATCATGGCCGACGGTTGGAAGCTAAGAGTGCTCTGCCCAATCCATAAAAAAGAGGACCACACAATCTGCGCCTACTACTGTGTGTGGACTTTATCAGTATGGCTTTAGGCCTGGAAAACCAATAACTGACCAGATATTCACCATGCGCCCAATCTTGGAAAATACCAATTAAAAAGCGTCGACACACACCACCTCTTTGTGAATTTCAAACCGTCTTTTGACAGCTCGAAAGGGAGCTGCCTTTACGCCACATGTAACCGGTTTAGTATTCTCGCAAAACTAATACGGCTGCGAAAACTGACGTTGGGCAACTCCAAAATCTCCGCCAAGACCGGGACGGACCTCTCAAAGCCATCCGATACCAAATGAGAGAAACTACAACCTTCTCCAAGAGTGTACAACTGCTGGCATATGCCGATGACAAAGTATCATTGGTCATAACAACTGCGCCCTTAGTTCTACTTTCTCCAAGTGGGACCAAAAAGCAAAGTAAATGAGTCTGGTAGTCAAAGAAGGCAAGACGAATTATTTCCTTCAAAAAACAATCGTTGCACTCGCGACTTGGTTGCCATTGCACTGGTGACAGTTGTAACTTCAACTTATATTTACCCCTTCCACATTCATATATAATATAAGAAATTCAGAATAAAACTATTGAGTTACGGGATTTCATCTGCAAATCCCAACGAAGTTGATACTACTTTTGTAGTTTTTCTGATATGTACATTATGCCTATTAGAGCGGAAGCCAAACCCACTTTTTAGACATTTTTAAACCACAAATGTTGGCTTCCAAATTTCCAGCCAGGCAGTCCCAAGAAATACGTGTACCAAGTTTTATCAAGATATCTTCTATTTTACAGACAGTCAGCGTGTGCAAAACGAATTGGTAAACTTTTCTTCCCAGAATGGAGCAATATTTTATATTCGTGTGAAGTTTGATTTTCATATCTCAATTCGTGTGTGTTTGGCAGCCTTTTATTTATGTTGCAAAACTCTGCTGTTTTTAGCATGTGAATAAATATATAATATAAAAATTGGGACCCAATGAAATGTTCCTACAGCCCTGTATTTCTAAAATATTTGAAAAAATGTTACTATCAAGAATGACTCCTTGAAAATAATATAATACCAACGCACTAAATCGGTTTTCGTGCTAAAAGTGGCACTGTATAGCAAGTAAATAGATTTACGAACCAAATCAGCAAAGCATACGAGCGCAGAGAGTACTGTTCAGAGGGAATTTACAGTTAAAGTAGCAGTCTTCATATCAGAAGAACGAGTGATAAGGGCTGGTGTACCTCAGGGTCGCGTGCTAGGACCAACTCTGTACATAATATATACAACAGATACTCCAACAGCTACTAACGTATTGACATCCACTTTCGCGGATGACACAACTCTAGTAAGACGTAACAAATGCTCCATCAGAGCATCAAGATCTTAACTTTTGTCAAAGAATGGCTAGCCAACTGGCGTATATATATTACCGGAGCAAAAATGCAATCATGTTACATTCTCGCTAAGACCAGAAACGTGTCGGACAGTTAAAATAAACAATGTGAAGTAACTTATCTTGAGATTCACCTGGATCGAAGGCTGATGTAGCGAAAGCATATATTGTAGTGGGTAAAATAACTTGCATAAAGAGCTGCAAGTTTAAATTTGCTTTTAAAAATTCTAAACTTAGCCTAGACAACAAAGTCCTGGTATACAATGCAATCATAAAACCGATTTGGATGCATGGCATTCAACTGTGGGATATGACCTGTGCAACTAACATTGATATAATATATCACTATTTAAAATGCTTAGAATAATCACGGGTGCACTATGAAACATGCATAATGAAAACATTCATAAATATCTTGATATTCCTATGGTAAAGGAGGAGATAGAGGACAGCAGAATAGATATATCACTAAACTTCGATAATATCCAAATGCATTGGCTAATGCTTTGGTGAATTCCTGCAATCAAACACGTTTAAAAAGAAGTGATCTACCAGCCTACTAGAGAGCAACGTTCTACCAAAAAAGCYCAATCACATTGTTCAGCTTCTTTAGTTTTAAGTAGATTTAAGATTTGAATACTTATTATTAGGCTTCGCCAAAAAAGATAGATTTCAATATCTTTTACAGATAGACCGAATAAAATCTTGATGAACGATTTAGACCTAAACTAGCCAATGCTAGGATTGTACCAAAGGACCTGACATACCTGAGTCTTATAACAAGTGAATATCATTAATCTTTCACATGATTGAATTGGCTCAAGAGTATGCCTTTTCGGGCAAATTTGATCAGATAAACAAATTCAATGCAATATGCCGACGTGTATTTCATGTTAAATGAATTAAGTAGATATACTTTTTGCAATAGCCTGTTTTTGGCAGAGTTTCTTTTGGGTCTTGTCAAGCTGTCATGTTACTTTTGTTCAATATTATTTGGCGTTTGTTCATGGAAATACCTACGCCTGAAAAACGTTTACAAATCGTTCAACTTTATTCAAGTTCTGTAAAGAATGTATTTCGAGCACTCCTCTTAACTTATGGTCAACATAATCGGCCTACTGAGCGTACTATCACCCATCTTGAGACCCAGCATTCATTATTAGATAATATTCCAACGTGATGAAATATGTAGGAATCGCAAGAGTGTACACGAAAACCGTGGAGAGTCGTTTCTGCAACGTTCGCAGCAACTCGGACTTGGTGCATTTTACAGTTTGTGAAAAAACTAAAAAACAAAACATAAAAATAAAAAGATCCTACTTTTTCGAACCAAATTTTGTTCAGCGATTCCATTACTGACTTAATGGGTACGTAAACAGGCAAAATTGCCGCATTTGGGACGGACAGTGCCGGATTCGCCACGTAGCAAGATAGCAAATGCTACAGACCCCACGAATGGGGGGGCTTCGCGCCCCCACTGACCGTAACTAAAAGAAATATCAATTTAGATGGAGCGTAAAATATCCTCGCATGCTTTAAACGCGAAGCGCTTAGGCTATGCATCACTTCCACCTTCCATCTGAAAAGTCATGCTAATAAAGGAAAGGGACATACGTCATATTTATCAAAAGCAACTTGTGAGGACTTTATTCATTATTTGCGAAATTAAGAGGTGGAAATACTACTCAGTTTTATTGGATTGCATGAAGACCAACTGACTCTGATAGTACGCTATGTTCTGCCATCTGAACCAGTGGAAAGATTTGTTAAGTTCTTGGACATGGAAGGTCATACTGCTGAACAACTCGCTCATAGTTTACTAGATTTGTTGAGTGAGAGTGGCATTAATATCAAAGATTGTCGTGGGCAAAGCTACGATAACGCCAGCAATATGAGTGGGAAATACATCGGCTTACAAGCCCGAATTAAGAAAATAAATAAGTATGCAGAATACATTCCCTGTCTTGCACATTCATTAACTTTGTTTCCTAAGTGCGCTGCAGACTGCTGTACAGTGCATTACTTTTCTTCGATTTCATTCAAAAATTCAACACATGTTTCCGCTTCTACCTATCTATGGGGTCGTCTTACGTACGCACTTAAAGATTATACTTCAAAAATTCCGATTTTGAAACGGTTATCGGACACTAGGTGGTCAGCCCGAGGTGATGCTACGAAGGCACCTTTTGTGGTTTTATCACTATTAAGCAAGTATTGGAAGACGTTTTCAATAACGTGGATCAAAAAGCGGAATGCCGTAATAAAGTTTACGGACTACTTTCAACGATGAGATAAGTTATAAACGGGAATAATTACAATTACGTCGAACGAAGTCCTAGAACGCTTGTGAGCGACCAGTGCTTCGCTGCAGTCGTCAGATCAATACCTTAATACGGGATACGCCCTTTATGAATCATTATATGGCTACGTTCAAGCAATGCGATCCACTTTTTCAGATATTGAAGCAAGAGCCAAAAATCTGACCTACTGTGGAGAATACCAGCAACAGACATCACGACGAATCAAGCGAAATACATACAAAGTACGACCCTTTCAGCGGCTCTACTACACTCGACGACTTTGTGGAAAATCAAACACCTGGACAACGTTTCGAATTTTAGGTGTCTATTGATGAAAGCACATCATAAAATTACTAGTGTCTTTGAGGTTTTTCTACAGCTAAAATCTCTTACAACAGAAGAGATTTTGGAAAAATCCTCTAGTATGGTCAGTGCTTACGAAGATTATTTGGAGAACAGCCTAGGCGGCGAATTAGTACAGTTCGCAGAACTGCTGAAAACTGATGTGGCTACTGTTATTGACAACAAGAAACAGGAACCTCTGGAACTGCAATATTATAAACTTTTATTAAATAATTCTTTAGAATCTTTTTTCCCAAACTTAGAAATTTCTTTGGGAATTTACTCTCTCATGATCACTAACTGCAGGGGCGAACGTTCTTTTTCAACATTAAAACGTTTTAAAATTTAATTAAGGAACACGATGGGCAAAGAACGTCTTAATCATCTCACTTTGTTGCATAAAGAGCATGACTTGCTTAAAGAAGTCGATTTCGAAAGTATTATCTCTAAATTTGCCCATAACAAATCCAGAAAACTTTGTTTGTAACAATTTTGTTTTATTTAATATCCTAAACTTGAGAATCTATAGCAAACCAAGGGTCACTAGACAGAATTTGCTACATGCCCCGCGGTAGTTTAATCCGGCACTGAACCCAGGAAATTGATTCTTAGCGTACCATGGTGTTAAAATTCTCGATTTTGACGATTTTGACACTCATTCTAATCCGACTTTTAATTCTGAAAGGTGACTCGTCGCGAATGCTATAGAAGCGTGTTCAATGGCTTGCCTTCCATAATTGAATGTAACGGAATTGGAGAACATATGGTTGATATCAAAATATTGACATCGAATGAATATGAATCCAAAAAGAGACTAAAGTTGGTCATTTATAAATTTATAAATGTCTTAAAACGTATGAACATTTTCGTTCCATTTTGTATATACAAGAATATTAGCAGTTATTTCAAGAGCTGCGAAATTGTCTCATTGTGATGGGTATCTTTACGGACCGGTATTCGGACCAACGGAATTTGAAGTGTCAGCACTTGAAAAATAGTCAACGAAACGGTAATACCGTTGTACGCGAAAACCTTTCGTAAAAATAGAAAAATCAATTTTATGCGACTGCACACCCGAACAGAAAATACTATGACAACGCCGACGCCGATGCTGGCGTTGACGCTGACACCGATGTCAACGACGATGAAAGCAACATTGGCACTAAGAAAAACAGATAACAATGAATTGGTGTTGGCGACAGTACCAGTTGGCAGTTGCCGACACAATAAGAGTATGAGAACATTTTAAAGAGCGAAGCGTACTGAAGATTGTTGAATGAATAGAAATATGAAAACGGCAAAGAAAGCTTTTAAGGCTGTTTCCGGAGCAACGAAATCAAAATACCGAAACCAGTCACGTTCGCTCCAAAGCAGGCACTTGTGGACATCCCCATTTATTACGCTTATCCCATGGTAGACTCTCGTCAGCTGCTGACGACTCATAGCTGGCCAAATGCCGAACACATGCGCTCTCATTATTAAGGGTGGTGAGTTTCTATGACGTATAAAGCTTATTTTTGTTGTGAAGCTTCCGGATTTCCCTATGAAGAAACGAACCGTTCCATGCAAGCACGAATTGTTCAGTTTCGGTTAGATGCGCGTAGAAAAATACGGAGAAAAACGGCGCAGTGCATATTTTTTCTTAAAGGCGCGTGTGAAAATTGTGTAAAAATCCAATGAAAACCCAGTGAAAATGCTAAATAAAATGCAGGAAATAGTAATAAGAAGGATAATTACAAAATCGAACACAGCCAGTGAATAACAATAATTGAAAATTTGGTTTTGAAAGTATTACAAAAAGTGTGAAAACCATGATACAAATTTCCAGCACTCGTTTATATTTTATATGAAAGTGTGTGTGTATATGTGTTAGCATGTACATATGTGTGTATATATGTATGTATGTTAGGAATAAAAGCAAGTGGAAGAATAAGCATTAAGGGTATTTTAAGTAGCAGTATTGGAATCGACGAAAGGAAGCAGGAAAAGCGTATACGCTAGTCCAATAAGCAAAAACGGGAGCTACAGGAAATAATGGTGGATAGAGGAATGCAAAAGTTGAATATCTCTGGAAGTGGAAATTTTACAAAGGCGTGAAAAAATCGGCAACGAAGCTCGAAGAATATTTTAAACTCTAGATAGCGGTTACCTAGATGGTGTTTGCCTACCAACTACTCACTAACTGGCCGTCATCTTTATGTGAGCGTTTGGTATCGACTGGCCAGCTCACTAACAGCTATAACGTCGGCGTTCTATAAGGAGACGCGCCCTGCTTTTGTCCCCAATAAATTTAATGTCATCGTCAATCGTGTTGCTTTCACCAATACTTCCTTCCATTACACAGCATTTAGAAAACGTATTTTTGAAGTTGTTGTTGTTAAGTTTATTGGCTACCGACGGCGACGACGACGACATTCCTTTAAACATAACAGGGTTCGTACCACATACACCAACTGTGGTTGCTTCCCATGGGAAACGCGCTACCCTTTATCAGACACTTTGACGCGTAAAGCATAAAAAATGGCGAATTCTGCACAATAAAAGTCGAAAATAAAAAACAAAAAATAACACACAGCACAGGTGTTGAATTTTCCATACGCCAACGCTAAAATAATTATGTGCGTGCTATGGAAATAATCAACAAATACAGCAACAACAAGAAAACAGAATAACAACAACTTTCATATACATATGTGTATATAAGCTTACATACATATGTATGTATGTATAGAAAAGTGATGACTGCAGCCAACGTCGCGGTATATAGAACGATTAAATATTTGTCAATATCGGCATAAAAAATAGAAAATAAAAGTAATAATTGCATTTCGGCTGCACCCGTGTCAACTTTCACCTCAGCGGTAAATTGAAAAAAAAAGTAAAAACAACCACCATCACCCAGCTGCAAAGCAGAAAAGAGGCGCCGCCGAGAGGGGCGATATCAGCTGTCATTCAAGTATGTGTCATGTTCGCAAACACATTACACTATACATATAGCCACAAATGTATGCAAATTGTGCGTAAATACCCAAAGACAAACATATGCATACACACTTGTCCATATTTATGAATAGATGTATGTATGTACATATATACTATATCACCTCCTATCACAGTTCATTATTGTTTTGATATTTTACATGCGTACATACATACATGTGCACTATATATTCACCTCATTGCTACTTCCAAACATATCTATGGTATCTTAGGCATGAGCGTGGTGAAAAAATCGCCAAAACGTTCTAGTAAGCTAAACACATGCATGTCTGTAGATATGTATAAAGCAGATTAGTCTGATAGTGCGACGACCAGAACGGATAAAAACCACCACCATGGCCTCTACAATTGTCCCTCTAAACGAAAATATGTTTTCCAACAACTACACCTTCTATTTGTAAATACATTCATATGTATGCATTTATTAATATGTATGTATATATTTAGCAGATACTTTAAAATAAGTGTGTTGTTAATTTGTATGTTCTTGCATATGAATATTTGTGTATATGGTAAACTTTCTTGAATTAAAAGAGAAAGAGCAAAAATACATTGTTTATTAACGACACGAGTGTTTTTGCTCAAAGAAAGCTATGAACTGAGAGCAGAATGAACAAACATATGTACCTATTTGCTTTCTATATATACTAATAAAAAACTGTATGCGTATGTAAAAATATGCATACAGATGGCATACATATAACACATACCATACGTACATACATGTACATACATACATATATACTATACATACATATGTACATGCATATCACAGGAAAAACAAATAAAAATGCGAAAATGATTCCTTTGATTTTACGATCAGATTTGCTTAGAGGATTATGGCAACATTATGTAGCAGTTATTAAATATACGAAAATTCTTAGTTATTGAACCAAACTTTAAAAAATATCTTTATAAGATAGAGCCTATAAAGAATTTTATATTTGTTGTAAATCTCGATCAATCTTTGCCATGATTATAGTATACTCTCGCAACATTTTAAAAAATACAAAAAAGTACCCGGAAAATGTAAATAAAACACAACATATACAATTATTTTTTATTGTAATACATTTATGTCAACGAACTTTCTAATTCTGGAAACACTTTGCATAAGCACTTTTTAGTACGGCCTTCAGCTCCTTCAGCAAATTATGTTTTATTCCTTCGATCAACTGAAAAACGGTTCACTTCCGATGATTGTTGACTTATTTGCATGTGAAACTCACAAGCCCATCTCTCATCGGCAGATATAATGCTCTCCATGAATGAGGGCATGTCTAAATAGGTCTGCTTACGGTAATCTTTTTGAAAAACACCAACTTTATCGGGACGAGTCGCGTAAGAAGGCGTTCCATACCCAAAATATCCACCATCTTTCACTATTTTAATATTTTCATCAGTTGAATAGGTCGAAGGTTCCCCCAGAACGAGGCATGTCTTCAACGATCTCTCGACCGCTTTTGAAGGCCCGTAAGCATAGTAATTAAGGACAGTGCCACCATTTTAGCAAAGCACATTTTTTATTATCAAATATCCAGAGAAAATAATGACAATTTACGAGTGCCTTTTTGTGGCATTGTAGTTGGTTGATTTGTTTGTATTTTACATATATTCAATGAAATTAAGCGAGTTAAGGCACTATAATTGCAGATTGACGACCTCACTATTTCTACGCCCACAAAATGACGGTTATCGAAAACCTATCTAACCCTGTAATTTGTCGCCGGAAGTCGCAGCAGTTAGCGGCCTCTTTGGTTGGAAGTTTTTAAATATGTATATCCCGACTAGAGGACCCGTCTTCACTGTGGCTGATACATAGATAATACTACTACTACTACCATCTATATTATTTCTATTAGTTGGATTATAATTATTAGTTAATGAGATATAGCATTTCTGTAAAGCAACTTGTGTTAGTTTACAAAAAAATGGATCATAGAGCATTTCGTGTGTTAATAAATCATTGCTTTTTGGAAGAAACTAGTGTTCAATTTGGGATCAGGGAAATCCACCGATGAAAAGATATCTGTTAAGCTTAAAGAGGCGAAAGCTCTGTGCAAAGTGGGTGCCTTCCAAGTTCATAATCCAACAAAAAACTGATTCTCAGAAGCTTTGAGTGCTCTCTGATCGGAATAAAGCCGAATTTTTGCGTAGGAGATAGAAACCTAGCTCCATCATTTCCCACTGGAGTCCAATCGACAGTCATTTTAATGGACTGCACATGATGAACCGATTTTCAGGCGTCAAAAGGCGAAAAATGCGGCTGGAAAGGTTACGACATCAGTCTTTTGGGATGCACGTGGTATAATAAATACTCAATGACTGATTACTGAGCCAGTTGTAATCGATTTCACTGCATATTTGGTTGCACTTCTTTTCTACTATTCCAAATACAATACTTAGCAAATGTATTATTTTTGAGGAAGAATCTGTTTAGAATTGTACGCATACATTCAATTGATTCCTACAAACATGAATTTTGAAGTTTTTATTCTTTTAGTCAAATCGGTTCAGCCATTCTTGAATTATAAACGGTGTAACTAACAACAACTTTCTTTTGTATATACATATATGTAGATGTGAGGTTGATTTTATTGTTATTTTTTTTTTTTTTTGAAGAAGTGAAATATTCAAATGCTTCCTACAAACACGAGTTTTGAACAAATGCTTATGATTTGATATATAATTTTTTGGATTTATGAATTATATTAAATTTTGACACAAACAGATAAAAAGTATCCTATATCCTTACCCTGGTTGACTCGGACAATCCGCAAAATATATTATTGAAATACAGAGAAATCTTTGTTCGTTAATAGCGTATCCTTTTGTCAAAAATGGGTAAAATCGGATCAATACTTCCCTAAGCGTCTATATACCGAATATAAGGATTGTGAAACATCCCGTTGACTTTATAGCATAGATATCGGCCAGTCTGTGGTTATGGAGAAATTCATAGGACGTCTATTTCGTCTAATATTTGTACTTAAAATGGATAATATTACTCCTAGCCGCATATAGCTGATATAAGTATGCAACCGATTGAATTTATACCGCAAATATCGGTAAACGTGTATTTTAGCAAAATTAAGAGTACGTCTAATATTGAATATAATGAAGTTGAATGAAAAAATGAGTGAAGTCGGTGCGTGAATTGTCTCAGTTATCATATAGTAGAGAATGTAACCTAGTAAGATACCAAAAGATGTCAATGCATTCATCATTTGTTCGAATAACGAATATTGTATTTTTATGCAACAGTTTTTTGGGAACACCTAAAGTTTGTCCCCAGCTTTGATCCTTGCGAATTGCAAAAGTACACCACTTTCGTTACACCCAATCCTAACTTTATACGAGTACTTTGTAAAAATATCACTATGGAGTTTGAATATATTTTTAAATATGTTCCAAATATCTTGCTGGCACAATCTCCTATTCTTCGTTGCTGAAGGCTGCGTAGTTGACAATAGGTTTTGGATATGGAATTTGTTTCGAGAGTCGTGGTCAGCAGACAGAAAATCCAAGAAATTGGGAGAGTCCTTTTAGGATTGTTCGCATTTCAAATACGACAATTAGTGACAAAAAGTATTTCTAAATCAATTTACATTACCTAGGTCAGTTACAATCACTCGCTGTCGCAAAAAGGATTAATAATAAAGTTCTTGAGATTCGATTCAACCCAAAAACTGTCTAAAACTGATTAGAGTAGTACAGAAGCCTTTGAAAATTATAAAAAAATAATAATAATAGTAGATTGAAAGCCATTGGGAACGAAAGAGAACACAACAAGCGTTAAAGAAGATCTGTGATCGGGAAAACGGAGGGGTCCGACGTGGTTAAATGTTTAAGAATGTTTTTATAAATTTTTTGCAAAAAATTTGAATTAATTTAAAAAATCGATTTTCATTTGAAATGTTTGACCAAATTCACTACAGTAATGTATGTATATATTTTTTATATTATTCGAACAATACAGAACCTACTGACTTTCTTAAAAAATCTGAAATTTTGATTTGAGAATAGAAGTATAAATTACTTTTCCCTTAATTTGTGTTATTTTATCTTTTGTTTTCTATAGGTTTCCTCTTACTATAATTTTTATTGTTTTAAAAAATTATTTACCATGGACTAGGTTTAAAACTTCACGTAGAGTATTGATGAACGCTCCCTCGAAATTTAGAAAGGTGCCAACTATGAATTATTTAACCTTGATGGCTTCTCTAACCAAGCCCCTATAGTATAGACAGTATCTACTGACCTACCCTTACTTAGAGCGTACTCGGCTCTTAAGAAACAATTTATCGGAATGCAACCCCTTATGTGCAAGTTAATCAGTCTCTCAATCAGTCTCTTAATCAATCTCCCAATCAGACATGGAAGCCCTTACCGGCCTTCGGGATGAACGTTAATCTGACAAGTCTTCGCGTCGCCGAAGACAGGATAGCGTCTTCCTTCGCAATATCAGGTGTACTGATACTGTAACAACATCAATTAGGTTAAAGAAATTATTTAAAACCCACAAACAGCTCTAATTGTACCTGTTGAGATGTCTGCTATTAGCTTAAGAATCCATATATCTTAAAGCTATCTTAATATCACTGAGAGGACCGATTGACTCCGTAGTAAGCAGAAATAACACTTACCGATAAGGTTCTTCAGTTTTATCTAGTCGTACTACCCTGATGTGTGGGCAATGAGGGGTTGTAAATCCTGATTATTTCCTCAAACCATACTGATCATGAGGAATCTTCCAGGTACCAAACGCAAGGTCCGTTTTGTCCACTGATTTAACTAACTCTTTTACCCATTAGACTCCTAATGATTTCACTAAAAGTATGACACTCCCGATCGTTGTCTTTTAACAAGGGAGGTTTCACTCTCGTGCGACCTTTATCTCTCGCTTTATTGCACTAGCGTCTGATTTTACTCTATATTCATCACTCTCACTCAGCACCCTTTTGGTCCATTTTTGAATTTTAGTACTCCAATAGTTGATCAACTGAATTATCCCTTTTTATTCAGTAAAAAATTAATATTAATATGACTTATGTATTTATTTGAACCTTTCAGAAATCAAAGCAAGGGTGAACAGAAAACAATAAGGCCTAACAAACAGCCGGCTGCAAATTCTGTTTGAAGCAGATTAGAAAGCAGAAGCAGCAAAAATAGCAACACCGGTAATAGCAGCAACGCTGCTACACGGATTATGGGCTGTGGACAGAGCAAAATCCATTTATATCCCAGAAAATCAAAGAGCAAAGCCAATGGAAAGAAAGGAGGTCATGGTAAGTGTCGGAGCTTCATATTAGATATAAGAAACGAGTACGCATATATGTAAGTTAATGAAACGAATACATAAATATTTGGGGAAGCCCTCATTTGTGAAAATCCAACGACAAACCGATGACGATATTACAGATTGTGTTCTGGTTCCTTCCAACAAATTGTAATAATGCAAAAAAAACACACTAATTGTTCAGAGAAATCAAACGTTTTTCTTTTTTCATTTAATGTGAAGTATAACCGATACAATTGAGTTCTGAATATAACAACATTCAAATGGCGTCCATCACCTCTTCTGCAGGAACGAACTCGATTAACCCAATTTTTCACTACATCAAGGTGTATGTCATGAATGCCAATTTGTCAATATAGATTTCTAAAGCTTCAAAGAATCCGCTTTATTGCTAGAGACCAATGACTTCAAATAATCTCATAAGTAGTCCAATGGTCCAATCACAACTTTTTGGTGGCCATTCAGTGTCACAATTTCTTGAAATAATTGAATCTCCAAACTTTCCTCGTAATAATTCGGTTGTAGCACGTGTTCAGTGACACGTAGCCCCTCTTGTTGGAACCAGGTGTTGTCAAATTCAACTTGTTCCTACTGCGACTTTATAGTTTTATATAGATTATATATATAGATTTTATAATCTTGGTTATCATCGATCTATACCAATCTCCAGTGACAGCTTCAATGCAAAAGAAGTACGGATCGATGATTCCACCAGACCAAAAACCACACCAAACTATCACTTTAGGTGAATGCAATGGTTTCTCATAGGATTTTCTTTCCGACACAATCGACAGTTTATTTTATTTACCGCATTACTCAAATAAAAGTGAGCCTCATGAGCATTAAAAGAATAAGAAAATGATTTTCTTAAAAGAATAATCGTTTTCAAGTTGTTTCAAGGCAAAATCAGCACAAAGATTTTCTACCCATGGAACACACGAACAAGAGACATTTTGAGGATATAATCTAATTCGTCAATAATGGTTGCGAAAATCGAGATCGGCGGCCATTTCATTTTCAGAACATTCACCGATCTTGAAATTCGCTTGATAGCCATTCGGCTGATCAATTCTTGCACGAGTTGTATTTTGTAAGCCCATAATACAAGATCCTTCTTAAAAATATTCTATAAATTGCAGGGCCATAATTCCAATTATTGCGAGCGATGGCAAATGAATTCAGTAGGTCTTCTTCGATACTCTGAGCAATAGCGTTTACTGTGCGCATTGTACGACGAGTCTGCGAATTATCCACTAGACTAAATGTGCTGCGATACCGAACCATGATTGCTCCAATTACCGATTCTGCGAACCGACTTGTCGACCGAATACAGCACCTATTCTAAAAATTTTATAAAATTTAAGATAATTATTGGTATGATAACACATCCCATTCAAACTGCAAAAGCTTTTGCGTGTCATCAAACTTGTATGAGGTCTGTAATTATCCTGGTGGAACATAACATCTTTTCTATTCTGGCCTCTTATGTTTGAGTGTATCATTGAGTTTGTCCTGGTGTTCACAAAAGAAGTCAGAATTATTTGTGGTATACTCGCACAAAAGCTCAAGGGAAAAGATCCCTTCGAAATCTTACTAAACCTACAGCATAACCTTTTTTGGTGACTATGGGCCTTCGGAGTGGTTTGGGCTGGTCCATCTTTTTTAGACCATAACCTCTGGCGCTTTGCATTCTTGTAAACAGCCCACTTTCTTTCGCTTCAAACATGGATTGCTTCTTTGACATTTGATTATCAAATGAGATACGTTAATGCGATTAAGCAAATTACATGTGGAACCCCTATGTCAAGCTTGGAAATTAATCTAAGACTTTTAATGTGCTTTTCAACAGTCGCGTTAGACAATTTTTTAGCAATCCCTCGAGTTGTTATTCGAAGATTTGGAACAATCAAGGACTTGATTTTATCCACAATTGCTTCACGAATCCTCACAGGACGTGGTGTATTCTCAAAATCGAAATTGCCGGAAGGAAACTTTGCAATCCTACTGTGGCATTTGCGTTCGGTCAAGACATCTTCTCCGTATACTTCACCAAATTTCCCTCTTGCTTGAACTGTATTTGTACCTTTTTGACAGTCAAATGGTAAAATTTTCATAAAATGCTGCTTTCGATCTTCCATCTTCGATAGAGCACTGAGCAAAAGCTATTCCAAACAAATTGTTCAAATATATGTATCCGAGTTTACTTTTCCAAAAGAATTTAACTAAAGCTATTCAATTATAAAGTTTGACGGAACTTTGAAAGTTCATCATCTGTTTTCCAGTAGTGCTGAAAACTTAAAGGACTTTATATCAGCAATAATTTACGGAGAGTCACTTATGAGTATGTACACAACTACGTATGCATAGATATATTCTGATTACATTATATGAAAAGTTGCAGTACCCATTGCAATGCCAATCAGCATCATTACCCACCATCGCTAAGAGCATTTCCAAACAATTTGCCAGCGTTCCTTCGGCCGTTATGACGCGGTTAACTTTCTTCAATAACTTGAGGTCATTCATGTACAGAAACATAAATACATATGTAGTTATACACAATACGTATAACTTCTGAACGAACTATTCTAAATCAAATCAATCAATTTGTCTACACATCTCTGCCACCTGTTTACAAGTACTCGGATATGCGCATTAGAGCGGGTTGATTTACAGGGAGCCAAAAAAAAATGGAAGAATCGCGTGTAGTGGAAATGTTATATGGACTATTCTGAACAACATTACCTAAGATAATTTTTAAGATATTCAAATGAATCGGTCAGATCGAACAACTGTATAACATATCCTCCATACAACCAATTATTCAGATTTTTTAAACTTCGCCTTAAAGTTCGCTGGTTCGAAAGCAGTTTTAAACCATGGTCTTTTAGGCAAAGAGTTGTTCAAAATTATCCATAGACAATATTCGCATACGCGATTTTTTCAGAAAAACAAAATCGGACCGCTCTAATGTACAGCAATATGCCTCTGCAATTTGTCACAACATTATTGCAATAATAATACAATTAAGTAAACACATATGCTTTAAGAGAGGTAAGATTTTAGAATGCCTTAGTTTTGTGTTTATGTATCTTGTCAAATAAAAATGTTTACCATACAAATGATTGATTCTAATAAATCAGTTTGTATGGTTCCGACATAGGAACAGCTTCTTGCGGAGAAAATAGCGTGTGAAATTTCAGATATCTCAAATTCTGAAAAACTAGTTTACGTTTATATAGAGACAGGGGAAACGGGTCATGTAATCGACTCAGCTCACTGACTGTCTGTCCGTGCGTCCGTTCGCACAACCGATAAATTTAATAAAAATTGCGACATCTTAATGAAATTCTTTTAATCGAAACTTATAAAATGCAAAAACTAAACTACAAGTTAAGACCAAAAACTGTAATTTGTGAGCTTGTCCCTATAAAATTTTATTTAAACATCCTATCAACCAATAAGGCTATATTAAACATTTTTTCCCTGAAAAATTCATAGGGCATTTAAAATCGAATGATACCACATCTACTCCTCATATAACGGGTCTACTGAAAATGGAGGATAACTCACTAAATAAATACGTCAGAAAGATTATACTCGTATACCACACCCCATATAATAAAGAAGGCTGTTATAGGTACCGTTGTCAAAATTGGACAACAGGCGAGCAAACGCCCACCTTTAGCTGAAATCCTATGTTTCATAAATTACTTAACCTTACTAAATCAAATCATTATTTCTATAACTTATTAGACACTGACGTCATCGAAAAACAATTTTCGTCAAAAATGTCTTTTATGTATGACATCTCTTGCTGAAAACTAACTGTAACTGTTCAAAACCCCAGATACCGAAGATGTTGGCTTCCTAAATCCGATTTGAGTGAAATAGGTTGAAATTAAAGCACATTTTCAAATACCTATAGGTATTTTATATATTACTAAATGAAAAGGCATAGGCTCGAATCTTGAAAATAATCCCATCTACCTTAAATTGTTCATAATTAGGGTTGATAAAAGTAATGTTAGCTCTTATAGATGTAACTTTCAAACTTTTATTAGTATATTTTTAATAAGTAAGAAATATTGGTATATTTTTTCTCTCAGCTGACTCAGATGCGGAAACAGATGAGGATGAAGGTCATGTTGAAGATACTGAGAAGTGTCAAAATCGAGAACGTGAAAAGAATGACGAAAATGACGAGCAAAGCAATAAAGATTCACAAGATAGTGATGAGGAT
This sequence comes from Bactrocera latifrons, assembly GCF_001853355.1. Classification (NCBI taxonomy): domain Eukaryota; kingdom Metazoa; phylum Arthropoda; class Insecta; order Diptera; family Tephritidae; genus Bactrocera; species Bactrocera latifrons. The sequence continues at coordinate 644,057 of NW_017535230.1, forward strand.
GTATCAGTGTCACTACTACGAGCCAAAAATCTGTCTTTACTTCAAAGCCAGTAAGATTTTAAGACAATAAACATTTTTTATGCAGATGCTTTAGTAACAATTCTAACTCTTACTTTCTATAGGGAAATTTCCACGAGCCAACAAAACTTCTTTCGAATGCTCGATAAAAAAATTGAAGAGGTAAGCATATATTCTATATTGCTAGTAAAGTTCTAATCAATGTAACTTATTGCTAGGGACCCGACTACGATTCGTCCAGCGAGACAGAAATCGCGCTCGAGGAGGCACGATTGAACGCTTTGGTGCAACATTGGGAATCAGCCAGTTTGACTGCCTCTATATGCTCCTCCGCTAGCCGCTCGCTGCAAACGACGCCGATTCGCCAAGCACCCATTAAACAGCTGACAATGCCCAGAGCCATGCTCCAGCCCACAGTCGCTGTACCGGTACCAATATCAATGCCCATTCAGCAACCAGTGCTGGCAGCTGACTACCTTGCGCATGGGTCACCAGCGGCGACTCAGTTGTCGACGGCAGCGGTGGCGGCCAGCGGTGCGTTGAAACATGCCCAAGCGTCCCAACAGATAGTTATTTCACACATGAACACCAAAATGTTGCAGCAAATGGCCGTATTGCCACAAATGCCCCTAAATATGATGCCTGAAACTTCTGCATCTTCCGCTAATACGTCCAACGCCCTAACACTATTGCAGGCATCTAACCCAACACAGCAGGCGCAATTCACTCAACATATACTAGCAAGTGGTTCACCGCAACTATTGAGTGGCATGAAGACGAATGTTAGTCCCAAACGCCTAATGGATGGGCGATTGCTTATGAATTCCAGCCCGCTTGCACAACAAATGCACACTGTATCAGCTCCGCTATCCAACGCATACATGATTGGCACAGCACAATCAACGGCAGTTGCGGCTGTGTCAGCGGCCAACACTTATGCAAACGGTGGCACCGGTAGTAGTTGCACGCCACAACCTACAATGCCCATACAATTGGCATATTATGGCCAACCAACGGGGCAACAGCAATATCAACAACAGCATCAAGCAACTACTGCGGCGATGGCGATGGCCACAATGACAATGACAGCAGCGCAAAACGACCAACAGACTCCACAAGGCCAAAGTCAGCCGTATTACGGTGACCAAATGCAAATGCACACGGTGCAGGTAATTAAAATAAATTTATCATTATATTCAAAAATTCGTATAGGCGTAATTTGATTAAGCTTCAGGTTCAGGTTACAAATCGCCGCTTTGACGATGAAGAGCCCATCAAAAGTTGAGACGGCCAATGTCACTCTCCTCTCTGCCTCTTGCAGAGGTTGAACAATAGAGGAGAAAGTGCTTGGATGTTAAACCTTACTCCATATAACTGGAAAACTTACCAGCAGTGGTCTCTACGACGCAGTGATCCAAGTTTTCAAGAATGCAGTTCAAGGAAAATATATTCTTTTGGCACCCTTCATATGCCCAGCTTCACTAAGCCATAGAGCGCACTCCGTGCATTGCTGCCGGTAAAGTCCACAGGTGCTATTTGTAAAATAGCATCATGTAACGAAGATGCCGATGAGGGCCGTTCATTGGATATTTCAAACTTTTTAGCAAGTGTATCATCTTCGAACGCTCACCATAATCATTATTGGCTTAACTTTGGTTTCGTAGAGCCAAAAACACAACTTTCGTCAGCGTAGGCTGTCAATCGACATCCTCATTCCTCGAGTTGTTTAAGAAGGTTGTTAACTATCAGGATCCAAAGCAGTTGGGAAGGTATCCGACCCTGCAGGGTGCCCCTGTTAAGATTTCAAGATGCCTTTACATTACCACACTCCACTACGGTCGCTCCACTTTAAACTGTTCGATGGCTTTACTCACCTCCCTTCAGCTATGACACTTAATTGTGCAAAACGCTGTTGATCGACTAGTATTCTGGGTCTTAACAATTTACCTCTCAGTATTCGGCTTCTAATGTACAGACTTGAGAGCTCTTCTGTCTTCAATATAAACAACCAGTATCCAAACCATCGAAACTTGCCCTAATCTAGCACCACATATGAAGCCTAACAAGCTACATTTAATTTAAAACACATAGCAGTTCTCCATAATATTATAAATACAAGAGATTGTGCTGGTTGACCTAAAAAAATGCCAGAATATTGTGAACGGTGAAGTAACCAATGTTCTCTATGAAAGTCCCAAGAAAGTTGTCAAGTTGTAAACAGAACCCCCAAATTATGTGATGATGAAGTAGAACAAATATTTTCAAATAATTATCCAAATCAGCTTTAGACTCCATTGCGAGAGTACTTTTGTACAATTTTGCATTGGAGAAATAAACCCGTATATATTCAGAATTCGTAAGCATTGCTTCTACACAGCCGATAGTTGATGAGGTTTTTTTTTTTTTTTGACCTGGAAGAAATCACAATAAATGGGATTGTAAAGCGTTATATAGTATTACAAGATTCGTTGAATATGAATAGAGCTGACTTAGAGCTCGCATTGTCCATCCTTTCTTCGTGGATTTTTGATTCGGTGTTGAAATTGTTACGTTTTACAATTTAAATCCTGTTGAAAGTCAATCCTCCAGAAAAGAGCACTTATAATATATATTGTTTATCCCTTCGTACGACCGTTTTCTTTTTTACGAAAAAGTCAATGAACAACCCGATCCTCTATGGGTTGAAAAGGGATAATTTGAGATACCACTCTATAAAGATTTTTTTTTTTTTTTGTTTAGCTGAAAGTATTCTTTATCTAGATTCTATTTGAAAAGTTGTACAGAATACACTTTATACATAGCTGCGAAATTCAAAAAACAAAAAAGCGGAAGGGAGATATTTGACAACCTAATATTTTAACATTCCTCAATATCGCCCCAGTCAATAGCTTTCATGATAGTCAATAGAGAAGAAACCTAGCTCCACACTCTTACTATAACGTTTGCTATCATCATATTGTGCACCATTTGTCAATTGTAATGAGTTTCTATCAGGTTTTGGCATTTAACGCTAGAATTTTCTATATTTAGTGTTGAAAATTATCCAGACTACTAATTGACAACTAACGGTCAAATGTAGAATAAGACCATCAATCTTTGAGTTTTGTGTTTCTAATAAATATTACTGCACTCAAGGAGATTTTTAGAGAAAAGTTTCTCTAGGCATGAGTGGTATATCGATCGCACAATGTTAATTTCACAAAACATTTAAAATAAGAATCTTGAATTCTTTTATTTTCTTCTTTATTGGCGTAGACACCGCTTACGCGGTTATAGCCGTGCTTACAACAGCGCGCCAGTCGTTCTTCCTTTTCGCTATTTGGCGCTAATTCGAGATACCAAGTACAGACAGGTCCTTCTCCACTTGATATCTCAAATGGAGAGGAGGTCTTCCTCTGAATCGAAACCAAGGCTGACGTGTTCTCTTCCTTCCGGACAACATGACCTAGAAAGCGCAGCTGCTATCTCTTAATACGTTGAACTATGGCAATGACGTCGCAGGGATTCGCAGTTTCCAATGTGCAAAAGACCATAAATCTTCGCGCAAAACCTTTCTGTCGAACACAGTCCTAAGGGCACCTCATCAGATGATGTCATTGTCTATGCCTCCGCACCATACAGCAGGACGGGAATAATAAGAGACTTGTCTTGTCCAGTCTTTCTGTTCAGTTAATGGAGTTGTCCGCTTAATAGGGCGTCTATTTAATATTTCGCTATATTCCTTATTTATGAATTGTTTTTACCTACCTTCTAAGTTGGTTCGAACTGGACGCAGTGTGCTAAATTTTACTAAAATCGGTTCAGTAGTTTAGGAGTCCATCGCGGACAAACAATGTGACACGTGCTTTTGTACATATATAAAAATTATATAATTGATTAACATATTTACATATACATATATACACTTTTAGCCGCCGACGGAATACAAGTTCCCACCGGCTATCAGCGTTCAACGCCTAGCTCCACAAGTTCAGCGGCAACTACGCGAAACACAAGAACTGATAAAAGACTCATGCCCACAATTGTTTGCAGCGGGTTATGGCGGCAGCCCCGGACCACCGATACGAAACCAAGCCAAAAATCCAAACCGAAGACCCACCCTGGAGACCCAATTCTCCCAGGAAAGCTCGTGATATCTATCTAATTAAAAGAAACTCAGCGCCAAAATTAACGTAGACGTTCGCAGCAGCAGTTAAGCCCAGCATTCAGTGCCCCGAAACTACGCCACTTGGAAATCGTCCAAGCAGTCCAAAGAACTAAGATATATAATACATACTATATCAATAAGAATGATTAGGTAACAAACATAGTTATAATGGGCGGACTGCGGCGCCAACAAAAAATGACTCTCACATTCTCATTTCGACGTTATTAATCCTATTCATAACCAAAAACATACATACATACATATAAAAAGTAATAATATATTGAAAGATATATATAGAGTATACATACATATACACAAATGTATAAGAAAAAGCTGAAAATAAATTTGAGAAAAATTTATTTGAGAGCAAGTACTACATGTATGCAAATCGAGTCAAATTCGAACAAATTAATAAAAAAAAAATGAATAAAATAATAACAAATGTATGCTGGGATGCAAAATAAGTAAAGTAATTTTTAAAAATATTTATTTTATGTATTGTATTGTACTTAGCATTATTTTAGTATATCATAATTTGGTGTATAATAGTTTTTCTTATAATAAAACTGATTACGTTTAGAGCAAAACAAACAACATACAAACAACACACAAAATAAATGCACTAGTTTTTTTGTTTCACTCACCGGGAAACGGGTGTTTATGTCGGAAATGACAAGCATGTTGAAACATACATAATAACATGTTCGGTTGTAAGGAAGCTGCAATACCCTTCACAAATAAAAAAGTTTCCATACAAAAACTTGATTTTAATGTATCAGTTCGAATTTTAGCTATGTACACACTTGACCACTAATCCGAGCGGAACAATTTCTTTAGAGATAACTGCCATCGTTGGAATATCGGAAGGATTAGACCATTTTAGAAGATCGTTTGGGCCTAAAAACAATGCTTTTCGAATACCAGGATATCACAAAAAGCATTATTACAGGCAACGAGTCTTGGTTCTGTGCTGACGACCCGGAAACAGACAATCAATCGTCCGAATATCGTTGCAAAGGCTATATTGAAAGTTTTCTTCGATTATCGTCGTGTGGTAAATTAAGAAATTATGAACAAATTCTTACTATTTTTTTTTACTCAAAATTCAATGTTTTTAAAGATATTAAGTAACCAAGTTTTCCATGCAATAATGTGAGTCTGATTGTTCAGTTTGTATGGTTTGTATACTGTAATAATTCGATGTCAGCGGTTTCGAAAGAAAAAAAGTTAGAATTTTGATAAGGACTAGTTCCATAGCCATATACAGAACAGAAAAAATCCCTACATACATACATACTAGATTTTTAAACAATTTATTTGCTCATATTAACAACAAAGATTCCGTTCAGTTGGAAAGGTCTACGGAAATGAAAGCGAATCAGTTCAATCTAGTGCTTATTTTAAATAAAGAGCATATAGTAAACAAGTAAGAGCATATAGTAAATGGCTAAGTTCGGGTGCAACCGAACATTTTATGCTTTTGCAACTTGGAAGAATCAAAGCCAGGGAAATACTTTAAGGAGTAAAAGTAATCATACAAAGTAAAGAAAATCCTGAAATTACTTATATTTTCCCTCAAATTTATCTATTTTTGGCACAAATATATACACTGTTGTGAGCAAAACACGCTCTCTTATTTTCATTGGGATAACTCACATATTGACCGAGACATGCGGTACAAAGTCCCCGAAGTTCAAAATTTTTTATTTAAAGTATATTTGGGCTACGGGAAGTATTGGCCCGATTCAACCCATTTTTGACATACAGACATACCATTTCAAGAGAACGATTATCCCTCAATTTCAGTTATATAAAGTATATCACACATTGACCGATATTTTCGGTTAAAAGTCAGCTATACTTGTAGACACTGGAGTTCACGTATTCGGTACCTAGGGACTTTTTATTGGATTGAAAACCATTTGAGGTCATAAGGTGGCACACACTAAAGGCATTATTCGTGCAAAGTTTTATCCCGTTATATTAATTGCGTTTTGATTTGTGCTCTGGAAACTGAACGAATCAAGTGGAATTTAAAATTATGCAATATGGGAAGTAGGTTGCTTACCGATTTCATCCATTTTCATTCTATCGGTAGTAGTTCTTGTAATATTCGTACTGGGCTAATTTGGTTGTTGCAGCTTTAGTGGTTTAAGAGATATGCACATTAAACATATTAGGGGGTGGGTCCACGCCCACTTTTTACAAATTGTTTCTCAACAGCTACTGCGATCATCTGTACCAATTCCAGCTTTATATCTTAATTTAGTGCTTAGTTATGGCACTTGATAGGTTTTCGGTCAATTTCGTTTTGTGAGCGTGGCAGTGGTCCGATTACGCCCATCTACGAATTCGACATTTTTTTTGTGTTACAGAATCCGACACGATGTTTCATCTAAATTTTACTCAAGTTACAGCTTGCACTGACGAACAGACCGACAGACAGTCGCCTTGATAATTTATATATACAAGTGTAACCCTATATCTATCTCGCTTAGTTTTAGGTGATACGTACAACTGTTAGATGAACAAAACTATAATACTCTGTGGCAACTAGTTACAAGAGTATAACAATATCCATATACATATGTACATATGTATACCCGTCAACCAATAAAAGCAGAACCACGGCTGGAAATAACATTGGTGCAAAAATATTTTGTTTGTTGTATTTGGTGCTTGGAGTTTGTCGTCAAATGTTGGCATGAGCTTTCCAAGTAGGACCATAGACAAAATCCGATTTTGGGAAGAAAGAATATGAGTGGCGGGAAACAACCGATTTATTTTATCTAAACAAAGGAATGCCTCATGTTGTGGGAGCTTGCAAATACATGCAAATGAAATATCCACCAAAATCCGGACCAATGTACTAGAATTACAAGCAATATGTGAAGATTGTGTTATTAACAGTACACGTTCACCGTAGTCTACATAGACCCCGGAAGCCGAACTGATGGTGGAGTTTTAAAAGTCAGTAGTTTCTTAAATAAACTTTTTAATGGAAAAATGAATCTACCAGAAGCAGAAAATCGCCTATGCAGTTCGATTAAATTTCTACTTTATTATGTGGGAGACCCGACTTTTCCTTTGACGAAACAATTGATGAGACCATCTCCAGGAAAGTGTTCAGAAGCAAATAAATACAGTTTTAATAAGTAAAGGTTACAATTGAAAGCACCTTTGAAATCCTAGTAGCCAGATGCATAATTTTGTGAAATTTCATAACTCTTCTTTCTTTTGCCCCTCAAAAATAAAGGTTGAACTTTAATTGAAGGGCAGTGTAGACAACTTGTTGAACCATTACCTTAAAGTATGGTATTGTCGTAAGCAAATGCATAATGAAGGGCGTTTGATTTAGATTTTCACCATGCGCCAAATCCTGGAAAATACGCGGGGAAGGAAGATCGACACACGCTCCCTCATCGTCGAATTTAAAGCCGCCTCCTATGACACGAAAAAGAACAGAACCCATGCCACCGTCTGAACTTGGTGTCTGTAGAATTATCTTTCAGTGCTTCCGCAGAAAAAGGGACTCTGCACCTTTTGCTGTACCCAAAGTAAAAAATACGAACACGATAAAACAACAATTTTGTCGGTATTTTGTGGGTCGGCATTTTAAAATTCGGTATTTTAAGTGGTAAGGTTTGCGTGATCCCGAGTGTATGTATATAAATTTGGCCTCTTCTGTACTGTGAAACCTCCCATAAACGGACACTGGCGGAATCACCTTTTCTGTTCATCCTTAGTGGTTCTTCATTTTTCATTCCATTCTGACACAATAAAACGGCATTTATTTTGGGGCTTTAAAATATACACCATTTGATTGCGGTATATTTAAAAGCATGAATGCAATTGCCTTTATTTCACTTTTATATTTGTAAGTATGTATAAGTCCATTTAAAATTCAAGAAATACAATTCACTTCTGTTATATTCTATTATTGTAATTGCTAATATTTATTTCCAAGTAGTGATGAATGTAAGAACTAATGATGGAATTTAGTGAATATATAGAAGTAGTGAGTGAACAAATTACTTATTTTAATTTGTATAATGTGCACAGGAACGCAAATCACATAAGATTATATCATACAAACTTCTTAGGGAAACACAAGAAACTAAATTAAATAAAATTATTATTTTGAAGGGAGGGTATTTTCAGCAACTATGAGTAATGCCACCCGCGAGAACTGAAATATTGTATTTGCTGTATTAGCAATACAATTAAATAGAAAGAAATAAGAGAAAATGCAATGCTTAAAAGTACATGGAGAATTAATAAAGCAACAAAAGTATCAAATAAAGAGAACAGTGTCGTGTTCGGTGCGTTTAAATGAAATAATGAATTGCAGCATTGCTTTGGCTTTCACTTCTAAGCTTCGACAAAGCTACAGAATACTCGTAGTAATACGACACGACGTACATTACTACACGACACTCTCAATGAACAAAAATTTAATCTAAACAAATGCCAAATGCAAAAGTCATTTCAATATGTTTTAAACTACTGATGATATTAATAATAAATTAATGTTCTCTTAATTCTGCACGGGCAATGGGGGTGGAGGATAGGCGAACATGTTGCCCGATGCGGCACCAAATCCGGAGGGAACGGCATAGTGAGCGCTTGCGGCCGAATGATGATGCGAAGGAGGTGCATGAGTATACATAGCTGAAGTGGCACCCGCAGCTCCACTTACTTGTGGTGGACCACGATGGTTTGGAGGTGGTTGATGGTGGGCATTATGACTCGGATGACTGTTTGCATTGGTCCCATAAGGTATGCGGGGTTGTTGCTGATAGGCCGAAGCTTGCTGTGGCGGTTGTTGCTGTGGGTTGAATCGTGGACGTTTGTCAACGCCATCAGCTCCGCCAATTGTATAAGGTTTATGTCCACTGGCTTGCTGATTACGATCATATGCGCCCTGAGGTGGTGCAGCTGAGAAACGAGATGGCGGTCCATTCGGACGTTGATACATTTGATTGCCACCATTCGGTGCCTGTTGTGGGCGCTGTTGATACGACTGTCCGCCGCCCATTCCTCCCATATTATTGTTACCATAACCACGATTGCCACGATTACCATAACCGGTGCCACCAGCCATATGATTGCCACCGCGATTTTGATAGCCACCACGTGAGTTACGTTTATGGTTGTAGCCTGACGACGAAGCCATTTCAACCAGCCGCGGATTGATGACCTGTGAATGTTGACAATCGAAAGAAATTCAAATTATTAAATATAAAAAAAATCACTATAAACAGCTAGTAAAGTTACATGTGCATAAGACTTGTACGCTTACCTGATTTGCTTCGCGCAGCACTTGTATCAAGTCATTAGCTTTGTTGGCATTTGAAGTGGTGAATAAGGTGTATGCCGTTCCCGTATTGTTCGAGCGTCCTGTGCGCCCAATACGATGTACATAATCCTCCGAATTTGAAGGATAATCGTAATTAATTACGAATTTCACATCATCAACATCTGTTTTGGTTGATGGGAGTTGTAATTTCACATTCGTTCGTTGCAAACGTCGAAAATTAAAGATATTTAATTTAGAGTTTGCACAATGGCACAATGTAAATATAAGTAAATTTTATCATACAAATTGAACAAAAATCTCTTCAACATTGCAAGTCAAGTTAGTTAACATATTTTAATTATTTTTCTAATAAATTTAAGTAGATAATTAACTATTGGAGTTTTGCATTACGTTTAAGTGGACCTCGACCTTTAACGATTTTTTCTTTATGTGTGTTCTTTTGTATTTTTATTAATTCTAAATATTTAGAAATGAAAATTTGATAAAATGCGTAGGCAGTAAGTCATACACGATGTTGGAAGCTTAATTCATATAGTATACTTAAAAGACTAACAAAAAAATAAAAAAAAAATTAAAAATTTTTTTCGAATGATTTTAATGAGAAGATAAAAGCAATGTACTTACCGCAATCCGGTACAGACCTGAACTGACAACTAATGGATGTGGGGTCAACGCAAATTTTAGAGAAAAGAAAAACGGAATAGATGAACAAGCAGACAAGCGAGCACAGAACGTAAGTACAATGTATATGCCCTTACATACAGTTGCCTACATATACATACGAATTTTCTATTTGACTTTAAAGTGCAATATAAGAAAAGCTCCACCATCAAATATACAGCACGCGCATCGGTAGAAGCTAAACTTTAAAGCACAGCATTTGCTCGCATGTTTATGTATTTTTGTTGTCACGATCTCACTGCCATTTTAGCCTTAGTTGTTTGATTAATTCTTTATAACCTAAACATACTTATTACTACTTTATAAATACTAAATTTGAATTCAGCTTTTTTATCACGTATGATTAGTAATTCTTCCATCAAAACCAATCTGTAGAAACAGATTGAGGTTTTTGTCTTATACTCCATATTTTCGCATTTAACAAATATAAGAAAAAATCGAAGTCCATTTGAAAAAACGGTTGATATTTTTGTTCACACTTAAATTGTAATAAGAGCTAAAAAATTCAACTGCCAGTCAAAAATTATTTGGCGCAAATTCTGAACAATTCGCGGTATTTTCAAACCTAACCAAATGTAATTTTCTTCCTCCCTTCTACTTAAGAATACAAATATTATCTTTAGAAGACTTTAACCTTACAACACTATCAAGTTTAGTATTATAAACAGAAATATAAAAGTCCATATTAAACACGATTAGCTTCTTCTTCGGATTTGCTTAAAGTCCGCATAAAAGAAACTTCATTCAAATCTATAGCACTTTTAGTTTTTTAGACTAAAGATCAAATGCACTTTAAAAACTGCCTTAATGCTACAAAATAACAAGTGTCTATGAAAAAACTTTTCGTGCTCCACTATTTTGTAGTTATATTTTGATTAAATTGAAACAAAAACTCCTTTAAGAAATATACCCACTTTCTTGTTTCTTTTAAGCAATTGTTTACATGTTTGCTGTTCTATTCAGATTTTGCGGCCACAGTTTCCTTGACTGACACTAGTCTTTTTTGCATACATATATTATAATATAGGGTTTCAATCCTAAGTTAATTAACGTGAACCGTAACCTCTTAGTAATGTATGGAAACACAAATTCCTCATTATTTACCCACACCTTTTCAGTGAATCGTCCGCAAAATTGTTGCATAGTGTTTTCGAAATCTTATCTTAAATTTTAACTCAGAACGTCACCCGTTTTTTAAGTGAACTTATAATTACACCCCATGTTATCTTTAATTGGACGCATTCGAAACAATTTAATTAATAAGGCGTTGGGTTTCGCTGATTCGCATTATGACAAAAAATAATATTCGCCAACGAACCAACAAAATAATAATGAAAGAATATTCAGCATTTTGTCCACAGCATCACTCGCAGCTACGATCAAAAAGTCAAGTTACTGCCGTAGCCGCATCTCTAAAGCGGCAGCGGCAGCGGCAAAATACGTATGGAAAATTAGTCTTACCTAGGCCGCGGGCAGCCACATCTGTCGCCACCAAAATTGAGTGGCGTCCATTACGGAAAGACGACAAAACAAAATCACGCTCTTGTTGCGATTTGTCGCCATGAATGGCACATACACGCCAACCGTTACGTCCAATAACACGAGTTATTTCATCCACGCGTTTTTTTGTCTCAACAAATATTATGGTCTTAGTTTCTGATTCGGCCGAAATCTCAGATAAAAGCTTAATAAGCTTATTGTCTTTCTCATTTTCTTCGCACACATCTACTATTTGAAGTATATTGTGATTGGCTGAAAGGGTTAATGAACCAATATTAATTTGTATATAGTTATCAAGAAACTCTTCCGCCAGATTGCGCACTTCCTTTGGCCAAGTGGCCGACCACATCAAAACTTGTCGATCTGGGCGAATCTGCTTAATTATTCGTCGTATTTGTGGTTCAAATCCCATATCAAGCATACGATCAGCCTCATCTAGCACAAGGTAAGTGCAACGTCGCAGATTAGTAACACCCCGCTCTAAGAAGTCGAGCAGACGTCCTGGCGTAGCAATCACTATTTCAACGCCACGTTCCAAGTCACGAGCTTGGGGTTGTTTTGGTGCTCCGCCAAAGATGCACGTGTTACGCACATGGGTCTTAGAACCGAAGTCGTTAGCGACTTGCTGTATTTGTTGAGCTAATTCACGAGTCGGTGCCAAAATCAGAGCAATAGGTCCATCACCTCGCTCCAAACGAGCCTGATGACTGATATGTACTACAGCCGGTAGTACATAAGCAAGAGTCTTACCCGATCCAGTTTGTGCTACGCCGACCATATCTCGTCCGCTCAGAGCGATTGGCCAGCCCTGAGCTTGTATAGCAGTAGGCTTAGCAAATCCCATTTTCTTGATCTCGGCTAAAACGTGTTCTGGGAAACCAGGTTCACTAAATTCAATATTGGGCGACGGTATACCGTCACCTTTCAATGTTACTTCATTAGAAGTAAGGAACCCATCCACATCATTCTTCGAGCGTTCCACAACGGTCGTACTAGGTTGATAAAAATTCTTTTCGAATGGCGTCAATTTTATTTCAGACCAAATTATAGTGGGCAAACGTTCTCCCGGTGTGCCAGTATTGTTGCCGCCATCCATTCGACGATCATTATTGCCAGCACGTGGAGGTCCGCCGCGAAATGGTGCACCATTACCACCAACCCCACCGCGAGCATAAGGTGCAGGACGTGGACGTGCAAGCCCATTGCCGCGCATCGGACCACCACGCTGCTGATCACGATACACACCACCGCTGCCGCCCATAGCGCCCATTCCACCAACTCCAGGTCCAGCACGATCACCGTTACGTCTATCGAACCTATAAATAAGTAATGTTTTTGCAAATAAATTATGTAATTTATGTACAGACGTTTAGAAGCAGAGCATAATATTGTCAAGCTTTCTTCTGAAAATACAACCCTGTTTTGACAAGATTCAAAAATATATTCGAATTCGAATCACATTCGATAGAATAGAGAATACGACAATCGTTAACCATAAAAAATTCAAAATTTTAAATTATTTTCATAATAAGTCATATTCCGCGAAGAAAAGGACTTTGAGTTGCAAGTACAAAAATTTATAGTTACCAAAGAAATCTGAACTGTCTCAGTATATCCTGTTCTTGGAACTTTTAGTTTGGGAATTTGACACTACAATACAACTACAACTATGGACAATGGAACTCCTTATACTATATATTATATCTTGGCAAGCTAATATATATGGATAAGTTATTAAAAAATTTATAGCAAGCCCTAGTATGTGGCTACAAATAATTTAGATTGAATCTTTAAGCCTTTTATTACTTACTTGTTATAAACCTTTTAAGATTTTAAGATTGTGGCTATCGAGTTTATATGTGAAACGGTAAAAAAAAAATTTTGGGCTAGGATTTAGAATAGCACCTCCGATTTCGGATAAACATATAAATATATATGTATATACATATATATACTAGCAGATCCAACAGACGTTGCTCTGTACACAAGTCTTAAATTCGAAAGTTTCAAACTATTTTCAATAAGCTGTAACAATCTGGATCGTTTTGATGAAAATTATTGTTAAAAAGTTATTACATCTAACCTCATTACAGGTACATTCAAACAATCCATAGCGTGTGAGTATATGTATACTGTACGAGTGAAATGAATTCTAGAAAGTGTTTAGTAAAAATAATTTGTCGTTTTAATTAACGGTGAAAAAATTTACACTCAAACTATGTATAAAATGACATATATTTTGTAATTGACATAAACTTAGTTTATCGTAATGTCATTGGATGTACAATATTTTTGTTTAATGCTTGAAGCGTATAAACAAACAAATTCGATGGTTTTCCAACTCTGGAACATGCAACATATAATTTAACCTGAGAGATTTTCTAAATCTTAGTCACAAATTGTCATTGTTTAGCCTTGTGATTTATTTATAGGAATAGCATATGTTGACGTATCCATCGTTGTCTTAAGGTATTAGCAAGATTACGTTGAGTGTGTTGCCCTGAATTTTCACTTGAACGTGCAACTTGATTTCTTAAATTTATATTATCCGCTGATTGTTCTTCGACCGATCTATTAAATCGACGATCATGAACCAATTGTGTGTTCCGACTACGTCGACCTATATTACTTGCTCTTCCACGAAGATGTGGCATTTTTCTATAAAAAATAAGGAACTTTCAAATAATACGCAATGAATATGAGTTAGTTATTGAAGATGAAATTTTAATTAATTCATTAAAAATATTTTTTATAACTGTTTTTTAAACTTTAAATGCGTGCGAACGTACGATTCGCGACCGTTGGAAATGCCCATATATATATTTTCTTGATCCGGAGGACCTTCTCTATCCGTACATACCCATTTTAGCCCCGAAATCAGGGGAAGCTATTCTAAAATTTACCCAGTCTCTCCCAAAAATTTATTTAAAAGAATTCAACAAGAGTTATTAGTATATGGTATGAAAATTAACCCAACGTTTTTTCTGGTTGTTAACTCATTGGCAGTTAAATACTTGGAAGTGTAAGCACTTACATATTTAAAAAATTTATTTCGTCAAGTAATAAGAGTAAATTTAAATTATTTTAAATTAAATTCGTAAATTGAAATAGATTAAAAGTTAAAAAAAATTTCCTGATAGTTCATTTGATAAAATTAAATAGATATTCTAACAGCTAACGATTGAATTTGTATTCCATAAAAACACTTCCATTTCCAAATTCAATAAGGTCCCGATAAAAATATTTAAAAAAAAATGGCATAATTTYTCATTTCTGTTATATTAAGATAATTATTAACATCAGACATACATCAGTTCTTCGCAGCCTTCATAATTCGCCGAGTAGACCATTATTCACAATTCCGAATAGATACACCACTACAGCCAATTTATACGTAACACAAAATATTTATCACTTTAAGGTACGAAAAGAACAAATGAGTGAGTACTTACATTTTTAAAAGGTTTTGATGTTGCCTTCAGCAAAAATAACTATAAATTACTTTGAAATYCTCCTGCRAAAAAWTTTCTGTCSCTCTCACGGAGAATATATGTGCTGATTAAATATTTTCGTGTTTGCAGTCGTAACTATAAGGAAATARTCGGTAATCAATTTATATTTTCCATCTCTTATAAAATCACGGCCATGTACACTATCAATAATTCGTATCTCAAGAATCTTAGTGATCGTTCCCACGTTCCAATGAAGTCAATCATTCACATATTACAGTCTAAACACTTACTCAAACATAAACATGYATGCTAACGAAACCTTGATAATTATCCTTAAAGTGTACAGACTAATTTGTAAATCTCTATACCTACAGCTTATGTATATATTTAACTCATATTTTTTGCTTACATGAAGACTTGGTTGTCAAACCAAAACAACAGTTTCTTGCCGTATGCCTTGAATATATTATTTACAGTTAATGAAACTTTTGGTACAACACAATKTGATRCAGATTTAAAGCMATAATTAATTTTTAATTTTACTACCAGTTACCTTTTTTTGCGAAGTTGAGGTAGAGTTATTATTAGTTTGATTTTTATGAATGCGTGGGGAAACAGTTCACCATAATTGCATTGTGAACACCCAAGACTGTGTAAACATTA